>NC_063370.1:8120581-8121712 GCF_021869965.1 Rhincodon typus
TAAAGGGGTGCCAATTTAAGACTGAGATGAGGAGGAGTTTCTTCTCTAAGGGCTGAGACTCTTTGGAACTCCTTGCCACAGAAAGCTGTGGGAGCAGAATCCTTGCGTATATTTGAAGCTGAGAGATTCTTGATCAATAGGGGAGTCAAGGGTTACGGGGAAAGGGCAAGGAAGTGGCATGAGGAATGTTGGATCAGCCATGATCCTATTGAAAGGCAGACCAGGCACAACAGGCCGAACAGCCTACTCCTGTTCCTATTTCTTATGGTCTTATCCTTCTCTCATCATGTCCATGTGGGGTTAATTGGATGGGAGTGGGAGTTTGCAAGGGAAATTATGAAGAGTTGTTCAGAATTGCTGTAACCACATTTGATGGCATGGAATTGGTGATTGGCCATGTTTCTGTCTTCTTAGATGCAACTCTGTAGTTTATGAAGGATATACAATTGTGTCTGTTTGAAGCAAATAATGGCCAGGTGGTGCCAAGCTTGGGGTTGCAGACTGTGGGATGAAGGGAAGACGGAAATGAAAACTGACAAACAAACAATCTTGTTGATGTTGCTTAAAGCATGCTGGAGCTTTATAAGAAGTGCTTACTAATGGTAATATTTGTAGTGACAATCTAGAGTATGACAGACAAAAGGAAGATGGATAGAGGGCAATGTGATTCAGCACAAATGTCAATGAGCACATTCTTTTGTGTGTAAGAGGTGATCTTATTGAAACTTAAGTGACTTTGAGGAGGCTTGATAGGGTGGATGTGGGGAGAATGCTTTTTCTCTCATGGGCAGGCAGAGGATGCTGTTTCCTAAGAAAGGGTCTCCCAGTTAAGACCACAATGAGGAGGATTTTTTTTCCCTCTGAGGGATATTAGTTATTGAAGTTCTCTCTTCTAGAGAACATCAGAGGCTGAGTCCTTGAATATAGTCAAGACTGAGTTTGAGATTTATTTTCTTGATTGGCGAGGGTTATGGAGAGCAGCTGGTGAAGTGGAGTTGAGGCTTCCATCAGATCAGTTATGATCTTAGTGGTTGGTGGAACACGGTCGAGGGCCTGAATGGCCTAGTCCTGTTCCTGGTATCCTGGCCAACATTCATACCTCGGCCAACATTCATACCTCGGCCAACATTC
>NC_063370.1:8121722-8145105 GCF_021869965.1 Rhincodon typus
GGCCAACATTCATACCTCGGCCAACATTCATACCTCGGCCAACATTCATACCTCGGCCAACATTGCCAAAAGAGATCACCTTGAGATAATGTCGCTGTTTGTTGGAGCTTACTGTGCACAAATTTCCTGCATTATGACAAGTGACATAGTTGGGGGAGAAGCTGAGATTGTTTTCTTAGATCATTGATGGTTGGGGAGAAATTCAGTAGAGCTTTTCAACATCGTGAAGGATTTTATGGGCATCAAAAACAGAAATTGCTGGAAAAGCTCAGCCGGTCTGGCAGCATCCATGGAGAGAAATCAGACCCTTCCTCAGATTTTGTAGGCATCCCTAGCAAGGCCAGCATTTGTTGCCCATCCCAAAAGGAGTGGCTCGCTAGGGCCATTTCAGAGGGTAGTTAAGTGTCAACTGCCTTGTGTGGGTCTGGAGTCACGTGTAGGCCAGACCAGGCAAGGATGGCAGATTTCCTTCCCTAAAGTGAATGAGAGGATCTTGACAAAAAGTGATAACAGCGTCAGTGGTGGTGACTAACTTTTTTAATTCTTGAGTTTTGGGGAAAAGAAAATTTGTTGAATTTAAATTCCATCTCCTGCTGTGGCAACATTGGAGCTCAGAACAAGAGTCTGTGTCTCTAGTTTAGTAGTCTGGAGAGATTATTGCTACCTCCTCGTGGAGTAAATAGGGAGAAACTGATCGGAGGATCAATAACAAGACGATAAAGAATTAAGATGACTTTGCAAAAGAACCAGGAATGAGATGAGGACAGTTTCTTTTTACACAGTGAGATATGACGTAAAATTATAAACTGAAACAGCGATGGATCCAACAGCAATTGACAAAAAGAAAACAAACTGAATATCTGCTTCAGTGGGAAAATGTGCAAGGGTTTGAGGGGAGAGAGGTGTTAGAAATGTTGGGATAGGTGTGCCAAAGGGCTAGCATGGAAATTTGATGGGCAGAATAGATTACTTCTGTGCTGTAGCATTCCAAGAGACAGTTATAACTGTCTGTTTGCTGAAAGTAGCCTTCAGTTCCCAAAGCAACCTTCTCACTATCTACGCACCTCAAGACTGCTGTCAGATTTATCACCCGGTGAATTCTTTGCAGACCAACGATGACATTAGAAAATTGCACAGAACCAGAGGCTGCCACGTTAAAACAACAAAATAAATGTTGTTTGTGTTTCTGGAACGAACGAGAAGAAAGAAAAGACTAAATGGATTGTGTTCGGGTGATTTGCCAGATGCTGTCGTGACACGGCATGGAACTGGGGTCAGGGGCTGAAGGGCCTGATCCTGTTCCTCGAATTATCATTCTGTTCTTTTTCTGCTTGTTACCTGGCTTAGCATTTTGGGGAAAAAACGCCAATGCAGAGGTTTGCATTTGTGCAGCGTGGGTCACAACTGTGGAACGTCCTGAAACGCCTCGCAGCCAATGAGACATTTTTTTGAAATGCAGCCACCAGTTTATGCACAGCAAATTCCCACAATGTGAACAGAAACAGATTTTCTGTTTTCATTTTCTCTGCAGCAGTTATTGTGGGACAAGTGGACATCGGGGCTTCCATCCCCCCCAACCCCCAATTAAATTGCTGCTCTGGGATTTTTTACGCCCACACTTGGTTTAACATCACATCTGAAAAGCAGCACCTCTGACAGTATGGAGCTCCCTCAGTACCACGTTGGAATGTCTGTGTGTGGAACCCAGGAGTGGTACTTGAACCCACAACTTTGAAACTCTGAAGAGCAAACTTGCTGCCCACTGACACATTCCATAATCCCCTAATAATTGTTTTATTATGAAGTCATATTTTATTAGAATAATGTAATAGGCTGAATGGCCTAATCCTGTTTCTATAATTCTGATGGATTCCTGTATTCTTATAATTTGATAGATTCCAAAGGTAATACTTCACTGATTTATTACAATATATGAGTATTTGCACAGGGACAGAGCAAATCTGAGAGATATGATTTGAATTTTGCTTTCAGACTGTTGGAATCACGCCTGGAACCAATATTCAAATTATTGTATCATTGCATATTACATTTAAAAAAAATGAAAACAGGTTAGAATTCTATAGTTCTCTTTGCAGTTAAAGTATATTTGATGGACCTTAAGCCAATATGCACTATTTCCTTCAGGCTGTCTGTTGCATTTTTAGGTTTCTTTGCTGTTTTCACTTTGCAATGGGAGGGGGTTTTTTTGAGATTAATTTTTTTTAAAAAGTGCAGTCTTTTTTTCCGAATTCTTCCACACCGTTGTCTCTGTGTGAAATTTGTGTTGCCAACTTGGGTAGGGTATATCCACTTCCCAACAGCCCAATCCCAACCTCCACCGGCCACACTCTAGTCCCGTCCCTCATGGTAGGCCACACTCCCAGCAAAATGATGCTTGGCCGTCCCTCACAATGGTCTTCGTTGTCCTGTCTCCAGTGAGGAAGTGCTGGACTGTCATGGCTGCTGTCTCTCTGGATTGGGGATTCAAATGACCAAAGGGAGGAAGGAACATTTGCACAGAATGTGGTGGCTTTTAGCAGCACTCGGGGGCAGGTGCTTGAGGGGCGTCCTGTATAATAGGGCGAGAATTTGGGGGAAGAGGAGAGGGAGGCATGGGGTGTGTGCCTCTCATCTATGTGTCAGTGGGCAAGTTGGCACTCCCATTTGGGCATTGCTCCCCAACATCTTTCCACTTAAAGTGGGGTCAACCCGCACCATCCAGACTGCTGAGAGGAACCCCACCTTGACCAAGTCCTGCCCCACACCCCCCACGCCTTCCTCCTTTGTGTGGATGGAACTTGTCCCAGATTTTGTTTTCTCCAGCATTTTGATGTAGTGCCGATGAAGGAATGGACGTGTACTTCCAATGTGGGATGGTCGGGGGCTTGAAGCAGAGCAGGGTTTGCATGCACCTATTGGCTGCCATCACCTCGACGATGGAGGTCATGGGTTGGGTAGGTACTGTCAAAGAAGGGAAATGGGGAGTTAAATGTCTCGCTGATTCTCTGCTCTCTAGGCAGTGTATCCACACTGAACCCCCAGAGAAATTGGAGAGTGAGAGTTAAGAAGTCTTGCTATAACTACATGGAGAATCTTGGTGAGATGAGCCGAGTATCTAGGTATCCTTAATATGACCAGAGACCAGTGTCACTCTGCAATGTAGCTGTCTAGGCAAAGGATGTGTCCAGAGATTACTGTGTACTGCCTGCATCAGTTTAACTGTAAATAAACCTACCAAATTCCAGTCAACGGAATTGGCTGGTGTCTGTGATGCAGTTGGTCAGCGCGTTTAGCTGTTAACTGTTGGTGGTTCAAGACCACCCAGGGACAGAGCTTTTGCTGTTTTCATTCTGTCAGATTTCTTTGTTGCACTGTTCTGGGTAGTCAATGGGGTTAGGAAAATGTTCCCCAAACACAAATCTTATCCAATGAGTAAACATAAAGGGGTTTTTATATAGAAGGTGGCACGGTGGCTGAGTGGTTAGCACTGCTGCCTCACAGTGCCAGGGACCCGGGTTCGATTCCAGCCTTGGGCGACTGTCTGTGTGGAGTATTCACATTCTCCCTGTGTCTGCGTGGGTTTCCTCCGGGTGCTCCGGTTTCCTCCCACAGTCCAAAGATGTGCAGTTTAAGTGGATTGTCCATGCTAAATTGCCCATAGTGTGCAGGGATATGCAGGCTAAGTGGATTAGCCATGGGAAATGTAGAGATACAGGGATGTGGTGGGTCTGGTTGGGATGCTCTTTGGGGGTCAGTGTAGACTCAATGGGCTAAATGACCTCCTTTGAGGATTCTATGATTCTACGTATTACATATAGCATAAGTAATCCCTGCAATGGGAGGTCTGGAATTAGTGATTACAGTCTTGGAGTAAGCAATCAGCTTTTTAGGCGATGTCAAGATAAATTTCTGCACTTAGCTTGTGAATCTTTGGAATTCTGTACCCCAGAGAGTTGTGGATGCAGAGCTGTTGAGCGCTGGATATTCCAGACAAGAACTGATTAATTTGTTTTTTTTGGTTTAGAGGGAATTTAGGGATATGGGAGTAGTGCAGGAAGGTGGATTTGAGATCCAAGATCAGCCAGGATCAAATTGAATGGCAGGACGAGCTGAAAGGACTCTATGGCTTATTCATTCTTTTAAATTCTGATTCCAGCCCAAACTGATTGTATTTGTCTGCAGTAACAGGGCGTTGGACAGTAATCACGATCTGAAACCTCTTTTTTTTGTGATCCACTGTTTCAGCAAAGACATTAATTGAATAACATATGGCCAGAAAAATAGTCTCCTTGTCCACAAATTTTACGTCCTATAACATGCTGAATATATAGCGACGTCTTGTCTGATTGATGTAACCTGCCTCAATTGTACTTGTTTTAGACAAAGCAGGATTTATAATACAGTTCGGAGCAAGATGAAATCCCAGCATTTGTATATCTGTCACAACGGGAGAAGGTTTTATTCTGTCAATGTAAGGTCGTCATGTGGACGATAAACAATGTTTGTAATGTGAATCGTTGAAATCAAATGCTGGCATTTTTAATGTTTTTAAGTAATTTGTTAGGATTGGAAATGGCAGGTTATTTTCTGAATGAAGCAACAGTTGCTCTTGCTGTCTCTCTCTTGTGAAAGTCTCTCTCTGTGTGCTTCACTGTACTTTTTTCTCTTTCTGCGTGTTTGCATCTCTGCTCCAACTAGTTGTCTATCTGTCTTGTTCTCTCTTTTTTTTGACTTTTGATCTTTGTGTGATAATCTCTAGGTATCTCTCTTGCTCTCTCCCTTCTCTAATTTTGACTATTTCTCTTTCTAGGTATCTCACTCTTGCTTTCAGTCTATATCATGGGCTTTCTCGTTTGCATGGGGGAATGCCCTGCCTGCAACAGTAGTAGACTCGCCAACTTTAAGGGCATTTAAATGGTCATTGGATAAACATATGGATGATAATGGAATAGTGTAGGTTAGATGGGCTTCAGATTGGTTTCACAGGTCGGCGCAACATAGAGGACCGAACGGCCTGTACTGCGCTGTAATGTTCTATGTTCTATGCTGTTGCTCTCTCTAAAACTCTCCTGCACTCTGTTTTGTTTGCACTCTCTCTCTATATCTCACTCTTGCTTTCAATCTCTCTCTCACCAGGTTAAAATGATACACTCACCCCATTTGAATTTCTGTAGGATGAATTTTCCAAAGAGACTGTGCTTTTCAAACAAGGGTCTCCCATTCTATTTGCATTCATGTCAAGTTGAGCTACAAATTTGAGGAATATGGAAGAAAAATAAGACACAACTTGTGTTTTCTATTGCATCTTTCACAACCTGAGAATTTTTATTTTTGTGTCACTGTGTTGGATGAGGCTGGGTGGTGTCTCTCTCACTTAATGTAGAAAAAATGGGCTGAATGGTCTGGCGTCTCAAAGCAATTTACAGTCACTGATGGCCCTCCAAACTATATTGCAATGCAGGAAAGGCAGCAGTTAATTGGTACAAAGCAAAGCCTAATGAATTGCAATGTGACAGTGATTGGAGAATCTCTTTGGTTTGGTGATTGAAGGATAAATATTGGCTAGGCAGGCATGGAGAATACCTCCAATCTTCTACGGGTTAGTCTTTCCTGTTGAACCTGCTGCCCTATAAAGTGGATTTATCATCTACTCCGAAAGATGGAGCTTCCGATAGAGTGGCAATCCCTAGATACTGCACAGTTTTGAAATCACCAGAGAGGGGTTTGAACCCACAACCTTTCTGAAGCAGAGGTGAAAGTCACTGCCTCCTACAGCAAATAATCAATGGAGCCAAATGATTAATTCTCCAGTTATGCAGAATTGGAGCAAGGTGAGGGAACGGTGCACACAATTACAAAATCGTGCCCTTTCAAAAAAAAAAGTATTTTGATTACCTTTACAATTTTCCTTTCAGTGCATGCTGGAGGTTGACAACTCTGACTGCATTAATTCCTGGAGGTGCCATCATTTATTTGTTATTAATTCCTGAGGTCTTATTGTCACTAGGGTTTATAGAATCCCTGCAGTATGGAAGCAGGCCATTCGGCCCACCATAGAGGATCCAACCCAGACCCACCCCCTGAACTATCCCTGTAACCCTGCATTTTCCATGGCTAATCCAGCTAGCCTGCACATCCCTGGACAATATGCTCAATTTAGCATGGCCAGTCTACCCTAACCTGCACATCTTTGAACTGTGGGAAGAATCTGGATTTATAAAAGCCTATCTCTGATTGTTTTTTTTTAATTTGTGCAGGGGATGTGAGTTTTGCTAGTTGGGGCCAGCATTTACCACTCGCCCCTAATTGCCCAGAGGGCAATTAAGAGTCAATCACATTGCTGTGGCTCTGGAGTCACATGTTGGGCCAGGTCAGGTAAGGACACAGAACCAGGTGGGTGTTTATGATAATCAACAAAGTCACCATTAGATTAATTCCGCATTTTTATTGAGTTCAAGTTCCACCAATTGCCATACTGGGATTTGAATCTGGGTCTTCAGAACATGACCTGAGTCTTTGGATTACTTGTCCACTGACAATACCACTAGACCGTTGCCTTCAGGGAAATAACCTTTGACCTCCAGTTGCCACAACAGAGATGCACAGAAAGCCTTCAGATTCTTCATTACTGATACTAACAGAAAGCACTGAGGATATTCAGGTCTGTCACTGTCTGTGGAGAGAGACACAGAATTAACACTTCAGCTCCAGTCTGACTCTTCTTTGGAACAGAAAGGAGCTGGAATTGATGGTGTTATGCTGCTGGCAGCAGGGAAGGAGGAGTAAGTGGAACAGCTTGTGAAGGTGCCCAGAGGTAACGTCCAAAGGGAATGCTAATGGTGGTAAAGGAGAGATAGAGAGATCCTTCATTAGTCCACTTCTGAAGAAGGGTCACTGTGCTCAGTGTTAACTCTATTTCTTTCTGTACAGATGCTGACAGATCTGCTGAGTTTCTCCAGCAATTCCTGGTTTTGTTTCAGTTTACCAGCATCCGCAGTTCTTTATTTCATTTTGTCCTTCATTACTCCATCCGATTTCTGATTAGATAGTTCTTGACTGCCAGGCTGTTTTGACCACTTCTGTCTGATTTTGAAAATGCAAAGTGTCAAAAACTTTCAAGAAAGCCCTAGCATTTCCTTTATAGCTCCTGCAGAGGGCCGGTACACCGATGACAGGCTGAATGGCTCCCTTCCAGTGCTGTCACCATCCAATGAGTCTTCTGCAATGGCAGTGCATCAGGGAACAAAAATCTGAACAGCTTTTAATCCTCAGGGAGCTGACATGTACACATGTGCGTAGATGTGTGCGTTTTTGTTAAATTTTGTTTTTACATTTGACAGTGAGTGCTGATATACTTGTGAGTGGGATAGGTCTGCAGGAATCACTGCTCCATCTCACAGCGTGTAAGAGCTGTGTTAATAAACACACACAAACACACACACAGCTATTAGTGACAGGCTTACAATCACAGCCGAATAATTCAACCAGTTCCACTTCGAGACTGGATATTTTTCAATATTCACTCGTGGGACGTGCTGACTGGGCCAGCATTGGTTGCCCATCTCTAATTGCCCCTTGAGAAGGTGGTGGTGAGCTGCCTTCTTGAGCTGCTGCAGTCCATGTGCTGTAGGTTTGCCAGGAATGCCCTTAAGGAGGGCATTCAGTTGTTGTTCCCCAGTGGTTCTCATACCGATGATCACTGAGTTTTGCTGATACAACAAACAAGTTCAATTCACTGGTGTGTCAAAAGAATGTTCCAGTTTAGCCTGAGCTCTCTTCTAGTGGGATCTATTCCTCCTGATTTTCTTTTGTCTTCTCCATCTGGAGGTTTCACAGAGGATTTCCCAAGACTTCCCAACACCTTGTACCAAGCCTCCATTCCACAGCAGGATAAAGACATGAGAAAAGATTTGCATTTATATAGCACCTTACCGAAGCTTGGCATGCCCCCTTGTGGCCTGAGCGCTTTACTGCCTAGCAGTGCTTTCTTGATTAGAATCTGGAATTGAAGCTAACCTGTCCATATAATCACTGTTAATTATTGTTTAAAAACCCATCTGGTTCACTAATGTTCTTTAGGGAAGGAAATCTACCATCCTTACCCAGTCTGGGCTACACGTGACTCCAGACCCACAGTAATGGGGTCGACTCTTAACTGCTCTCTGGGCAATTAGGGGTAGGGCAATAAATCTTAGCGACATCCTGTGAACAAATTTAAAAAGGGAAGGCCATCTGGTCCTTTCACTTTTTAATGTCTGATCTCACTCCATTGGCATCTTTCTTGAAATTTCTGAACATGGTTTTTATTGGCTCTCTATCCTGCATTTCTGTCCTGAAGGTGCTAACTGGTGTTCACCCTGAAGCAAGAAGCCGTGAGCATCCCCAGCTCACTACTCATTCAGCTTTGAGTTAATTGCAGTGCTCGAAGGGTCAGAATGGATGCCCCTTTGTCCCACTCTTCAGCTATTAAGCTTCATAACTTGATGTGTGATGCTGCACCTCCTGAAGTGCCTGGTTATTTCTTTCTTTTGAGTTTGTCCTTGTCAGGAACTTTGGCCCTCAACCCTGCCCCAAGATGCACCATCATCCCACTCAAAAAAAATGTCCCTGGCCGTAACTCGCTTATTCCCAAAGGTAAGAACATGTCTTTCCCCTTTAAAGCAGATTATGAGCAAGCGATGGACAGTTTCTGGGCAATGTACACAAGAAATCAGATGAAATTCAATAAGGACTTTAGCAGAATTACAAAATAATTACAGAAAATCCATTTATATGTAAATCCTTGCCAAGCCTGGGACTCTCGATGACTTAAGTCAATACTTTGCTGTAGAGATGCATTCAGTCAACCACAGCCCTTTTAGTTTTACAGTCAGTCATTGCAAGGCTGTTAATCTTGCAGCATTTACACTCATCTATTGCCAACTCATAATGTTCACATTGTAGGCATCGGAGGGAGGGAGCTGTAGATTTTGCAGGATGATATCTGAACTCCAAGGGTTAGGTTTTGAAGGGGAGATTTCACAAAGCAGAGGTGTATTGCGTGGAATTTAGGCTGAAGGATGACTTGATAGTTTCTCTCTATTTCCCTTAATATGTTAAAAAAATTCTTATCTCGCCTACCTATTTCCACTTGTTAGGAAGTCATAGTCATAGAACTGTTTAGCATGGAAACAGACCCTTTGGTCCAACTCATCCGTGCCAACCAGATATTCTAAATTAATCTAGCCCCATTTGCCGGCATTTGTCCCATATCCCTCTAAACCCTTCCTATTCATCTACCCATCCAGATGCCTTTTAAATGTTGTAACTGTACCTGCCTCCACCACTTCCTCATTCCGTACATGCACCACCCTCTGTGTGAAAAAGTTGCTCCCTTAGGTCCCTTTTAAATCTTTCACCTCTCACCTTAAACCAATGCCCTCTAGTTTTGGACTCCCCTACCCTGGGGAAAAAGACCTTAACTATTCACCCTATCCATGTCCCCCTCATGATTTTATAAACTTCTAAAAGGTCACCCCTTAGCTTTTGACACTCCAGGGAAAATAGCCCCAGCCTATTCAGTCTGTTGCTACAGCTCAAACCATCCAAACTTGACAACATCCTTTTAAATCTTTTCTGAACCCTTTCGAGTTTCAGAACATCTTTCTTATAGCAGGGAGACCAGAATTGAATGCAGTATTTCAAAAGTGGCCTAACCAATGTCCTGTATAGCTGCAACATGACCTCCCAACATCTACACTCAATGCACTGACTGATAAAGGGGCATGGTTTATAAATTAAAACCAAACCATTGAGGATAGAAATGTGGTGGCAAAGTGGATTTGAAGGCTCCCACAGATTATTTTGAAGAAAATTTTCCTAGGGGGAGAGGCCTCCTGGCCAATTTTTATTCCTTGACCAACATGACTAAAGAAACCGATCATCTGGGGATAGATTGTCGGTCACTTGAGAAAGAAAATTTGTAAATTCAGCTGATGAAGATGATAAGCGAGAACTCCATTCCACATATAATCTCACTCAGTGTCTAAAATCCAGATGGGCACTCTCGGTGTAGGATAGGGGGAGTGTTGCACTGCTGATGGCTTTCCTTAGACATTGAACCAAGGCCCCGTAAAAGATGCCACTATTTTGAAGAAGTGCATGGAAATTCTTGATCACCATATTCTCCCTAATCGGCATCCCAAATCCTTTGTTCTACTCGTTTATCACGTTGGAATTAGGTGGGAGCTTACTATGTGTAACTTGGCTCCCATCTTCTTACATTATAACACTGGCCAGAGCTTAGAAAGTCCTTAATTGGCTGTAAAAGACTTTGGGACATCCTTATAAATACAGATCTCTCTGGCAGATGGAATATTTTCCCAAAACTGCGAGATTAAATCTTAAAATAACTGAAATAAAGTGTTTATGTTTAAACAAAAACAGATACGTCATAGGCTGTCCTCCAAGTTTCTTATGGCCGTCTCTGTAATTCAGTTTCTTTGCTACTTGGACTAACCAAATTGTACACAGTGTAAGATTCTACAGTTGAATTAAGTGAGCAGTTAATCTCCTATTTGGCTGTAGTGGTTGAGTGAAGAATGTTTTAATCATGCCACAGGGTCTTTGATGTCCAACTGCAAAAGTTGATTGGACTTCAAAATTTACATCTTATCCAAAAGATGTGGAATGCTGACACTGCAGCACCCCCTGTGTACTGTGTTAAGAGTGAGGGCCTGGATTATACACTCTAGTCCTGAAGAGGGCCTTGAGTCCATTGCCTTCTCAATCAAAAATGAGGGTCTTGTTACCAAGCCAAGCGACACTAGGAGGCTTACAAGATTTGGCTTTGAATCTGGTCGGCAGTTTGATGACTGAAACTGGAAAACAAATTCAAGAGGGCAAAGGGTTGATTTAAACCAGAAGGACCCATGACCCCTGCCACTTTCACAAACTCCAAATCAATCAGTTTGTGTGCTTCGACTCGAAACACTGTCTCCCAGTAATTAGATCTTGCAATAAAATTTAATCTGCTGTTCCCGATCAGATGGAACCAGCCTGCAGCTCCTAGGATTTTCTGCTCCATAATTGAAAACGGAAAATGCAGTTGCTTTGTTGTGGCAAACTTGCATCATTTCAGAAGCAAGTGGGTCTCGAACCGCACTCTGTTGCTGAATATTTGTACAATCTGATAGTGACTTGGATGATGCTCCCTTGGGCGTGAGGTCAAATAACTGAAGAGGGCGGAGGGCGTCCAAATAGCTTAACAAAAAGATGCCCCAAACAATTTCTTTTGGTTGAAAGCAAAATACTGCAACACTAGAGGTCTGAAATAAGCAGAGAATGCTGGAGGAACTAAGCAGTTCTGGCAGCATTTGTGGAGAGTGAGAAACAGAGTTAACATTTCAATTCCTATACAACTGAAGAGTCATACTAGACTTGAAACATTAACTCTCTCTCTGTCTACTGATGCTGCCAGACCTGCTGAGTTTCTCCAGCATTCTCTATGTTTGTTTCAGATCTCCAGCATCCACAGTATTTTGCCTTTAGTGAAAACAGAAAACGCTGGAGAAACTCAGCAGGTCTGGCATCATCTGTGTAGAGAAAGCAGAGTTAACGTTTCAAGTCCAGTTTGACTCTTCTTTGGAACCAGAACATGGTGATTTTTATGCTGTTGCCAGAGGTGGGGGAGAAGGAGCATGTAAAGCAGAGGGTGAGGGTGCCCAGAGCAGAAGACAAAAGGAGTGATAATTGTGGAATGGAGTGATAGAGATGTAAAATAGGAGTAAATGAATGTGTGAATGTGAGAAATGGGTCCATTCTGCTGATAGCAAAGTCAATAAGATGCAAACAAGACACAGCCTGGGGAGAGGTTGTAGCAAACTAGGGGGTACAGAGGTCAGGCTCTGAAGTTGTGGAACTTAATATCCAGTCCTAGAGGCTGTGAAGTGCCTAAGTGGAAAATGTTCCTCCAGCTTGCATTGAGCTTTGTTGGAACATTGCAGCAGGCTTAGGGCAGAATATTAACATGAGGGCAAGGTGTTTTATTGAGGTGGCAGGGAACTGGAAAGTCCTACAGACAGAGCAGAGGTGTTCTGCAAAGCAGTCACCCAGTTTGTGTTTAGTCTCTCCAATGTTGAGGACACCTGCAAATTTCTTTTGGGTATCCATTTCAACCTAGAAAGATCCCAAAGTGGATCCTGTCAGTTTATCTGTGGGGGCTTGTTGGTGATTGAATTTGAACCTGGTTGAGAGGGATTTCAATCATCCGTATGCCTGAATCACAGTCACTCAGCTTGTCCATATCTCCTCTATAAATCATTGAAACGCATCTATTATAATTCCATGCCTAATGAAAGAAGGTCGCTCAGGTTATGGTGCTGTTGCCAGTTCTTTTAAAAGGGCTTTCCAATTAGTTGTGCTCCCCCCTCAAACTCACTTATTCCGCACAGTTTTGCAAATATTTCTTTTCACAGTGTTCATCCAATTCCTTTTTGAAAGCTGCAGCTGAACCCCTTACAATCGGTGTGCTGCAAATCATTCATAGCCCTGATTAGATTCCAGCCCGCAACTCATTTTAGCTGCCTATTGTTCAATTTGTACGCCATCCAAATCCCTCGATTCTGTTGTCTTTTAAGTCTTGGGTATTAAGATTTGGCAGTAGACCTCCCATGACATTGCTCAAGGTGAGCTGACCAACGTAGTGATTTATAGTGATACAGTGTTAGCAGCAAAGCATGATTTTAACAGTCTTGCATAAAGTGCATGCACTATTAAAGGTTTTGAACAAAGATCGTACAATTTCAATTAAATTTCTTTTAGCTTTCAAATGTCTGTTACTGACTGGCTGATAATCCTGTCGGAATGGACGCTGTTGCTTTCTGTTCTTTTTGGGGATGTGGTTGTTTTGACTATGAACGTGCAGTTGTCGGGACTGTGTAATATCAGTGGTTTGGTAAGCCTCGCCTCTGAGTCAGAACGTTGTGGGTACAAGTCCTACTCGAGAAACTTGTACATAATCTGCATTGATACTACCAGAGCACAGTGCTGTGGGAGTGCCGCCCTGTCAGAGGTGCTGTATTTTGGATGAGATGTGAACCAACCTTCTGCCCTCTGAGGGGGACATAAACGATCCCCAGGGCACTTCCTAATATTTATTGCTCCATGTGTGGGAGCTTGCTGGGTGTGAATTTGTTGCTGCATTTGCAACCCTTGGCTACATAAATGTACATTATTAGTTGTAAATCATTTTGAGACCTCCTGAGATTGTAAAAGGTGCCATACAAGAGCGGACTTTTTTTTCTTAGAAACCAATACGTTTGATGTTCCCTTTTCACCCAGCACATGACAACCCTGGTCAATCCTGTTAACCACTCCAAGAAATCTCAGTCAATTTGTTTATGGATTAACATGCCCCAAGAGTGAGCTACAGAATGGAATCTAATCAAGGGGCTCAGTAGTTTATGTGTGGAATCACAGTTACTCTGGAGTGAGTCACAGACTGAGATCTTTAGTTTAATTTGACGTCATGTTCGGCACAACATTGTGGGCTGAAGGGCTTGTTCCTGTGCTATACATTTCTATGTTCTATCTAATCGAGAGGTTCAGGGGATTAATATATAAAATAACAGATAACCGGGAGTGAATTACAGACTGGAATCTAATCAAGGTGTATCTGTAGAGAGTAACAGATACCCAGGAGTGAGTTACAGACTGGAATCTAATTGAGGGGTTCAAGTGAGTTTTTAATTGTTGAGTTCTCCAGTTCTATCCTGTCTACTATTACTTAAGATTACAATATCCTCTGAATGATTCCCTTCCTGATCCTGATCCTGATCCTGATCCCAGGCTGTAGCTCACTACTAGTCATTTCTGACACCCCATGTGCAACTCAGTTCTTCCCATCTACTGGCCCCATGGTAACAATTCTCATTAGAAATGCAGCTTTAAACAACCCGGCCCCATTTTCACCAGTTTCCAGCGTCACCCCAGTCAACAGCTGTTTGCAAACTGTCTGTCTGGCCACTCCAGCAGGATCCAGGCTCAGAGAGAACTCAATTGTTCAGCAAAACAAACTGCCTCACTTTTATATGTACTTATTTGTTATCTTAATGGCATCTTGCTTTGTGCCACATTATTTTCTGATCACAAGCTACTTATTTCCATCCCTGAAAGTATTTCCAGCAGAAGTCTTTAGAAATGCCCAAGTGGAATGGATATCTGAATTGTGAATGTCAATCACAGCTATATAAGCGGGGGCAAAAACACAAATTGCTGCCAAACCTGCTGAGCTTTTCCAGCAATTTCTGTTTTTGATTCTGATTTCCAGAATCTGCAGTTCTTTTGTTTTTTTTGTATAATCAGGGGATTCCGTTTCGTTTAGTACAGAATGACAGATACATGGGAGTAAGTTACAGATTAGAATCTAATTGAGGGGTTCAGGGCATTGTATAATTAGAATAACAGATGCCTGGGAGTGATTTACAGACTGGAATCTAATTGAAGGGTTCGGCTGGTTTATATATATGTAATAGCAGATACCCGGGGGAGAAGCTGGGGCTTATACAGACTTTTTAAAAACTCTCGTTTGTATAATGCTTTCCATGACCACCTGCAGTTTGAAAGTTCTGAGCAAGGATCACTGGACCCAAAACATTAACTCTGTGATTTTTTTCCTTCACAGTTGCTGCCAGACCTGCTGAGCTTTTCCAGCAACTTTGTTTTTGTTCCTGATTTACAGCATCCACAGTTCTTTAGGTTTTTATGTTGTGGTTTGAAAGTGCTGTGCAGCCAATGAATTACTTTGGACGTACAGTCACAGTTGTAATGTTGGATCTGAAACCTGGAGCTGACTTCCAGACTGGAATGTAATTGGATGCTTTGGAATATTAATGTTCAGAGTAATTCATATTGTGGAGCAGGTTACAGACTGCTCTGTAATTAAAGGGTTTAAATTAACCAGATTGTTATGAGAACTCAGTGATTGAAAGTTTAGCTCCTAATCCTGGCTTACAAACGTGTTTGTTAATATCACTGCAACGTAGTAACAGAGCATAGAACTTTGTATTCATTTCCATGCGGGACTTTTTTTTCCCCCGATCCTCCACCATAAACCCAGAGACGTGAGACACTTTCAGTCGTGGAGCTGGGGCTCTCAGCAGGTCTAATGCCCAAGTTACTGCAGACAACCAGAAAAGCCCTCTTGCTGTTGAGTCCTATTATGTCCCTGCCATAATTGTTGATGGAAATGTTGACTGAGACCTTCATCAAGTAATGGAATATTGAAGCTTGAACGCACACTAGCCTTCCTGCACCCCATTTTCACTTGCTCCATTGACTAATATTTGAAAAGCAATGAAGATAAGGAGAGAGTCCCATTGGCCCCCACTTCACCCCCAGGCACTAATACTTCCTGTGTCATTAGACTGAGCAGCCTTGGGTAGAGCTGTCACCTCTGAGTCAAAAGATTGATGGCTGGGGACATAGTTCAGGCCAACACTCCCAGTACAGTACTGAGGGAAGGCCACTCGGCCCAAGAATTATTTGGTCCATTGTGACTGAGCTGGTTCTATTCCCTCGTGCCAATCTCCTGCCTTTTCCCCCCAAAATCCCTGCACACCATTTCCATCCAATAACCACCCAGTTCCCTCTTGAATGCTTCAATTGAACCTGCCTTCACCACTTTTCCAGGCGGTGCATTCCAGACCCTAACTACTTGCTGTGTGAAATAAGAATTTCTCACATCACCATTGTTTCGTTTTGAGATCACTTTTAAGTCTGTGTCCTCTCATTCTTTTACAAGTGGGGACAGTTGCTCTATGCACGTTATCCAGTCATAGAGATCTTCCTTCGGCCCATCAAGTCTGCGCTGGTCAAAATCAAGCATTTAAGTATTTTATATTTATGATTTTGGAAGCCTCTATCAACTTTCGTCTATGGAACGTAGGAACATAGGAGTTAGGAGCAGGAGTAGGTCATTCAGCCCTTCGAACCCACTCTGCCATTTAACATGATCATGACTGATTTTATCTTGGTCTCAACTCCACTCTCCCGCCTGCTCCCCATAGCCCTTTATCCCACTTTTCATCAGAAACATATATTTTCTTTCTTGAATTTGTTGATTGATTCTGCCTTTGCTGCACTTTGGGACAGAGAGTTCCACAGATTCGCAACCCTCTGAGAGAAGTAGTTTCTCCTCATCTCAGTTTTGAACCTACCTCCTCTCGTTCTATATCTATAACCTCTTGTTCTGGACTGTCTCACAAAATGGAACATCTGTTCAACCTCCACCTTATCAATCCCCTTTAGCATTTTATATACCCCAATCAGATCCCCTCCTCATTCTCCTGAACTCCAGCAAGTACAAGTCCAAGCTATTCAACCGCTCCTTGTACAACAGCCCTTTCATCCCTGGAATCAACCTGGTGAACCTCCTCTGAACTGCCTTTGGTGTCACCACATCCTTCCTCAAGTAATGAGACCAAAGCTGGACACTACTCCTCAGGTTGTCTCACCAATGCCTTATATAATTGTAACAGCACTTATTTATTTTTAGAATCCAGTCCTTTTGCGGTAAATGCCAAGATTCTATTTGCTTTTCTTATCATATGGTGCACCTACAGACTCACTTTCTGTGATGCATGCACAAGGACACCCAGGTCCCTCTGCACTGATGCACTTTGAATCTGCTTTCCATTTAAATAATAATTTGCCCTTTTATTTTTCTGGCCAAAATGGATAACCTCACAGTTATCCACATTAAACTCCATCTGCCAGGTTCTGGACCATTCTTCCTAGCCCATCAATATCCATGTGTACACTGTTTATCTCCTCATCACAGCCTGCTTTCCCACCTGTTTTAGTACCATACCAAGCAGCCTCTGCTCCTGGGAGAACAGCCCCAACTTCTTCAATTTATCTTCCTAACTGAAGTTTTTCATTCCTGGAACCATTCTTATGAATCGTTCCTTTATCTCTCTAATGCATTCACATATTTCCGATAACGTAGTACCCAGAACTGTACACAATACTCCAGAAATGGTCTAACTAGTGTCTTGTACAAGTTCAATATCACCTCCTTGCTCTGTACTCTCTGCTTGTATTAATAAAACCGGGGGCACTGCATGCTTTATGAACGGCTGTTTCCACCTGTCCTACCACCTTCAGTGATCTGTGATCATATATGCCCAGATCACGTTGCTCCTGCCCTCTTCAGAATCGAACGCCCTATTTTATCTCGTCTTTCAGTGTTCTTCCTACAAAGTGCATCATCAAAGTTGAATCTCACCTGCAACCTATCTGCCCAGTCCACTGATTTGTCACCGTCTATATATTCTGTCCTGTGGTGTAGCTGTTAAACTGAGATCTTTCTGCCCGCCCTGGTGGATTACCTCTACGTATTACAGTGACTACACTTGAAAAGTACAGAGTTAGGTGTAAAGTGTTTTAGACCATCCTGAAATCGTGGAAGGTACTACATAAATGCTATTCGCTTGTCATTCTCCTGCTTATGGCCTCCAGTTCTTGATGTCCCCATAAATGAAAATGTCTTCTCTCCATTTATCCTTCGATCACCTCTTAGTCCCCCTCTTTTCAATCTTTCTAGATAGTAACAACCTTCTGAAGTTTGGTATCTGTCCAATAAATGTTGTTTTGCATTCTCTCCAATGCTTGTATATCTGGTCAGTAATGTGGAGAACACAACTGCAAACCTTGCTACTAATATGACCTAATCAAGGTTCTTGTGCCATTCTCCACTGGTGAGGCTACTCGGTGGGTTTCTGGCATTAATGGGTGGCAAAGCCTGATTCTGCACATGTCAGATGTCAATGGGCGGCATCACTGAATCAAGAGTAACAGCAAACTTGGGAGAAACTGGTAACTTTTCTGTTAGATTACCAAGTGGGATTTTTGCCCATTTTGACTCAAGTGGTACAATCCCACGTCAGCTGACCACAAGTAGCTGTTGTCACTTGATTTGTTCAGGCATGATACACTTTCTGGAGCAGGTGGGACTTGAATCTGGGCCTCCTGCCTCAGAGATAGGGATGCTGCTTTTGGACCATGTTATTAATTTGGGTCTGCAGATTTACCACCCTTTTGACATTGCCACTCTGTCACCATTTCCCATTTTGCAGGCTTGTATTCCCCTGAATACAGTGTTAACTGGTGAACTGATTGGGGTATTTAAGACAATCTAAGGCTTCAGCAGAGTAGAGAGAGAGAGAGAGAAATTAATTCTATAGGTTGGCGGGGTACAGAGAATGGGGCTCAGAGCCTCAATGACAGACAACGCATTCACAGTGATGTCAATCAGGTCTTCAAAGTAGAATGGAAATTTGAACTTCTCGACCACCAGAACTGTCTATGTATATAAATATCTATGATATATACAAAAGTCATGGGTGTTTAGAAGAATGAGCTTAATGAACCTTACTAAAACATGTTAGATTCTGAGAATGGACATGCGAGAATATTGCTCCATGTGGGAAATCTAGAACTAGGTTTCAAAACAAGGTGTTTTCCCATTTAAGGAGGAGAGAAAGAGGGTCTTTTCTCTGGAGGGTTATTAGCCTTTGGAATTCTTTGCTCCAGAGAGCAGTGGAGACCTGGTCACTGAATATATTTGAGACAGATTTCTGATCGATGTGGAGTTGAAGGTTTTGGGGAGGGTAAGGGATAAAAATAGAGTTTAGGTCACAGTCAGATCAGCCATGATGGTATCAAATGACAGTGCATGCTCGAGGGGCTGAATGGCCTACCCACGTTACTGCCACAAATATTTGAAAAGCCAGCAGTTGATTGAATGTGTGAAAACCACAGGTGACAGGCAAACCAAAGATGTTGAGGGTTAGAGATCAAATGTTTGAATTGAGATAGAGATCTGCCATGATTTCTTTGACCAGAGGGACTGGCTGAAGTGATTCATCCTTTACCTAAGTACACAGTAGTCATCATTGACAGAAGGGAGCCAGTGCCCCTCTGTATTCTTTTGGTGGTACAGGCTCGAAGGGCTGAATGGCCTACTCCTGTATCTATTTTCTATGTTTGCCCCCACCTTACTGCGTCCTCATTTATTCTGCACAGTGACTGGATATTCCTTTCATGAGTTTGCATATTATAGAACAGTGTCAGTTTAGCAGTGTTTACTTTGTGAAAACGAGCAGTCTACAGTTTTAATGCTCTTGACTCCTTGGAGATTTACGGTTAATATGTGTGAAAGGCAAATAATGCACTTACTTCAGGTGGTTTCTCCCCGTTTGCAGCCGTGAAGAAGTAATTGTCAAAAATGTCTTTTTTCATGATGCTTTTATCACCCCACCCCATGCAAAGACCCTCCACCATCAATCCAACATGTTAAAGGTACTTTCTTCTCACTGACAGAAATATTTTTCTCAAAGGAAGGTACCCTCACACGGACCCATGCTTCTTCAGCAGAGTCCTAGACAATATTGAACCCTCGGGATAACCTTTATCTAAAGAAAATGACAATTTCCGGTCATTATGTCATTGTGGAATCTTACTGTGTACACATTGGAAGCCCCCTGTGTTCTATTTTGTAACAGTGAGTTTACTTGAGAAAAACAAAGGACCCAAATCATTGTAGAATATCTACGGTGTGGCCTGTTTTGTCCACACCGACCCTCTGAACAGCATCCCACCCAGATGCACCCCCCTACTCTATCCCTATAACCCTGCATTCGCCATGCCTAACCTACTCAGCCTGCACATCCCTGAACACTATGGGGTAATTTAGCATGGCCAATCCACCCTAACCTGCACATCTTTGGACTATGGGAGGAAACCAGAGCACCTGAGGAAACCCACAATGACACACAGGGAGAACGTGCAAACTCCACACAGACAGTCGCCTGAGGGTGGAATCAAACCCAGGTCCCTGGCGCTGTGAGGCAGCATTGCTAACCACTGAGCCACCGTGCTGTCCAATTGCAAAGTTCATAGAGACCCTGAGAGTTTTTTTCCTTTTTATTCCTTCATCGGTTCTGGGTGTCACTGGCAAGGTCGGTGTTTGTTGCCCATGCCCAATTGCCCTTGAACTTGGCCATTTCAGAGGGCATTCAAGAGTTAACACCATCGGTGTGGTTCTGGAGTTACGAATGGATCATAGTGGGGAACGATGCTAGATATCCTTTTCTAAAGGGCATGAGTGAATCCAGGTGGGAGTTTAGCAACAATTGGTGATAGTTCTCCAGGTCACAATGGCTGATATTTGCTTTCGATTCCAGATTGTATCAATCGAATTCCAATTCCACCAGTAGCTGTGGTGGCATTTGAACCCATGTCCCTGCGTACCTGTTGAATACTAGTCCAGTGACTTGCCTTCATCATAAAATCCCTACAGTGTGGAAGTAGACCATTCGACCCATCGTGTCCACTCCGACCCATCGTATCCACTCCAACCCCTCTGAAGCACATCTCACCCAGATCCGTTCCCCCCTACCCAGACACGTCACTCCCATCCCACCCTATCCCTGTAATCCCGCATTTCCTATGGCCAATCTAAAGTTGCATCTGGAATTTCAATCCAAAATATTATCTCTCAAGCTGCTTTGAACCTGCAGTTTTGTTTTGTTTCCATTTGAATTTTTTTTGCTAACTTGCATTTCTCTGGTGTTTTGAAGTGAGAGTCTGGCCTCAGTGTGACCTTAGAGCACCCATCTCCTTTGGTTACGTGGGTTTAACATTCTCCATAAAGCGTTGCCAACTTCCTAGGATTGCCTTGGGATCCCCAGGAATTAAAAATCAATGTGCCACAAGCAAAGCTTGTGAGAACAATCGATAAATCTGGCGGGTTTTTTTTTGAAAGATCCATTATTTATTTTGTTATAATGAGTTTTGAATGGTGGCCAGAAGGCTGTTTGACTGGGTGGGGCATCTGGAGGTGGAAGGTCATGTGATCGAACCGCCAGGGCATGTTGGGCCGTGAGGTGGCATAACAATCTGCAACTTAGCTCTCGTAACGAAGAGGGGTCATACCGTGCTTCAAAGTACTTTTATTGTAGCTCCTCGTACTTATGTTTGTATGTTGCAAACACCAGTACTTTGGAGTCAAACAGGGAAGGCAATAGCCTAGTGGTATTATCACTGGACTGTTATTCTAGAGACCCATGTAAGTACTGGGGACCCGGGTGCAGATGGCATTTGAAGTCAATAAAAATCTGGAACTAAGAGTTTAATGGTGACCGTGAATTCATTTTGTTTGTTGGGGAAAAAAATATCCTTTAGGGAAGGAAATTGCCATCCTTACCTGGTCTGGCATGGGACTCCAGACCCACAGCAACGTGGTTGACTCTTAAATTGCCCTCTGGGATAAGAACAAAGAACAAAGAAAATTACAGCACAGGAACAGGCCCTTCGGCCCTCCAAGCCTGCGCTGATCCAGATCCTCTATCTAAACCTGTTGCCTATTTTCTAGGGATCTGTATCCCTCTGCTCTCTGCCCATTCATGTATCTGTCTAGATACATCTTAAATGACGCTATCGTGCCTGCCTCTACCACCTCCGCTGGCAATGTGTTCCAGGCACCCACCACCCTCTGCGTAAAGAACTTTCCACGCATATCTCCCTTAAACTTTTCCCCTCTCACCTTGAAATCGTGACCCCTAGTAATTGAGTCCCCCACTCTGGGAAAAAGCTTCTTGCTATCCACCCTGTCTTTACCTCTCATGATTTTGTAGACTTCAATCAGGTCCCCCCTCAACCTCCGTCTTCCTAATGTAAATAATCCTAATCTACTCAACCTCTCTTCATAGCTAGCGCCCTCCATACCAGGCAACATCCTGGTGAACCTCCTCTGCACCCTCTCCAAAGCATCCACATCCTTTTGGTAATGTGATGACCAGAACTGTACGCAGTATTCCAAATGTGGCCGAACCAAAGGCCTATACAACTGCAACATGACCTGCCAACTCTTGTACTCAATACCCCGTCTGATGAATGAAAGCATGCCGTATGCCTTCTTGACCACTCTATCGACCTGTGTTGCCACCTTCAGGAAACAATGGACCTGAACACCCAGATCTCTCTGTGCATCAATTTTCCCCAGGGCTTTTCCATTTACTGTCTCGTTCGCTCTTGAATTCGATCTTCCAAAATGCATCACCTCGCATTTGCCTGGATTGAACTCCATCTGCCATTTCTCCGCCCAACTCTCCAATCTATTTATATTCTGCTGCATTCTCCGACAGTACCCTTCACTATCTGCTACTCCACCAATCTTAGTGTCATCTGCAAACTTGCTAATCAGACCATCTATACCTTCCTCAAGATCATTTATGTATATCACAAACAACGGTGGTCCCAACACAGATTCCTATGGAACACCACTGGTCACAGTTCTCCATCTTGAGAAACTCCCTTCCACTGCAACTCTCTGTCTCCTGTTGCCCAGCCAGTTCTCTATCCATCTAGGTAGTACACCCTGGACCCCATGCGACTTCACTTCCTCCATCAGCTTACCACGGGGAACCTTATCAAACGCCTTACTGAAGTCCATGTATATGACATCTACAGCCCTTCCCTCATCTATCAACTTTGTCACTTCCTCAAAGAATTCTATCAAGTTGGTAAGACATGACCTTCCCTGCCCAAAACCATGCTGCCTATCACTAATAAGCCCATTTTCTTCCAAATGTAAATAGATCCTATCCCTCAGTATCTTCTCCAGCAGCTTCCCCACCACTGACCACAGGCTCCCCCGTCTATAATTACCTGGATTATCCTTGCTACCCTTCTTAAACTAGGGGACAACATTAGCAATTCTCCAGTCCTCTGGGACCTCAGCCGTGCTCAAGGATGCTGCAAAGATATATGTTAGGGCCCCAGCTATTTCCCATCTCGCTTCCCTCAGTAATCTGGGATAGCTCCCATCCGGACCTGGGGACTTGTCCACCCCAATGCCTTTTAGAATACCCAACACTTCCCCCCTCCTTATGTCGACTTGACCTAGAGTAATCAAATATCTATCCTTAACCTCAATATCCGTCATGTTCCTCTCCTCGGTGAATACCGACGCAAAGTACTCATTAAGAATCTCACTCATTTTCTCTGACTCCTCGCATAACTTCCCTCCTTTGTCCTTGAGTGGGCCAACCCTTTCTCTAGTTACCCTCTTGCTCCTTACGTACGAATAAAAGGCTTTGGGATTTTCCTTAACCCTGTTTGCTAAAGATATTTCATGACCCCTTTTAGCCCTCTTAATTCCTCGTTTCAGATTGGTCCTACTTTCCCGATATTCTTCCAAAGCTTTGTCTGTTTTCAGTCGCCTAGACCTTATGTATGCTTCCTTTTTGCTCTTTGCTAGTCTCACAATTTCATCTGTCATCCATGGTTCCCTAATCTTGCCCTTTCTATCCCTCATTTTCACAGGGACATGTCTGTCCTG
>NC_063370.1:8145605-8153985 GCF_021869965.1 Rhincodon typus
CCCCCAGCTCCACACTGTGTTATACCTGTAAGGGTCATTCTCGTTAACTTGATCCATTAACTTATTGCCAGACCTGATGAGTCTTTGCAACATTTTCTGTAACCCTACCCCCGCAACATGCCATGCAGATTTCCAACATCTGACATTCTTCACGTTCAAAACCAAGGATAAGCCCCTCTGCTTTATTTGAAACACTGCCATGGGATCCAACGTGACCTGAGTTAATGTCTCATCTAACAGTGCGGCACCCCCTTGGTACTACACTGGAGGGTCAGCTTTGATCCTTTGGGACCAAGTCCTGGAGTGGTTCTTGAACTGGGAACCTTGTGACTGTTAACAGTGAGAGCGCCACTCCCTGATTCATAGCACGTAGCTGATGCCATTAGGATGGGATGGAGGGTAAGTGGGGGAAGGGAGTACATGTAAGGCAATGGGGGTGACATCTTTCCACCTGCCAACCTTGGCCAAAGGACTCAGCAGGCTTTAACCTGTTGAAAGTTTCTTGCAGGGCTCCTCAGAAATGACAGCACCATTGCATTTAGTGCATCAATGTAGAAAACAAGATTGCAATTTATACACAATCACTATGATTCATCCCTCATTTTCACAGCAACAAGATGAAGGGATATAATTTACTCCTGCCGCCTCAGGGAGAACACTTGCTGCAAGGTAGGCAAGTTAGCTCTAGAATATTAAACACCATAGTCAGCTCAGAGGCCCAGGGAGTCCCATTACCTGGGTGTGTTACTCAGTCATGCTGCGATCACAGTGCAAAAAAAATGCAAAGCTTCCATCTAGTACTCTCTGCACTGGGGTAAAGAAAAAATTTCTTGGTTACCACTTTTCATCAGCAGCCAACTCCAATCAGAGTTGCCCTCCAACTGCTACCTGCCCTACTGCAACCAAATCAATTAGTGACCAAATTCCAATAAGCTTTTGCAATACCCACACCCACGCCCCCATCACAACTCCAATTAATGACCCAACCCCCAACTCCAATTAGTGACTCCCATCCTCTCCCCCTCCCCTTACTGCCTTGACCCACTCCTGTTTCAACCAACCACCCCTCCCTTCCAGTCTTCAAACACAGTCCAATCCTCAACCATAACCTAATTAGCAATCTTCACTCCTCAGATTAGTGGCCCCACTGCAATTAGCCATGTCAGCTCCCCCAGTGACTCCAATTAGTGACTCAGTATTGCACTACCCTCCCACCTACTCCAGTTAGCAACCACAGGCCTGCCCACACTAATTAGGAATTCCTGTACTCACCCCACCCCATGTTGTTAGTTGGTCTGAGAATGCAAGAAAAATAGCAAAAAAAAAGTTTAACAAATTTCGGTCTTTCCTCTCTTTAATAGAGGGGATTTGTAGTGATATAAGGGCTAAATAATTAGGAATGCTAAAGCAAACAGGAAGGAATGCTTTCTCATTATGTCCCGGCACACTAGGTCACCTTAGCGAGGTTTTAGTGTACATTTGTTCGCAGGATGTCTGCAAAGTCTGAATAAAGATGCAGCGGTTTTTGTCGAGGTTCGTCCCAAGCAGCTCCGTGATGCAGGACTCTACGGTCTGTTTCCCGGGATGCACACCGAGACAAACATCGACTGCGTCTGGAGGACCATCAGCCTGGTGAAAGACGCTCTTTAGTCTGCCCGAAACTGGTTGATCTTCCAGAGCAAGGTGTTGACACTGACCGAGTGTTGCAGACTGGCACATCCCAAGGTCCAGGACTATGTGCTGAGGGACGCACTGAAGTTTGGGGCAGCTGCCACTAAGGCACAGTGGGGAAAGACCACCGTCCGAGGTCTTTCTACCGAGGTTCAATAGTTGTCTGTTCAGTAATCAGACCTTCCCGGTACCTCAAATGCATGTAAATCTAGGTTTGTTCAAGTAAGAGATGCCTTTGGTTTGTTTGTTTGATAAGAGTCAAACTCCCATGTTTGTTTATTTTCTCATATACCACTCTACAGAACCCAACTGCGTTTGGACTCTGTGTGTGTGTGTGTGTATTTATATATATAATTTTTTATGAATAATATATTTTTGAAATTAAATAGCCAGCATTAATTGTCCATTACTGGCTGCCCCAAGTCATGACACAAGTCAATTACCCAGTGAGAGACTGGCATAAACTAAACCTGGCAAATTGCAGACTCAACGGTAGCTTTCAAAAAGGGGGCGGATGGATAAACCATTGAAAGAGTAAAATTGAAGGTACAGGGGCTAATGGGAACACTTCCAAACAGGCAGCACTGACTTGATGGGCCAAATAGCCTCCTGTTTTGTGTGCTCTCTTTCCCTAAAGGGCATTGAGCCAGCTGGGTCTTCGTGACAATCGTGCCAATCAAGGATGGATAATAAATGCTGGCCTAGCCAACCATGTCAGAAGTCACATGACACCAAGTTATTGTCCAACAGATTTATTTGAAATCACAAGCTTTCGGACTGCTGCTCCAACAGGTGATGAAGGAACAGCACTCTGAAAGCTTGTGATTTCAAATAAGACTGTTGGACTATAACCTAGTGTTGTGTGACTTCTGACTTTGTTCACCCCAGTCCAACACCGGCACCTCCACATCACTGCTCGCCAACGATGCCCATGTCCCATGAATAAATTTTAAAAGAACAGCTGATGGGTTGTCATCAGTCAGTGGATATTTGGGGGAGGGAGGAATGAGGTCAAGTAGCCGGGGAGGGCTCTTTTAAAATTTCAATCATGGAGGTCCCCATGTCTCCCTGTGTCAGCGTGGGCTGTGAGCTGCTGCCGTGTAGCCGGAACACGTCCCCTGTCCTCTCACTCAGGTTTTCCCAGCCTGTACTCAGAGGTTTCAAAGTGATTTTCAAGCCTTGAAACAGAGTCACAGTGAGAAGTGCTTTTTAGTAAGAACATAAGAACTAGGAGCCAGAGTAGGCCCCTTGAGCCTGCTCCACCATTGAATACTATCATGGCTGATCTCCCCTCAGCCTCCCCTCCACTTTCCTGCCCGCTCCCCACAATCTTTCAAACCATTACTAATTAAAAATCTATCTTTCTCCTTAAATTTACTCAGTGTCCCGGCATCCACTGCACTCGGACAATGAATGCCACAGGTTTGTGATCTTTGGAGAGAAGTCATTTCTCCTCATCTCGGTTTTAAATCTGCCCCTTATCCTAAAACTATGACTTCTTGTTCTAGATTGCCCCGCATGAGGAAACACCCTCTCCACATCTAATTTGCCTTAAGCATCTTATACACCTCAATAGATCTCTCGTCCTTCTAAACTCTAGGTGGTAGGGGTCATGGTTTAGGAAGGTGCTGTTGAAGGAACATCATGAGTCTGACCAAACACGTGAAGGTAATGCCAAACTAGCCCTCAGTGATGCCCTATGAACCAACTGCCCGATGGTGACAATCTGAGCACCTGGCATTAATGGGTTTGACCTCCAGCACCCATAAAAGGAAAACACACGGGATATGGCGGAGGGAGATGCATTATGTTCCTGTGCAGATAAAAAGAATATTTCATACAGTCATGCAGCACAGAAACTGAACCTTCGGTCCAACCAGTCCATGCCAAACATAATCCCAAACTAAACTAGTCCCACCTGCCTGTATTTGGCCCATATCCCTCCAAACCTTTCCTAACTTGTCCAAATGTCTTTTAAACATTGTAACTGTACCCGCATCCACCACTTCCTTTGGAAATTCATTCCATGTACGAACCACTGTCTCAGTAAAATAGTTGCCCTTCATATCTCTCTTAAACGTTTCTCCTCTCACCTTAACAATATGCCCCCTAGTCTTGAAATGCCCCATCCTAGGGAAAAGACACCTGCCATTCACCTTATCTATACCCCTCATGATTTTATAAACCTCTATAGGGTCACCCCTCAACCCGCTATGCTCCAAAGAAAAAAGTCCCAGACTGTTCAGCGTCCCCTTAGAACTTAAACCCTCCATTCTCAGCATCGTTCTGGTAAATCTCTTCTGAAACCCTAATAATATCCTTCCTATAACAGGGCAACCAGAACTGGACACAGCATTCCAGAAGAGGCCTCACCAATATCCTGTACAACCTCAACACAGCAACCCAACTCCTATACTCAAAATGTCTGAGCAAAACTCCTTCTTAACCGTCCTGTCTACACGTGATGCAAACTTCAATTATGTACCTGAACCCCTCGGTCTCTCTGTTCTACAACAGTAACCGAGGCTCTACTTTTAATTGTAAAAGTTCTGCAATTGTTTTGTTTTACCAAACTACAATACCTTGCCTTTGAAGAACTAGCACAGCCACAATGGATTGTCCTTCTGCCCTATCCAAGACCCTTTGTAATAAGCAGTATTTATTTGTTGAGAATGACTTTCATGTCACAGTGTGGCACTTCTGTACTATCCCCAAAGTGTTGTGCAACTGACAACTGGGCATTCTCAACAGCAAGACATAGTAAAGATGCATTTGTCATTGTAGGTCATCATAGGGCAGTTCTCAGGACAACAGACACATGGGAGCAGCACCAACACACCACCCTGACATACACTGATCCACCAGTGGTGAAGGAATGGTGGGGTGAAGCCCTGTAGCACTGGGGAGCCGACATCTGGGAGGTTACAGAGAGCAGAGGGTGGTGGGGGGGCCAAAGCCCAAGGAGGGATTTCATTTTTAAAAAGGAAACATTGCCAGAATTGGAGTCAGCACATTTAACATGAAAGCATCTGAAGACAGGAGTTATAACACTCAAAATCATGTTCAAATCCCACGACAACAGCTGGTGGAATTTAAATTCAAGTCGAGACACAGTTGATTTGGTGGCGGTTAAAAATAATGTTCAGAGGCACGTAAAAGCATCTCTGGTCAGGAAAGCTCTGGAATTGAAAGCTAGTCTCAGGGACTGTTAACAGTGATCGACTGTCATTGGTTATCACAGAAATCCATCCAATTCGCTCATGTCTTTTAAAAGGAAATCTGCCGTTCTTATGCACTCTGGCTTATATGTGACTCCAGACACAATGATGTGGTTGACTCTTTCCTATCCACTGAAATTGCCAAACATGCCATTCATTTCCAGATTCCAGAGCAGCACAGTGGGTCAGTGGTTAGAACAGCTGCCTCACAGCACCAAGAACCTGGGTTCGATTCCACCCTTAGGCAACTGTCCATGTGGAGTTTGCACATTCTCCCCATGTCTGCATGGGTTTCTTCTGGGTGCTCCGGCTTCCTCCCACAGTCCAAAGATGTGCAGGTTAGGGTGGATGGCCATGCTAAATTTCCCTGTAGTGTTCAGGGATGTGCAGGCTAGGGGACTCGGGTGGGGGGTGGGGGGAGAGAGAGTGGGATGCTCTTCAGAGGGTCGGTGCAGACTTGATGGGCCAAATGGCCTCTTAATGCACCGTAGAGATTCTGTGACTATGGACAGACAACAAATGTTGGCCTTGTCAATGACCCATGGAGGAATAAATCAATGAAAGAGTTGGTTTCTAAAAAGAGCCTTGATGGTGGAATGGTTTAAGGTGCAATCCAGAGATTTCCTACATTGACACCCCATTACTGAACTCAAAATCATAGAATCCCTAGTGTGGAAGCAGGCCATTTGGCCCATCAAGTCCACACTGACCCTCTGAACAGCATCCCACCCAGACCCACTCTCTACCCTATCTTGCATTTCCCACCCCTGGCACTATGGGGCAATTTAGTATGGCCAATCCACCTACCCTGCACATCTTTGGACTGTGGGAGGAAACCGGAGCACCCGGAGAAAACCCACACAGGCATAGGGAGAATGTGCAAACTCCACACAGCCAGTTGCATGGTGGAATTGAACCTGGCTCCCTGAGGCTATCAGGCAGCAATGCTAACCACTGAGCCACCGTGCCACCCTGCCTCCTGGTGGATGCAGCACATACGTTTGAGAGAACACAGCAAGTTCATTCTAGAGTTCACCTCCAACATGCACCTTATCCTGATGCATATTAGCATGAGTGAGCCAATTTCCTTTTTACTTCATTCACAGGATAGGGGCATCATTGGCTACTAAGGTTTTGGAGTAGATCTGTAGTTCGGGTTGTGGGTGTTGAGGTTGGTTGGCTCGCCGAACTGGTTTGTTGTTCCACAGACGTTTTGTTACTGTCCTTGGTAACATCCTCAGTGCAGCCTCTGATGAAGCGTCAGTGTGTTTTCCCACCTGGTTTTTAAACTCTGGGGTCCGTTGCGATGGATTGCCTCACTTCCGGATTTCCTCCGTAGTGGAATGTATATGGGGTCGAGTTCAATGTGTTTATTAATAGCATGCTTCGTGGAGTGCCATGCTTCCAGGAATTCTCGTGCTTGTCTCTGCCTAGCCTGTCCCAGGATCTTGGTGTTGTCCCAGTCGAAGTCGTGGTTCTCCTTGTCCATGTGGATTGAGATGAGTGAGAATTGGTCGTGTCTTTTTGTAGCCAGTTGCTGTTCACGTACTCTTGTTATTAGTTTCCTTCCTGTTTGTCCGATGTAGTGTTTCTCGCAGTCTCTGCAGGGGATCTTGTAGATGACATTGGTGCTGTCCATGGCGGGGAGTGGGTCTTTAGTTCAGGTGAGCACTTGTTGTAGGGTTGATGTGGGCTTGTGTGCCACTCTGATGCCCAGCGGTCGTAGGAATCTTGTGGTGAGTTTGACGTGTTCCTGATGTAGGGTAGTGTGATGAATGTGTTGGGGCATGTAGAATCTTTCTGATGCTGTTCCTGTAGGCATCTCCTGACCTCATCCCACATCAACCCTACAACAAGTGCTCACCTGAACTAAAGACCCACTCCCCGCCATGGACAGGACCAATGTCATCTACAAGATCCCCTGCAGAGACTGCGAGAAACACTACACCGGTAACGAAACGTCTGCGGAACAACAAACCAGCTCGGCAAGCCAACCAACCTCAGCATCATTGGCTAGGCAAGTATTTATTGCACATCCCTAATTGCCCAGAGGGCAGTTAAGAGTCAACTTCTTCGCTGTCTATCTAGAGTCATGTATTGGCCAGACCAGGTAAGGACGGCAGATTTCCTTCTTTAAAAGACATTAGTGAACCAGATGGGTTTTTAAAACAATTGCCAATGGGCTAGCATTTTATTCCAGATTTATATTGAATTCAAATTTCACCATCTGATTCAAACCCATGTGCCCACTACATTAGCCTGGAATTCTGGATACTATCACTACACCCAGAATTTGTCCTGTTTGCGAGCACATCGACACCGGACAGTCTGCAGCTATTCTAAGACGGGATCCAAAACCAGCACAAACAGGAGGGAACAGTGAAGGCAGTCACAGAAGCAGAAATTGCTTTAGAAGTTCTTAGTTTCTGTTTCTGTTTCAGATTTCCAGCATCTGCAGTTCTTTGCTTTTTTTTGTTTAATGAAGGCAGGCTATGCCGGTTTTGGCCACATCCTGAGAACAAGTCTTTCACACCCCTTCTCCACACCTCTTCCACTCCCCCTTCCATTACCCTCCCAATTCCAGCCAAGAACCAGTTACTATTTTGAATTATCCTGCAGAATCTGCATTCATACACATGTACACAAAGCATGGGTTGAAACATCCACTGGGGATGTTTCAGCAGAGCAAGGACCACTCATTGTGTATCATTGTTATTCAGCAACGTAGGAGTTAATGTGTACCTTTACAGAGTCAGCTTTTATAATAGAAGTACTCCAGTAGAGGAGTACAGAGATAACACAGTGTGGAGCTGGAGGAGCACAGCAGACCAGGCAGCATCAGAGGAGGAGGAAAGTTGATGTTTCGGGTCGGGACCCTTCTTCAAGGTAGGCATCGCAGTGGGGTTGTAACTCAATCAGAGATAGTTATCTGAAGAAGGATCCCGACCAGAAATGTCAACTTTCCTGCTCCTCTGATGCTGCCTGGCTTGCTGTGCTCCTCCAGCTCCACACTGTTATCTCTGACTCCAGCATCAGCAGTTCTTACTATCTCTGAGTGAGTTATAACCCCACTGCGAAGCCTCTTCTAGGGATGCCTACCTTGCAGGAGTACAGTGAAATGTTTTTACAGTGGCTGCCTTCAAATGGTGTCATCTTAGGTATAAGTACCTGGTACAAATCTAGATACGAATTATTCAGCAGGGTAAGGGTCACTCATAGTGTAACTGAATAGTATAACTGTACACTGTCTATTCAGCAGGGTAAGGGTCACTCACTGTGTAACTGTACAGAGGCAGTGTTTATTCAGCAGGGTAAGGGTCACTCACTGTGTAACCGTACAGGGTCAGTGTTTATTCAGCAGGGTGAGAGTCACTCACTGTGTAACTGTACGGAGTCAGTGTTTATTCAGCAGGGTAAAGGTCACTCTCTGTGTAACCGTACAGGGTCAGTGTTTATTCAGCAGGGTGAGGGTCACTCACTGTGTAACCGTA
>NC_063370.1:8153995-8159900 GCF_021869965.1 Rhincodon typus
TCAGTGTTTATTCAGCAGGGTGAGGGTCACTCACTGTGTAACCGTACAGGGTCAGTGTTTATTCAGCAGGGTGAGGGTCACTCACTGTGTAACCGTACAGAGTCAGTGTTTATTCAGCAGGGTGAGGATCACTCACTGTGTAACCGTACAGGGTCCGTGTTTATTCAGCAGGGTGAGGGTCACTCACTGTGTAACTGTACAGAGTCAGTGTTTATTCAGCAGGGTAAGGGTCACTCACTGTGTAACCGTACAGAGGCAGTGTTTATTCAGCAGGGTAAGGGTCACTCACAGTGTAACTGAATAGTATAACTGTACACTGTCTATTCAGCAGGGTGAGGGTCACTCACTGTGTAACTGTACAGAGTCAGTGTCTATTCAGCAGGGTGAGGGTCACCCACTGTGTAACTGTACAGAGTCAGTGTTTATTCAGCAGGGTAAGGCTCACTCACTGTGTAACCGTACAGAGTCAGTGTTTATTCAGCAAGGTGAGGGTCACCCACTGTGTAACTGTACAGAGTCAGTGTTTATTCAGCAGGGTGAGGGTCACTCACTGTCTAACTGTACAGTCAGTGTTTATTCAGCAGGGTGAGGGTCACTCACTGTCTAACTGTACAGGGTCAGTGTTTATTCAGCAGGGTAAGGGTCACTCACTGTGTAACCGTACAGAGGTGGTGTTTATTCAGCACGTAAGGGTTAAACCACTGCAGGGAATTCCTCAGAGTGTTAGAAGAGGGTGAAAGTGAAAATTGCAGCAACACTGCCTGTTTTAACACAAGGGTTCGGAAGTCTTTGGAACACGTGATGGGAACACAGTGGTACTTAGCAGCTGTTCTCATTCATAGCAAGAATTTAAACTAGCTGGAACGGACACCAGTTGTTGTGAAAACATTCTCCAGATGCATTTGCCATGTTTCCTGCAATGCTGCTGTCTCTCACGTATTCTGTCCCTCTGGGAACAGGCCTACAGGTGATAAGCAAGTCCCTAGCGATTAGATCCAACCATGTATTTATCAGGCACCAACTTAGTGCATTGCTCTGCTTAACGCAATGATCCTTGTCTTGCAGAAAAATATTCTGCCTGTGATTACGGAATTGATTTAACACGTGGTTGATGAGGTGGAGGATACGCTTCCCTGCAGGACTGTTAAAAAGGTGTTATAGCAAGGAACACTGCTTTATTCTACCCTCTACTGCATCTGATAATACGCACACTTGCTTGTGACTCCCAATGCAACGTGCCCCATCTCAGGTGTGTCAGTCAAAAACCATGTGTGAATTTCCTGGAAACCCAGTCAATGTTCCACCCTTACCCCATGCCAACAAGACTAGGAAGGCTGTTCACACACACTACCTCTTCCCCCACCAAGCCCCCGTGTAAAATGGCTGCTTCAATCACCTGCCTAGCAACAGCAATGACACTTTTAAAGTCTAACTGAAAGCTAAAAATGCTGGAGATCTGAAATAACAAGAGAAAACGCTGGAGGATCTTGGAAAATCAACAGGGGAGTTAAGGCTTAGTTCAGAACTGAGACAGCTGGCGAAACTCAGTAGCACATGTGGAGAGAGAAACTCAGTTAGTGACCCTTCTTCGAAATTTATAGTTGCCACTTACAGTGATTGTTACAAGGTCTGCCAGGTGGACTTCATAAAATGACAAGTTCCCTGACTGGGGCTGTTAACCTGGTCCAATCAGGGAGCCCTGGCTGACAGATGTAAACAGGAGTGTCAGGGATTGTGTTCACTCTGAGGGAGCTGGATCAGTGTCAGAGACTCTCCACGTGTAAATAAAGGGTGACTTGGTGATGTGATACCGGTCTCTGTGGAGTTATTTCACTAAAGAAAGGGGTTATGTCAACTGTTTAGTTTATGATTGGCAATTGTCACGCCATTCAGTCTAAATGAGGAGATGATGGCCTACTGGTATTATCGCTGGACTGTTTGTCAGGGTCTTTGGATTATGTTCTGGGGACCTGGGTACGAATCTTACCATGGAAGGATTCAACAAAAAAGTCTGGTTTTAAGAGTCTAATGAACCCATTGTCGATTGTCGGAAAACCCCATCTGGTTCACTAATGTCTTTTAGGGAAGAAAACTGCCATCCTTACCAGGTCTGGCCGACATGTGACTCCAGACCCACAGCAATGGAGTTGACTCTTAACTGACCACTGGGCAATTAGGAGTGGCGACACCCTCATCCCGTGAATGAGTAATAAAAAAAAAACCAACAGGTTCTTCCTGGAATACACACCTATTCTTTAGTAGCTAGAGTCTCCGGACCTCCCTTCTCCTGTTGTTCAGGGTTGTCAACTCCTGTCAGCTGTGGCTCACAACACCCTCACCACAAAAGGTTCCAGGTTCAAGTCTTACTCCAGGGCTCAGTGAGAAAGGTGGTACTCCTGGGCAGTATGGGGGGGGCGGGGGGTGGTGGTGGGCAGCACTGTCCTGTCGGGGATGTTGCATTCTGGTAGAGACGTTAAACTGAGCCCCATTTGCAGGCTCACTCGGATGTAACAGACAACTGATGGAGTTCTCCCTGGACTCCTGACCAATCTTTATCCTTCAGTCAACAGCGCTAAAGCAAGATCATTTGATTGTTGACTCATTGCTGTTTGTACGAGCTTGCTGTCCACAAATTGGCTGCCATGTCTCCTGCATTACAAGAATTACCACACATCACTGAAATATTTAACTGGTTACAGAGCACTTTGAGCTAGCCAGTAGTCATGAAAAGCGCTATATAAATACAAGTTTTTTTTGGTTAGGGGAGGTATTCCTGGAGGTTTTGTCACCTGACTGCTTACTGCCAGCAAGACAAAAAAGACTGAGCGATAGCACCCACCCTACAATTTTCTTTGAAGCTGCCTGTGATTTTTCGCCCAGGTTGGCTTGTCAATGTACCCAGTGTTAATTGCTAGCAATTCCAAGGTAATCCCAGGGAGCTGGCTACATTTCCTGCAATGCAAAGACTTAAGAGTCATAGAGATGTACAGCACAGAAACAGACCCTTCAGTCCAACTCATCCATACCTACCAGATGTCCTAAATTAATCAAGTCCTATTTGCCAGTATTTTACCCATATCCCTCTGAACTCTTCCTACTCATGTATCCGTCCAGATGCCTTTTAAATTCTGCAATTATACCAGCCTCCACCACTTCTTCTGGCAGCTCATTCCATACACGCACCACCCTCTGTGTGAAAAAGTTGCGCCTTAGATCCCTTTTAAATCTTTCCCTTCTCACCGTAAACCTCTAGTGTTGGTCTCCGCTACACTGGTGAAAACACCTTGGCTATTCATCCCATTCATATCACTTATGATATTACAAACCTCTAAGGTCACCCCTCAGCCTCTGACACTCCAGGGAAAATAGCCCCAGCCTATTCAGTTTCTCTCTTTACCTCAAACCCTTTAAATCCTTAGAAATCTTCTCTGAACCCTTTCAAGTTTAACAACATCTTTTCTATCAGTCCTCCCCTTCACCACCCCATGCCAACTTAAAAAAGAGTGAATGGTGGGGCGGACAAATCCTACCACAGCAGCTGTTGTCACCATTGTATCACATTGCACCCATCGCACTAGACTCTACGTACTTTCTATTTGTTCAGGGGATGTGGATGTCACTGGTAAGTACAGCGTTTGTTGCCCATCCCTAATTGCCCTTGAACTGAGTGACTTGCCCGGGCCATTTCAGAGGGCAGCTACGAGTCAGCCAGATTGCTGTGGGTCTGGAGTCACGTGTAGGCCAGACCAGGTAAGGATGGCAGATTTCCTTCCTTAACAGCATTATTGATGGGTTTTTACAATAATCATCGAATTCCTATAGTGTGAAATTAGGTTATTTGGCCCATTGAGTCTACACTGACCCACTGAAGAGCATCCCACACAGACCCTCCCCCCTACTCTATCCCTGCAACCCTGCATTTCCCATGGCTAGTCCACCTATTCTGCACATCCCTGGACTCTATGGGCAATTTGGCATGGCCAATCCACCCTAACCTGCACATCTTTGGACTGTGGGAGGAAACCCACGCAGCCACAGGGAGAACGTGCAAACTCCATACAGACACCCAAAGATGGAATCGAACCCAGGTCCCTGGCACTGTGAGGCAGCAGTGCTAACCACTGAGCCACAGTGCCGCCCTATCAATAATAGTTTCACAGTCACCATCCCTGGGACTGGTTTTCAAATTGTATTGATTAAATTCAAAGTCCACCAGCTGCTGTTGGTGGGATTTGAACCAGTTTCCTTCAGCATTAGTCTGGAGAGCTGGATTACTCGTCCAGTGACCGCATCAGTACACCACTGTCCTGCCCTAATTATTGCCGTAATGTGCAAGTAACGTAATGTCAGGTCCACTGAAATGCCCGCTCCTCTACTCACCATCCAGTTCCGCAGGTACATTGTAATAGCACTCGGCAGTACTGAAGGGAATCTACTGATCCTGGGCGGATCCCCAAATTCAAACGCTGGCTCTCCGTCAGGATCCAGAATCCTGTCAGACAGAGAACTATTTCCAAACAGTCTGGTTGCTAAGGGGTAAGGACAGGTAGGAACCTCTAGGTGCCAGTTCTGGCTGTGAGTGGCACTCTCACTTCAAAGTCAGGAGGTCGCAGGCTCAATCCAGCAACTCAGTCACAAATATTAGGCCAAGGCACCCCTTGAACACATACCAGAGGAACACAGTGCCACTGGGATGGAAGTCTTTCTGGCAAGTTACAGCCCAACCAAGGCCACAGCTATCCTCCCAGGTGGATGTGAAGGATCCCACGACCCTATGGATACAATGAAGAGAAAAGTTCTGCACCAATGTCTTGGCTGGTATTCATCTTCCAACCAACGTGATGGAAGGGCGCTTCTGGGATCTTGCTGCGTACAGACTGGTTGCTGCACTTTCCCACATTTCAGAATGTATGCAGTAGGCTGTAAAGGTCACTGGATAGCACCCTATGAATGGCGCCATATAAATGCAAAGTCTTTGGACTGTTCCCCATGGGTTTTGGCATTGGAGCCCCAATATCCTTTACCAGAATCCATCTTCATCAATGAATTCTTCATCTTTGCTTGTCTTTGGACAACTGGCTTCACTGCATTTCACAAGTTGCTCCACTTAACAGAACTGGGCTGAACAGCAACTTCCCCTCGATGTACCAATTTAAGGAACCATTAGTACTCAATTTAGTTCAATTTATTTCATTTGTACACAATGAGCTAGCCACAGACAAATATAGCCATCCACTACTGCAGAGAGCCATTAACCACCGAGGATTAGGGTCTGCATCTTACGGTTTCCGCAGTCTGTCTATATATTCTCCTATGTCCATTAAAAACAAACAGAATTTCCTCCCCATCTCCACCAGCAAAAAGCATCAAACCATCTGGGAGCAAAAGGCCAGATAAATGACTCTTTCTCATTTACTGAGGAGCTCTAGGTGAAAGGTCAAGGTCCATTGTGCAGAAGACAGACAAGACGGCAGAAGGAATAAAAGGGGAGATAAATTAGAAAGTGATGGCTAAACTATCGTCTGATGCTCCTCATTTCACAGGGGAAATGTAGGTTTTTGGGTGGGGGGGGGGAAGGCACTTGGGGGAGAGACAAAGGTGCCTACGAATTTCAGACGCCCAGAGAAATACAGTTATGTTTAGAAATAGCTGGTTGAATCTAGGTTTCAACGGAGGTGACCGAGCAGGCAAGTGCAGGACCAGCTACACAGAACAAAGGCCGAACGAGAGAAGAGGATCCATATGAAGAGGGGCTGGTTAGCTCAGTCAGCTGGATGGCTGGTTTGTGATGCAAAAAGACGCCAATGTCATGTGTTCAATTCCCACATCGGCTGAGGTTACCGTGAAAGACAGTCCCTCTCAAGCTTCTGTGGTGGTGACCCTGAAGTTAAATTATCACCAGTCG
>NC_063370.1:8160400-8195962 GCF_021869965.1 Rhincodon typus
TTTGTTTGGTGAGAGGGAGATCAAGAGAGACCAGAAAGATTGGTTGCGTTGAATCATAATTCAAGCTCGGATTAAGAGTAAAATCATTAAAAGTAATCTCTTTAAAAAATGGAAGGAATTTAGGTGTTTCTCGCTGTTAATAAATGTATAAAAGTGAATCTCAAGATGCTCTTCAGTCAAGATGGATGAGAGTCATTTGAGAACTGACTTGTGATATGAGCTTGTTATAATGAGATTTAGTTAATGTGCTCTGTTTATGGTTCTTTCGCTAACAGGAAAGCTGCATAAAACATTCCAGCAAGAAGGCATGGCACTTGCTAGGAAGCGTCCAATGCTTTTAACGCTCCACTCTGCACAGCAAAAGTTGTTTATGACTCCCCTAGCTGTCGAAGAAGCACATAAACACACTGGATCCAAGTCATTACTCATTTGAGCAGGTTCCTTGTACAATCGCTAATGATTATATTACAGAGAGAGAATCCAAGTAGTAAACACCACCCCACCCCCTCCCCCCCACCACTCCCCTGTTTCCTTTGCATGATGCACTCCCTTCATTGTGTGGCTGAAAAATAATTAACAGCGGATTAACGAGGAACACCGTACTTTTTACATATTTTACCAACGAAGATGCCAAGTCCGCAGGGTGCAGTTTGAAGTGTATAAATTGCCTCTGCGTTGTGTGAATCTGTGCACAAGACTCTTGCGCAAAGACCTGCCATGGTTTTTGGTTTTCCAATTTGTAAATGTGGCTCCCTTGAATGCCTTTCAAAGCAACCCGTGAAGGTGAGAGTTGTGAAAAGGATGTCAACTAGGTTTTAAGGGCCTGTTAACTCTCTTTCCATTGCAAAATTGACTCACTCAAATCCAGCACAGGCTCCCCTTAGTGGTCTGGTGGGTAACTGCATTGCCAGAGGTTGAACTGAGCAAATGTGTAACCATGGAGCTGAGGCAGTGGGAGTGCTGGGGGTTATTTCCAACCAGTTCACTTGGTGTAGGAAGCTTGCCATCCTTTGATAGTGACTTGAGCCCCACACACTGACTTTGTTTACACCCCTCTGAATTGGCCCAGCAATCCAGAAGTAGGTGTGACTTGTTGCAGTTAGTTATACAAGGCCCTGGGGAGACCACACCTTCAGTATTGTGTGTTCTGGTCTCCCTACCTTAGAGAGGATATACTTGCCAGAGAGGGAGTGCAACGAAAGTTCACCAGGCTGATACCAAGATTGTCCTATGAGGAGAGATTCGTTCAACTGGGCCTCTATTCTCTAGCATTGAGAAGGAGGAGAAGGGATCTGATTGAAATGTGTAAACTTCTACAGGGCTGGATGGACTAGATGCAGGGAGGAGGGTCCCCCTGGTTGGGAGTCTAGAACCAGAGGTCACAGTCTCAGGATACTAGGTAGGCCATTTAGGATTGAGGTGAGGAAACGTTTCTTCACTCAGAGGGTGGTCAACCTGTGCAATTCTCTACTAGAGAAAGCTGTTGAGACCGGTCACTGAATATATTCAAGAATGGGATAGAAAGGCATCAAACAGTATGGGAATGTTGCATTGAGGTCAAAGATCACCCATGATCATACTGAATGGTGGAGTAGGCTTGAAGAGCTGAATGCCCTACTCCTACTCCTGGTTTCTATGTTTCTAAGCCATGCCTACTAAGAATGCCAGTTCAAGAAGGAATGTCCATCACTGTTTTTGAGCAGAGATGGGTACCAAGTACCAGCCTTGCCAGCAAAATCTACCCCGGAGGTTGTATTAATCACATGACAACACCGACTGCACTGGTGAGATTACATCAGGAGTGCACTGTGCACAGTATTGAGTCACCTTATTTAAGGAAGGATGTAAATGAGTTGGAAACAGTTCAGAGAAGATTTACCAGGAAGGGGAGGGTTGTCTTATGTATCCTTTGAAATTCAGAAGAGTAGTGGGGAGATTTGATTGATAAAAACCTGAAGGGTGTTGAGCGGGAGGATGTTTCCTCTTTAGGGAGAGTCTAGAGCTAGGGGTCACTGTTTTAAAAGAAGAGGCTGCCCATTTAAGACAGAATTGAGGAGACATTTTTTCTCTCACAGGGTCATTGAAACTTTGGAACTTGTTCTGAAAAGATGGCAGAAGCAGAGTGTTTGAATACTTGTAAGGCAGTGGTCAACAGGTTCTTGATGATAAAGGGGGTGAAAGGTGAATGAGTTGTAGGCAGAAATGTGGAGTAATTGGATCAGACATGATCTTAGTGAATGGTGGAACAGGCTTGAGAGACTGAGTGGCCTACTTCTCAGAATTCATATATTCATATGAGTACGGTCTGCACTGATATATGATCTGACTGTTAAACTGGGATGGACCACATCATGCTAGCAATGGTCACTATTCCCTGCTTTTCTGCACACTGAGGGTGCCAACTGCTGGCATTGACAGCCACCTGGCATTGCACTCGAGCCGCTACCCTTTATCATTGCTTAAATTTAAGACAAGACTTGCTCCTAGCTACTGCCTTTCACGATCGTGGGGCAGTAACGATAAAGTAGCTAATAGCCACTTTTGAAGTGCAGTTACCTTTTTTAATTCTAGGCATCGCTGTCTAGGCCAGCATATATTGCCCATCTCTAATGGCCCAGAGGGCAGTTGTGAGTCAAACACATTGATGTGGGTCTGGAGCCACATGTAGGCCAGACCGGGTAGGGATGGCAGTTTCCTTCCCTAAAGGACATTAATAAAGCAGATGGGTGTTTCCAACAGTTGGCAGTGGATTCATTGTCATCATTAAATCATCATCATCATTAAATTCTTAATTCCAGATATTTTTTCATTGAATCCAAATTCCACCATCTGCCATGGCAGGATTTGAACCCGGGTCCCCAGAACATATCTGGGTCTCTGGATTAACAGTATAGCGATAATACCGCTAGGCCATTGCCTCTCCCATTTGCACTGTAGGGATAAAAACAGCAGAACGGCAAGCTCTCACAAGGAGCAATTTACCCATGGCCAAATCATCTTTAGTTTTTTCACTGTGTCAATGGTGAAGTTGATATTGACCAGAGCAATCAATAGAAGGGGAGCTGCTCACGTCTCCTTGGTAAGGGAAAAGCTAGTAAGGGTCATTATTTGATGACTGACTGTTGGAGCATGTACTTGTACAGTAATTGGGGACAGAGGGGGGCTGAGTTTGGCTCCGAATGGACAATACCATCTGCTGCCCCCCAAATTATAACTGCAACAGTGACTGAAGTAACTCTTCAGAGGCTGGCATCCCATTACCAATCACCTTTTGTTTACAAAGGCATAGCCTTTGACAATAGCTGCCTTTCACTGAGTCAGGCATTCAGGGGCTTGATATCTCTGTCAGCCAGGGCTCCCTGACTGGATCAGATTACCAGCCCCAATCTGGGAACTCATATTCTGAGGTCCAGCTAGCTGACCTCATTACAATCACTGCAGTGACCATGCTTCAGATATGTTTGATTGGCAACAGACTTGGTAGGGCTTTGGAGCATTCTGAGGTGGTCAAAGGTGTAATATAAATGCAAGCCTTTCCTTCAAATTTGGCCAACAGCAAAGGCTTGTGGCCTGAGGGTGACAAGGTGGCGGTCAAGTAGTGCCCATGTATTTGGAGTGCTGGTGAGAAAGGATGAATTACAATGGGATAGAATCCCTACTGTGTGGAAACAGGCCATTTGGCCCATTGATTCCACCCAGACTCATCTCCCTACCCTATCCTGTAATCCCACATTTACCATGGCCAATCCATCTAGCCTGCATGTCCCTGGATACTACCTACAAATTAGCATGGCCAATCCACCTAACCTGCACATTTTTGGATTGTGGGAGGAAATTGCAGCACCCGGAGAAAACCCACGCAGACATGAGGAGAGTGTGCAAACTCTACACAGACATTCGCCCAAGGCTGGAATCAAACTCAGGTGCCTGGTGCTGTGAGGCAGCAGTGCTAACCACTGAGCTGCCCCTAATGGGTAAACAGATTGAGCAGCTAGCTAATGCTAGAGAGGATTACAATTCTTGGCATAATATAATTGAATGTGATCATGGTTTACTCTTAGCAAGCTTTTACTGTAAACCGGTTCTGAGGATGGGTCATTGGACTCAAAACGTTAACTCTGGTTTTTCCTTCACAGATGCTGCCAGACCTGCTGAGCTTTTCCAGCAACTTTGTCTTTGTTCTTGCATCTGTGCTGTAGCAGCCTCAACAGGCTTTCCCGAAGTGTGGAGTTGGAATGCTACAAATGGAGTTTTTTTTTAAACTAGTAATGACTCCGTGGTTAACCACTGCTGCCTCACAGAGCCAGGGACCCAGGTTTGATTCCAAGGTGTAGAGCTGGATGAACACAGCAGGCCAGGCAGCATCAGAGGAGCACGAAAGCTAACGTTTCGGGTCTGGACCCTTCTTCAGAAATGGGGGAGGGGAAGGGGGCTCTGAAATAAATAGAGAGAGGGGGAGGCGATGATAGAAGGTGGATAGAGGAACAGATAGGTAGAGAGAAGATGGACAGGTCAAGGAGGCGGCGATGAAGCCAGTAAAGGTGAGTGTAGGTAGGAAGTTGGGATGGGGGTTGGTCAGTGGGGAGGGGGGGGGCAGGTGGGAGGGAAGACGGACAGGTCAAGGAGGCGGGGATGAGGCTAGTAGATAGGAAGTGGGGGGTGGGAGTTGGTCAGTGAGGTGGGAGGAGCGAATAGGTGGGAGAAAAGATGGACAGGTCAAAGAGGCGGGGACGAGATGGGCTGGTCTTGGGATGAGGTCGGGAGTGGGGAGATTTTGAAGCTTGTAAAGTCCACATTGAGACTGTTGGGCTGCAGGGTTCCCAAGTGGAATATGAGGTGCTGTTCCTGCAGCCTTCGGGTGGCATCGTTGTGGCACTGGAGGAGGCCCAGGATGGACATGTCATCCAAGGAGTGGGAGGGGGAGTTGAAGTGCTTTGCGACTGGGAGGTGTTGTCGTTTGTCACGAACCAAGCGTAGGCGCTCCAAGAGCAGTCTCCAAGCCTCTGCTTGGTTTCCCTGATGTAGAGGAGGCCACATCAGGAACAGCGGATACAGTATACCACATTAGCGGATGTGCAGGTGAACATCTGTTTTATGTGGAAGGTTTTCTTGGGGCCTGGGATGGAGGTGAGGGGGGAGGTGTAGGGGCAGGTGTAGCACCTCCTGCGGTTGCAGGGAAAAGTGCCAGGGGTGGTGGGGCTAGCGGGGAGTGTGGAGCGGATGAGGGAGTCGCGGAGAGACTCTGGTCCCTCCGGAAGGCAGATAAGGGTGGGGAGGGAAATATATCCTTGGTAATGAGGTCAGATTGCAGATGGCGGAAGTGGCGGAGAATGATGTGTTGAATCCGGAGGTTGATGGGGTGATACGTGAAGATTTGATTCCAGCCTCAGATGATTGTGCAGAGTTTGCATGTTCTTCCCGTGTCTGTGTGAGTTTCCTCCGGGTACTCCGGTTTCCTCCCACAGTCCAAAGATGTGCAGGTTGGGGTGGATTGGCCATGCTAAATTGCCCCATAGTGTCCAGGGATGTGCAGCCTAGGTGGCCATTGTAAAACCCCATGCAGGGTTAGAATTAGAGTTAGGTTTATTGTCACATGTATGGGAGTACAGTGAAAAGTGTACAATGTTGCCACATACCGTGCCATTTTAGGTACCAAGTATCTAGGTGCAAATACAGGATTATGGTTACAGGGATGGGGTGTGGGTCTGGGTGGAATGCTGTTCGGAGGGTCAGTGCAGACTTGATGGGCTGAATGGCTTCTCTCTGCACTCTAGGGATTCTATGTGTAAAATCTGGTTGAACCAACAGGATTCTGACTGCCCAGCACTTGGCTATTTTCCCTTCAATTGCACGGTCTGCGTGGTAGCTGAACAAACTTTCCAAGGTTTATGTTGCTTTAATGGCTAATTAGCTGCGTGAGAAGCATTAAAAAATCATTACTGCAGGTGTACCATGGGTTGGTTCTGTTCCATTACCACTAATGGCTTTGCTTTCCTAAGTAATGATACATTGTGAAGATGTGCAACCCCTGGGTCCAGGTATGAAACAATGCAAAGGGCAAGTCTCTCCAACTAAAATAAAGGGATGTCTGACTTGAAAACCACAAGCTCAGAGGCTAAGTTTCCTGTATTTTGTTTCTTTCCCACTGTGTCTATCTGTGTGTGGAACTGGTTTCCAGAACCGGAATGTGTTGGCATGATGTTGGCATACTGTGTGCTGGAGCTCCCGGGTGGGACAAGCAAACGAGAGGGAACATAGCTCAGAAGCCCATTAGAGTGACAGTCCCTTTCCTAATTCTTATGGTCCTGCTCCAAGAGGTAAAATACCCGTTATGTTTAAAAAAATGATAGTTGGAAATGAAAGTTCAGGTCATGCTCCAGTTTGAAGTATGCATGATGAGTCAGACCAATGTGTCTCAGTCGCCAGTTTTACTTTTTGCCATCTGGGAGAGGCTGGGGAGGTAGGAAACAGTGCTGTGTTGTAGACCAAACACGAGGAATAAGAGCAGGAAGAGGCTATTCAGCCCCTCAAAACTTCACCATTCATCTAGACCATGGCTGATCATCAACATCAGTTCCACTGCCATAAAACATAGGAAATAGGAACAGGAGTAGGCCATTCGGCCCTCCGAGTCTGGCTCTCCCATTCATTAGGATCAAGGCTGATCATCCTACTCAGTATCCTGTTCCTATTTTCTCCCCATATCCTTTGATCATTTTATGTCTAAGAACAATATTTAACTCCTCCTTGAAAACATTCAATGTTTTGGCCTCAATCATTTTCTGTGGCAGAACATTCTACAGGCTCTGGGTGAAGATATTTCTCCTTATCGCAGTCCTAAATGGCCTACCCTGTATCCTTATCCTCTTTACCCTCCATGACTCTTGATTCTTTCAGTACCCAAAACAACCTGGTGATCTTAAAGACACTGAGCACTAACAGGTTTCTCTGGCAGAAAATTCCATTGATTCACAATTCCCCAAGGGATGAAATTTCTCCTCATCTCAGTTGTAAACTGCCATCGGCTTACATTTTTTACATCCATCCCTGGGATGTGGGTCAGCATTTATTGTCCATCCCTACTCCCAGTTAAGAATCAGCACGTTGCTGAAAGTCTGGAGTCACATATAGGCCAGACTGGGTAAGGACGGCAGATTTCTTGCCCTAAAGGACATTAGTGAACAAGATTTTTTTAAATGACAAGAAACAGTGATTTAATGATCATATTTAGACTCTAAATAACAGATTTTTATTGAATCATATTCCACCATCTATTGTGGGGAATTCAAATCCAGGCCCCCACAACATTATTTAGACTTCTTGTTTATTAGTCTAGTGACAATACCATAAGGACATCATCTCCCCAAATTTGAGACTGAGAGCCCTTGTTCTAGATTCCCCAGCCAACGAAACATTCTCACAACATCTACACTGATAAGCTCTTAAGAAATATATGTAGCTTAATATAACCTCTAAATATCCTAACCTGGGGAGTGTATAGGCCCATTTTATTTGATCTCACTTCATGGGTCAACCATTTCATCCTAGGAATCAATCGACTGGACCCTTGTTGCACTTATTTAAGTAATGCTATCCTTCCTTGCTAAGGAGACTAAATTTGTGCAGACTCATCAAAGTCTCATAATAATTATGTTTTTGTGGCGTGTAGGTACAGCTGGCTAGACCAGTATATATTGCCCATCCCTAATTGCCCTGGAGAAGGTGGTGGCGAGCTGCTTTCTTGAACTGCTGCAGTCCATGTACTGTAGATAGGCCCATAATGCCTTTATGGAGGGAATTCCAGGATTTTGATCCAGTGACACTGAACAAACAGCAATATATTTCCAAGTCAGGATGATGAATGGCTCAAAGGGGAATTTGCAGGGGGTGGTGCTCCCATGTATTTACTGCCCTTGGCCTTTCAGATGGTGAAGGTTGTCAGTTTGGAAGGTAGTTTTGAAGGAGACTTGGTGAATTTCTATAATGCATCTTGTAAATGGTGCACACTGCTGCCTCTGTTTGTTGGGGATGAAGGGAGTGAATGTTGAAAGTGGTGAAAGGGTTGCTGATCAACCGGGCTGCTTTGTCTTGGATGGTGTTGAGCTCCATGGGCGTGGCTGAGCTGCGTTCTTATATTTGCATTAACTCAGTACAGCAGTGTGGCCATGAGTTCAACATAAACATAGGAATGTTTGGGTATAGGGCATTGTTATGGCACTGGATAGAATCATAGAATTGTCAGGATGCAGAAGAAGGCCATTTGGCCCATTATGTCTGCACCAGCTTTCAGAGCACTTTTGAGAGTGCCGTTGGGGGAGAATTTGCAGTGCAGAGTAGCAGGACCATTGTTCTATGTCCAACTTGATCGTGCCTGACCCAGATGTGCTCAATGTTGACAGAGTGCCCCGTTTTACGCATGTCCCTCCACCTGTGGAGCAGAAATTTCCTCCAAGCAAGTATCAGGGTGATTGAAGCCATGTCTTCAGTCCCCACTCTAAAGCTTTGCTCCCAGGTTGCCAATTCCATCCCACTCCAACGCCGCACTGCTCACCATCTCTGGTGTTGACCTCAAAATGAGCTGTTGCTATTGAGTGCAAAGTTCATCAGGAAAAGAAAATGTTGGCTTTATTTCAGAAATATGGAATCATAAAATGATGCAGCAGGGCAGAATGCCATTCAGCTATTTAAAATAGCAAAGCATCCCCATGGTATTTTGCAGGTGAATTATGAAAAACAATCAGGAGCCACTGAAGGATTCTGCAAGCATCTCACCCCCCTGCCCCTGCCGTTACCTTATGATGAAAGGCAGGTCATTGATGAAGTAGCTGATGATGGTTGGGCCAGTGTCCCTTCTTCTGAGCCAGCAGTTCTGGATTGAATTCCTACCTGTTTCTGAGATGTGCAATAACACCTTTGAACAGGCTGATTAGAAAATAGCTACCCTGAAGAACTCTTGCAGAGATGTCCTGGAGCTGAGATGACTGACCTCCAACCACCACAACCATCTTCCAGTGTGCCAGGTCCAACCAAAGGAGAGTTTGCCCCCGATTCCCACTGACTCCAGTTTTGTTAGTGCCATTTTCGGTCAAGAACTGCTTTGATGTCAAGGTCAGTCACACACGCACCTCCCCTCTGGACCACTCAGCTCTTTTGTCCATGTTTAGAGGCAGTGATGAGGTGTGTACCTGACAGGACCCAAAATGAGCATCATTGAGTATGTTAGTGCTGTGATGGTGCCACTTAACAACACTGTTGGCACCTCCCATCACTTTGCTGACGATTGAGAAAGGGCTGATTTAAAAATAGAAAATAGGAGCAGGAGGAGGCTATTCAGCTATTTGAGCCTGCTGTGCCATTCATAATGATCATGGCTGATCATCCAACTCAGTACCCTGTTCCCACTTTCTCCCTATTTGATCTCTTTAGCTCGAAGAATTATTGAGGTGTGTTGGATTGATGTAGTTGGATTTGTTCTCCCTTTTGTGTACAGGACATACCTTGGCAATTTTCCACATTGTCAAGTAGATGCCAGTGTTGTAACTCTACTGGAACAGCTTGGCTAGGGGAGCAGCAAGTACTGAAGCACAAGTCTTCAGTACTATTGCTGCAATGTTGTCAGGCCCATCGTGTTTGCAGTATCCAGTGTCTCCAGTTGTTTCTGGATATCATATGGAATGAATCAAATTGGCTGAAGACTGGTATCTATGATATTGGGGACCTTGGGGGGTGGTTGAGATATTCCAATGGCACTGACTGAAAATTGTTGCAAACACTTCAACCTTGTTGCTAGCAGAGATGTCGTTGGCTCCCCTGAAGGAAGCATATTGTTCTCTCAACACTTTTTTATGATTGTTTTTATTCACTGGTGAGTTGTGGGTGTCGGTGGCTGAGCCAGCATTTACTGCCATTTTTAAAAATTCATTCACAGGATATGGGCTTCCCTGGCCAGGTCAGCATTTATTACCCATACCTAATTGCCAAGGGGCAGTTAGATGTCAACCACATTGCTGTGGGTCTGGAGTCACTTGTAGGCCAGACCAGGTAAGGATGCTCCTTGAGAAGGTGGTGGTGAGCTGCCTTCTTAAACGGCTGCTGGGTCTAGGCCCAAAACGTCAGCCTTCCTGCTCCTCTGATGCTGCTTGGCCTGCTGTGTTCATCCAGCTCTACACCTTGCTGTCCATGTGATCTAGGTAGACCACAATGCTCCTCCATGGGAGGGAATTTCAGGATTTTGATCCAGCAATAGTGAAGGAACGACGATATATTTCCAAGTTAGTATGGAGTTTCCTTTACTCCTGTCAGCAATCAGGCAGCGCCAGGTGAAGTGCTGAACCATCGAGCCAAATTGGGAACAGTGTCGAGTTTCCTGAAATGTGGCACACAGCAAAAATACTTGCATCCACCCAGCACACCTTGTTTGTATCCTGTACAGTGGTGTGTACTCGCAAATGATGCACACAATATTTGCCTTCATGCAACGGGGGTCTAACGCTGATGCAGTCAATAGAAGCTTTACTGACAACTGAGAGTGAATGTGTTCAGCAGAATGAAGCATGCAGTCGGGATCTCCTCTCCTGCTGTGTGTTTACTTAGCCGACTGTGTACCTACATTATTGCTGTTTGGTAGGAGGCCAGTTCCCCTGTAGCTTTATAAATGGAGCATTATTACCAGCTCCACACAACATCTGCCATGCAGGAGCAACTGGGGGGAGCGGCAAGGGAAATCTTCACTGCTATCCAGGGTAGCTTGTTCCTCTTGCTTTTACATCCCCTCCCCCCCCTCTCTCTCACACATACACACCTCTTTACTCAGACACAAAGCTTTGACTGAGTGAGGCCATGATCCATTTTCAACAAAAATAAAAGTCGTCATTCCCCTCTCCTCCCATCATGAAAAGAAAAATGACATATATGAACTCCTGTTGACGTGTGGAAAGCAATCATTCCATTTTATTCAAGGCTTATCTCTGGATTAACATTCTGTGATTGCTTGTCAATCACTAATAGCAAGTGTAGATCTAGGCCTCAGGCATCGATTGTCTCTGACCTTTGACACTGGCCATGTTTGACCCCTCTGTCTTGACCAAATGTGACCTCAGTACCCAGAATTCCCTGCATCTCCTGATCCTTGATCCCTACTGCATGGGGCTTTGGAACAAGCGTTCTTTTTTAAGGAGGGGGTGGTGGTTTGTGAATTTGGGATGGGGGCAGTGGGCAGAATATGTGGAAAGTTGCAAAGTTGGCCGAGGAGAATAAACTGACTGATCAATGCACAAAACATTTGCAAGAAAAGGACAGGAGAAATTAGAAACAGGGATCTTGTTGAATATATAAAGATAGATAGCGGGGAGGATGCTTGAGACTGCAGTCAGAATGAGCCAGTTCCAATGCCGTCAACTACTGGCAATTGAACTCCTTGACCACGGGAATGCTAACAGAGCGTGTTCATCTAAAATGTCCCATTGTTGCCTTCCCCCCTTCACAAGGTTCCCTTTGTGCGCTGGGGATCAGTGCAGAGGTCGAAAGGACACAGAAAACATTTGCTGCGGGAGGATCTTTTCTTTTTTTTATTGTTATGCTGCTTCCTTTCTGCTTTGTTTGATTTCTGCCTGCTCGGCAGCCAAGCCCTGAATCAGGCATAACCTCTCTTGGCGCTTGTATGCCATGTGGTCAGCTGATTTCTGGGGAAGGGGAAGCGGGCAAAGGGGTCTTGAGTGCCCATATCTCCGCCCTGTGTACCCACCACCGCCTCTGATTTAAGATTCCTGTCCCCCTTTTGAAATCCCTCCTCATCCTCCGCAGTCCTGCAACCTTCCAAGACCTTTGACTTTCAACTCTCCTCCACTCTGAATGAATTTGGGTAAATCCACCTTCACTTGCCACTGCGGCACCTCTGATCAGGAAGGGTATTGCCTCCAATGTCACTCGACTGCAGGTAAGATCACCTCTAAAGGCAGGTGGCCATAGAATCATAGAATCCCTACAGTGTGGAAGCAGGCCATTTGGCCCATCATGTCTGCATGACTCTCCAAACAGCATCCCATTCAGACTCACCCCCTATCCCATCCCTGTAACCCTGCATTTCCCATGGCTAACCCACCTAGCCTGCACATCCCTGGACACTATGGGCAATTTAGCATGACCAATCCACCTAACCTGCACATCTTTGGACTGTGACAGGAAACCAGAGCACCTGGAGGAAACCCATGCAGACACGGGGAGAATGTGCAAACTCCACACAGACATCGACTGAGATTGGAATTGAGCACTGGTCCCTAGTGCTGAGAGTCTTACAAATGGTTCCTCTATGGCCCCATCCCAGAAGGAGCCCTCTCTTAGATATGAAGGAGTGCCACCTGCCCCATGCCAACAGGTTAATGCACCCCACTTCTCGCAAAGCCTGGGGCATCGCACTTGGCTATGTCCAAGGGTGTCACAGCATAGGTCAGAGTTCACGAGTCAGGGATTTGCAGAGTTCCAGCAGGTCAGGAGGACACCCCAGAAGGGAGGTGAGTGGAGGTTACAACCCAGTATGAGCATACAAATGCAAGTTCGAACTCACCCCCTCACGACCACCTTCTTACGGCCAACTCGGGACAGGCAATAAATACTGGCCCAGCCAGTGGCACCCATGTCCCCCATCCCATGAATGAATAAAAACAATTAGCTGGACCACAAAGGAGACTGAGGGAGGTGCAGATGTGGGAACTGCATTGTAGTGCTCGCTGTTCTCTAATGGCTCCCAGTCCGTCAATGTCTCAGTTTTAAAATTCCCACCCTTATTTGCAAACCTTTCCATGGCCACACCCATCCCGCTCTCTATGATAATGTCTGTCCCTGGACACCTCTTATTCTGACCTCTTGTATCACCTTCATTTGAAGCATTTTCACCAGCAATTCTATCTTCAATTGCCTGGACTTGTAAAATTAGCATTCCTCACCTAAACCTCGCTCTGTCTCTCTCTCTCTCTTTCCCTTTGTTTAAGGCACTCATTAAACCCATAATTTTTGTCCAATCTTTCGCACACCTTCCCCAATATTTTCTTTTATCATTTGGTGGTGAACTTTGAAGTTTTACTGCTGTGAAGCACTTTGGGTTGATTTGCAATGTGAAACATACTACATAAATGCAAGTAACTGGATTTTGGATATAGATAAGTCTCTGGCAAAATGTTCATGCTTTTTGGGGGGGGGGGTCCTCAATATCAGTGATCACTGAGTGTGTCCTGGAATGTGGTGGTAATGGCTTGTGACTGGGGAATGAGTTGATGATTATAGGGCAACCTGGGAGTTGTCCCTGGGAAGGAGCGTGGGGTGTCATTATTTACAGGGCATCTCCGGGGGTGGGAGTGTGTCAGTATTTACAAGGAGTCTGCCGAGGGAGTGTGTCATTATTTACAGGGAGTTCCTGGGGGAGTGTGTCAGTATTTTCACAGGGCTCCTTCCCGCTGTGTGTTAATATTTACAAGGTTTTCCTGGCATCTGTTGATGTGTTGATGATAAGGACTCAGTGTGGTCATGACTCACAATAAAGACTCTGATGACTTTACCTTTCACTAGACCAGATCAGAACAGGTTTGCTGCCCAGTCAGACACCAGTGAGCCCCTTCTGGGCTGAGATGACAATGCAGAAGATTCACCTTCATGGTTTTGCCTCTGTGTATGGCACATCTGAGTTAAAAGGTTGCAAGTTCAAGTCCTATCCTGGTGTCCTGAGCAACTGAATGAGGCTGACTTTTACTGAGGGAGTATATTTGGAGGGACTATCTTTAAGATAAGGCATTTAACTGGGTCTTCGCCTGCCCTCTCAGATGGGTGTAAAAGACCAGGGTTTGAAGAAGATCAGGGTTTTCTCTGTGTGAATATTTATGCCTTATCATCCATCAAAAAAGAAATGATCTGCTCGTTATCAAATTTCTGGATGGGGAACTGCACAGAGCAGGTGCCATGTTGCCCCAGTAAAACAGTGACTACACTTCCAATGTACCTCATTGCCTGCAAACTGCTTTGGGATGTTCTGAGGTACTAAAAGGCGCTACAAGAACTTAAGTCTTGCTTTGTCCCCTTTGCTTACTGATAGTGACTATATTTTCAGATTAAGAATCCTCTCACAGGCTCAGTGAGTTGGGGTTGAGAGTGGATATAGAAATTAACTTCAAGATTTTTGTCTCTTGAAGTTGGTATTTTGTTAAGGAACTCTGATGCACTTCTCAAAATGCACATTAAGTTCTGAGTTGGCTGTCACAGGACCATCTGCCACCTGAAGCAATCTTCCTGCCAAATTTTTTTTGCCTTTCAATAGGATATGGGTGTCATTGGCAGGGGTAATATTTGTTGGTCATCCCTAATTGCCCTTGGTCTGAATGGCTTGCTGGCACCATTTCAGAGGACCATTTCAGAGGGCAGTTAAGGGTCAATCACACTGCTGTTGGTCTGACGTTATATGTAGGTCAGACTGGGTAAGGATGGTTGATTTCATAGAACATAGAACAGTACAGGCCTTTCGGCCACGATGTTGTGCCGAACTTTTATCCTAATCCTAAGGTCTATCTAACCTCCACCCCTACCTTATACTATCATCCATATGCCTATCTAATAGCCGCTTAAATGCCCCTAATGAGGCCGACTCTACTACCCTCTCTTGGCAATGCATTCCACGCCCCGACCACTCCCTGAGTAAAGAACCTACCTCTGACGTCTCCCCTATATCTACCTCCACTCACTTTAAAACTATGCCCCCTCTTAATAGCTACCTCCACCCGAGGAAAAAGTCTCTGACTGTCTACTGTATCTATACCTCTGATCATTTTGTACACCTCTATCAAGTCACCTCTCATCCTTCGTTGTTCTAAAGAGAAAAGCCCTAGCTCTCTCAACCTTTCCTTGTAAGACCTTCCCTCCATTCCAGGCAACATCCTGGTAAATCTCCTCTGCACCTTTTCCAACCCTTCCACATCTTTCCTGTAATGAGGCGACCAGAACTGGACACAATACTCCAGATATGGCCGAACCAGGCTTTTGTATAGCTGGAAAATAACTTCACGGCTCTTGAAATCAATCCCTCTATTAATGAAAGCTAACATACCATACGCCTTCTTAATAACTCTATCCACTTGGGTGGCAGCTTTCAGGGAACTGTGGACATGAACCCCAAGATCCCTCTGCTCCTCCACACTGCCAAGAATCTTTCCATTAACTCTGTATTCTGCTTTCAAGTTTGTCCTTCCAAAATGAATCACCTCACACTTTTCAGGGTTAAACTCCATCTGCCACTTCTCAGCCCAGCTCTGCATCCTATCAATGTCCCTTTGTAATCTAGAACGGCCCTCCGCACTGTCCACAACGCGACCCACCTTCGTATCGTCCGCGAATTTACTAATCCACCCTTCCACTCCTTCATCCAAATCATTTACAAAAATCACAAATAGAAGAGGACCCAGAACAGATCCTTGTGGTACACCACTCGTAACTGAGCACGATGTTGAATATTTTCTGTCCACTACCACCCTTTGTCTTCTAAGGGTCAGCCAATTCTGAATCCAATCTGCCACATTTCCCCCTATCCCATGCCTCCTTACCTTCTGCATGAGCCTACCATGGGGAACCTTCTCAAACGTCTTACTTAAATCCACTTATTTGGTCACCTCTTCAAAGAATTCAATAAGGTTTGTGAGGCATGATCTACCCCTCACAAATCCATGCTGACTATCATGAATCAAACTGTGCCTTTCCAAGTGATCAAATGATCGTTGCTGAGCCCTTTCCAATAATTTGCCCACTACTGAGGTAAGACTAACTGGCCTGTAATTTCCGGGGTTATCCCTATTCCCTTTTTTGAACAAGGGAATGACGTTTGCCGCTCTCCAATCTTCCGGCACTATACCCGTGGAGAGTGAGGATGAAAAGATCATCACTAAAGGCCCTGTGATCTCTTCCCTCGCTTCCCATAGAATCCTTGGATAAATCCCATCAGGCCCGGGGGACTTATCTATCTTAAGTTCCTCAAAATTCCTAGTACATCTTCCTTACTAACATCGACCTCCTCTCGCCTGCCAGCCTGTTTCACACTGTCTTCCTCCACAACTAGGTCCCTCTAAGTTGTGAATACCGAATTTCCTTCCCTAAATTTTCCTGTGTGCAGTTTGGTTTCCTCATTTGAGGAAGGATGTTCTGGCAATAGAGGGAGTGCAGCGAAGGTTTACCAGACAGCGTCCTGGGATGGCAGGACCGACATATGAAGAGGGACCTGATCGGTTAGGATTATATTCACTTGAGTTCAGAAGAATGAGGGGGAATCTCATAGAAACCTATAAAATTCTATCAGGACCAGTCACGGTAAATGCAGGAAGGATGTTCCTGATTACCGGGAAGTCCAGACCGAGGGTCACAGTCAAAAGATTTGGGTTTGGCCATTGAGGATGAGAAGAGGAGAAATTTCTTCATCCAGACAGTGGGGAGCCTGTCGGATTCTCTACCACAGAGAGCAGTCAAGGCCAAAACATTGAATGTTTTCAAGAAGAAATTAGATATAATTCTTGGGGCTAAAGAGATCAAAGGGTTTGGGGTGACAGTGGGAACATGGGGCTGAGTTGGATGATCAGCAACGATCATATTGATTGATGGGACAGGCCCAATGGCCCGAATGGCCTCTTTCCATACTGTAGGGATTCTGTGATTCCACTGTCTCAGCCTGCCCCCATATTCCTTCATTCTGTTAGCTCAATCACAATCAAGAACATGGTTAATGACTGCCCTCTGGGGTTGACAGCCCCAAAGATCAACAAGAAATTTCACTTTACCTTGGCACCAAATTGCTGACTCCTCATTTAGAGACCCTGACCTTTCATTCTGAATTCTCCAATCGGCTGGGTGGAGGGTATACTTTATTTATTTGTGGGATGTGGATGTCACTGGCTGGACCCATCCCTAATTGCCCCTTGAGAAAGTGGTGGTAAGATGCTTTGTTTGTGAAATCCGTGAGACGTAGGGACACCCACTGTGCCACCAGGGAGAGAGTTCCAGGATTTTGACCCAGTGACATGAAGAAGCAGCTGATATATTTCCAAACCTTGTGATGTGGGAAAAAAATAGATGGAATCATAGAATCCCTATGGTGTGGAAGCAGGCCATTTGGCCCATCAGGTCCATACCAACCCTCCAAACAGCCTTCCACCCAGGCTCACTTCCCTATCCTATCCCCTTAACCCTGCATTTCCCATGGCTAATTCACCTAGCTTGCACATCCCTGGGCAATTTAGCATGGCCAATCCACCTAACCTGCATACCTTTGGACTGTAGGAGGAAACCGGAAGACCTGGAGGGAACCCACGCAGACACAGAAAGAATGTGCAAACTCCACACAGACAGTTGCCCAAGGCTAGAATCAAATCCAGGTGCCTGGCGCTGTGAGGCAGCAGCGCTAACCACTGAGCCAAATTGCCCGCCCCCAAAGTGGGGGGCTGGAGTGTTCACAAGTTTGATTCCTTGGTTGTTCTGGGAGGCAAGATTGTTTGGAATGGATTTATACTACCTTGAGTTTAGAAACATGAGTAGTGGTTTTGTTGAAATGTGTGAGAAGCTGACTGTCAGGGGTTGGGAGAAGGGAAACATGGAGAGGCTGCTTTTGTTTTTGTTCATTTGTGTGATGTGGGCACAGCTGGTGAGTTGGCTTCTTGAACCACTGCAGTTTGTGTGGTGCAGGGACACCCACAAGACCACTGGGGAGGGATCTCAAGGATTTTGACCCAGCGACACTGAAGGAACGATAATGCATTTCCAAGTCGGGATGGTGAGTGGCTTAGAGGGGAACTTGTGGATGATGATGTTCCCATGTATCTTGCCCATGTCCTTCTGGGCGGAATTGGTCATGGGTTTGGAAGGTGCTGTTGAAGAATCCTTGGTGAATTTCTGCAGTGCATCCTGTAGATAGTACACAGCACTGCTACTGAGTGCCATGGATGGAGGGAGTGAACGTTCCAGATGATGGATCGGATGCTGAGCAAGTGGGTTACTTTGCCCTGGGTGGTGTCGAGCTTCTTGAGTGTTGCTGGAGCTGCACCCATCCAGGCAAGTGCGGTGTGTTACATCACACTCCTGATTTATACCTTGTAGATGTGGACACGCTTTAGGGAGTCAGGAGATGAGTTACGCACCACAGTGTTCCTAGCCTCTGACTTGCTCTTGTAGCCATAGTGTTTATATAGCTTGTCCAGTTCAGTTTCTGGTCAACAGTAATCTCCAGGATATTGACACCTCCTCTGGTATGTGGTTTCACAGGGGAATTTGCTGCCGGTTTTCCTGTGTGTCTGATGACCATGTGTTCCTAGGGGCTAGAGGTTGGCCAGTTGGCTGCACTGCATCTTTTAGATGGTCCATACTGCTGTCATGTTAAGTTCTTAGTGAGCCTGACAGGGTAGATGCTGAGAAGCTGTCCCGTGGAGAGTCCAATGTGATACTGTTTTTCCATAATGGGTCAACTATTTTAGACTGAGAGCAGGAGAAATTTCTTCAAACAGCAGATTTCGAGTCTTGAGCTGTGGCTGCCCAGTTGTGGGGTATGTTCAAGAAAGAGACTGATGGATGTTTAGATTCTAACCCCAAGGAATATTTGGATGAGAAGATGGCAGGGAGAATGGGGTTAAGACTGAGAATCAACCATGATCTGGCTGAATTGAGGGAGCAGTGGAAGGGCTAAATGGCCTGTAACTTATTGCAGATTTGTATTGAAGTAAATGATTCCGAGAAGGAGTTAACCAGTCAGAGAAGAGGGGCTAACAGCATAGTCAAATCTCAAAGTTAGCAGTTTAGCAACCTTAGCAGTGCAGCCTGTGCTGCGTGAGTGTTAGTGACAGTGTGCGGCAGTGAATGAAGTTTGGTTCTTTATAGTGCAAATAGAGGACTGAAGCAATGAGTCTCTGTGGGTCCTGCAGCGGAATATAACAGACGGTTGGTTAGTCTCAGATGTCTGAAGTTGGAATATTGAATTAGAAGAGATAATCCACAGCTGTGAGGTGGAAGCCAGCACAATCCAGACAGCTGTCAAACGTCCATAAAATCTACAGCTCAAACCAGCCGATTGGGCCCACCAGCCCTTGTCAGTGTGGCTTGTGAACGTGAACCACCTCCTAACTACGCAACCGGCATATCCTTCGATTCCTGTCTCCCTGAAATGTTTATCTGGATCACCCTCAACTCCAGACCAGACGCCCCTTGTGGTGCAGTGGGTACCATTACCTAAGACTAGACCTGAAGCTCCAGGTTCAAATCCTGCTCCAGGACTTGACGGCCAGGGATGCTGTTTCATAACGTGGTCAACCGGGTTGATTATCACTCTGTAAATCCTTCTGACATGGCAGGCGTAGGAGTGGGAGAGACATTGGCAGCCAGCAATATGCAGTAGCTGCAATGCAACAGGTAAAGATTCCACATGCAGATTCTTGCCATGAGCAAGCACTATCCTCGTTCCAAGGGATAGGCACACTCACTCACCCACCCACTCACACACTCATCAACCATCCACCCACCCACTCACACACCTATCCACCACACACCCACCCGCTCACTCACCCATTCACATACCCATCCACCACCCACTCACTCATTCTCTCACTCACCTACTCACATACCCATCCACCACCCACTCACACTCTCTCATTCACCCACTCACACACTCATCCACCACCCACCAACCCAGTAATTCACCCACCCACTCACACACACCCATCCACCACCCTCACACCCACCCACCCATACACCACCCTCACACCCACCCACCCATACACACTCTCATACCCACCCACCCCCTCACGCTCTTACACCCACTCACCAACCCACTCATTTACCCACCCACTCACTCACACACCCATACACCATCCACACACCCACTCACACCCCTCTCTCATTCTCATTCACCCACTCACTCTCATTCTCTCTCACTCACTCATGCTCATTCTCATCCACTCATTCACTCACCCACCCACTCATTCATTTACTCACTCACTCACCCACTCCTGAACTTCTGTCCCAAAGAGAATATCTGATCTGGGGAAGAGTCTGCAGGCTGGTAACAGAAATTTATTCACTCAATTGCTTCAGATGAATGCTGTCCTGGAAGTTGGCAAAGATGACCTCCTGGATTCCTGTAATATTGTTTAGTCCTAGTTTCTGGTATTATTTTCTGGTCATTGACAAATGGGCCAGCATTTATTGCCTGTCAATAACTGCCCCTTGAGAAGGTCATGGTCAGCTGGCTTCTTGAACTGCTGCAGTCTGTGTGCTGCAGGTAGTCCCACAATGGAGGAAGGGAATTCCAGGATTTTGACCCAATGACACCGAAGGAACAGTGATGTATTTCCAAGTCAGGATGGTGAGGGGAACTTGAAGGTGGTGCCATTCCCATGTATCTACTGCCCTTGTCCTTCTAGTGGTAGAGGTTGTAGGTCTGGAAGGTGCTGTTGGAGGATCTTAGGTGAATTTCTGCAGTGCATCTCGTACATAGTACACACTGCTGTTAATGGGTGCCAGTGGTGGAGGGATTGAATGTTTCAGGTGATGGATAGCATGCTGATCAAGTGGGGCTTTGTCCTGGATGCTATCAGAGCTTTTTAATGTTGTTAGACCTGCAGACATTCAGGCATGTGACTCCAGACCCATCAACCATGGTGGCCTTGACCTCAACAACTGTTTCATGAACTCTCCACATGCCTTCACAAGGGCTGTCGCTTCATGAACTAATTTGTGAACAGGCACTAATTGAAGAAAAGCAGGTGCCTAGAGCCCATCAACTCACCATTTTCCTCCCTCCAGCGTCACCACTAAAAGAGATTAAGGGAGTCATTGCTGTTTCTGGGACCTTGCTATGTGCAAATTGACTGCTGTGTCCAAAACCTTCAAATATAATCCATAGTTGCGAGAAACTTTAAGACATTTCTTTCTTTCATTCTTTCTTGCCCTCACTCCTTTGCTCTCTCCCTCTATCTTTGTTTCTCACTCTGTCTCTCTTTTTCTCTCCATCTTCCAGGCCGGGTGGGAGTGGAATCAAAGTTCAAGTTTTGAATGTTTGCTTATCTGCTCCTGAAAAATTCAGTGAAAACCTCACTCAAGAATATTTCTCTTTGCTCCTCGAGCATCCACTGTTCAAACAAGTCTCCCCGTGCACTGATACATTACTTCCCCTTCACTACTTCCTTAAAGCAATTTCTCATCCTCTGCCTTCCAGTCGAAGGGCTCAAAGCTTCAGCTAGACTACAGCTGTTGCTGTGGCACTTACAGCCAAGACGTTTTTGGAACAAATCATTCATGGGATGTGCATGTCACTGCCCAGTGGGCAGTTAAAAGTCAACCATATTGTTGTGGGCTTCACATATAGGCCAGACCAGTTAAGGATGGTAGATCTCCTTAAGAAGACTTTAGTGAACCAGATGGATTTTTAATGATCAAACATGGTCACCATTATGCTAGCTTTTAATTCCAGATTTTTATTGCGATTCAAACCCATATGACCAGAACATTAGCCTGGGTCTTTGGATTAGTCGTTCAGTGGTATTTCCACTACATGACTGCCTTCCTCAGAGGCTGGTCATATGAGGGCACCTAACTTCTATTATTTGTAAAATGACAGCTCCTTCAGCGATTTCCATCAAGCAGTGATATGTTATGGTTTATTCAAGGAGTCTGAGTTGCTATGGCAATATACACTTTTAATGCATGTGTGGTCTAGAGCTACAGTTAGTGATGGTCAAGGCTCCATTCTGTTTGTAACTTAGAAGACTGGGGATCTCTCCCCCTATCGCTGCCCACCATTACCCTGTGATGCAAGGATTTACAACTCAAACCTTTCTGACCATGTTATAAACACACTTTCCTTGTTTGTCAAATCCTGAAGTGGGGCTTAAACCTGGAGATTCTCGCTTCGATTCAGGGATGCTACCCACTGCACCACAAATCCTCTATACCTTTGAATGAGTAATGAATAAGTCTGAAGCTGGCATACACACTCGAGTATGCCGTAGACCTGAGATTTTACATGGAAATTAGAATGCAGAATCAGATCATTCAGCCCATGTAGTCCATTCTAGCATTTATTCTTCTTCTTAGTCTCCTTTCCATCTTTCCTCATCTCACTCGATCCATTTAGCCCTGCATTCCTTTCTCCCTGTCGAACTGGCCTTGCCTCCCCCTTAAATACGTCTGTAGTTTGTGTCTCAATCAATTCAGGTGGTAGCAAATTCCCACACTTAACCACTCTTTAGTTGAAGAGATTCCTTCTGAAATCCATATTTGATTCCTTGCTTTTCCCTTTGGGTGGAAACTTTTCTCTCTCTCATTCTACTCTCCCAGAACCTGTCATTACTTAAAGACCACTATTAGCTGCCCCCTTCAGCTTTCTTTTTTGACCAGAAAAAAAATTCTTTGGTTCAATTTCTCATGAAAGAATTTCTGGTTTAATCCATGGAAATGGTTTTATTTTGCCATCACTCCTTACAGAATAGCAGCAGGAATAGGCCCTTCTGCTCATCGAATCTACCCTTTCATTCAACTAAATCATGACTGATCGTCCACCTCAAAGCCATTTTCCCACACCATCCCCATATCCTTTGATGTCTTTAATATCTAGAAACAGATTTCATATCAATACTCTCTGCCGCATCTTCTAGCAAGATGGGGCGTTCCATTCCTGAACATCCCAGATGTCCTCCTATTTCAAGGACCGCAACATCCCCCCTTCGGTGGTCGAAAATGCTCTCGACCGCATCTCTTGAGTTTCCTGCACCTCTGCCCTCAAATCCCCTCCCCACAACAAAAACAAAGACAGAATCCCCCCCTTGTCCTCACATATCACCCCACTAACTTCCGGATTCAACGTATCATTCTCCGCCACTTCCGCCACCTGCAATCTGAGCCCACAACCAAAGATACATTTCCCTCCCACCTCTATCTGCCTTCCGTAGGGACCACTCTCTCCGCGACTCCCTTGTCTGCTCCACACTCCCCACTAGTCCCACCACCCCCAGCACCTTTCCCTGCAACCGCAGGAAGTGCTACACCTGCCCCTACACCTCCCCCCTCACCTCCATCCACAGAACCAAAAAAATCTTTCACATCAGACAGAGATACACCTGCACACCCGCCAATGTGGTCTACTGCATCCACTGCTCCCGATGTGGCCTCCTCTACATTGGTGAGACCAAGCGGAGGTTTTGAGACCGCTTTGTAGAGCACCTGCGCTTTGTTCGCAACAAACAACTCCACCATCCAGTCACAAGCCATTTAAACTCCCCCTCCCACTCCCTGGGCAACATGTCCATCCTGGGCCTCCCAGTGTCACAATGACGCCACCTGGAAACTGGAGGAGCAGCACCTCATAATCTGCCTTGGGAGCCCACAGCCCAATGGTGTCAATGTGGATTTTACTAGTTTCAAAATCTCCCCACCCCTGGCATTGTCCCATTACTAACCCTCCCTCTTATCCCTGATTCCTTGACCTGACACAACCTGTCCATCTTCTCTTCCACCTCACTGACTAATCCCCACCACTGCCTACCTGCACTCGCCTATCACCATTCTACCTATCTTCCCCAGCCCCACCCCTCCTCTCTCTATTTATTTCAGAGTTCCCTTCCCCCTCCCCCATTTCTGAAGAAGGGTCCCGACTCAAAATGTCAACTTTCCTGCTCCTCTGATACTGGCTGGCCTCCTGTGCTCCTCCAGCACCACACTGTGTTATCTCTGACTCCAGCATTGGCAGTTCTTACTATCTCATATCTGTACCCTTTTGTGTTAAAATGTCCAGCAGATTTTACACTCTGTTCCCAAATGTAGTCTAACCACAAGTTTAACTTCACTCCTCTATATTTTCCAATTCACCATCTACAGGTAAATCCTTATGGCATTTGCCAGTACCTTCTTCCCATGACATGGAGCACCACGAGCAATATGCCCTAACTGGCCAGTGTCAACAATAGAGTTGATGACAGGCAGTTTGCCTTTGAAGTAGATCATAAGTGAGTCCGCCCTGGATTCATTTGCAGAGGGAAGAGATCAAGCCTGAATTTTCACCAACCGAGTCCTTCCTACCAACTCTGCACTAATTAATCATGACTATTTCAATCTAAAGGAGCAAAAGCAGCAGATTCATGGGAGCACCACCCCCTCCAAACCATTCATCATCCTCATTTGGAAACGTATCCCCGTTCCTTCACTGTTACTGGGTCAAAATCCTGGAATTCCTTGCCTAAAGGCATTGTGGGTCCACCTCCAGCAATTACGCTGCAGCAGTTCAAGAAGGCAACTCATCACCGCCTTCTCAAGGGCAACTAGGGATGGGCAATAAATGCTACCCAGCCAGCGATGCCCCTGTCCCTTGAGTAAATAAAAGAAACTTTAAAACATAAGAATACACAAAATGGAGCAGAAGTAAGACCATAAGTCTATTTGACCCCTCAGACATTCATCACCATTAAATATAATCATGGCTGACCTTCCACATCAACTCTGATTTCCCACCCACATGCTATATCACAAGAGATGTGGTCAACTTTTAAATGCCCTCTGGGCAATTAAGGATGGGCAATGGATGAATGAGAAAAAAAGAATTTAACTTCTCACTTTAGATATATTCATCAATGAAGCATCCTCAACATCTGTGGCAGAGAATTCTGAAGAGTCACAACCCACTAAGAACTTTCTCTTCATCTAACTTCTAAATAATCTGTCCCTTATCCTGACATTTTTAAAAAATTCATTCACAAGTTGCAGATGTTGCTGCCCAAGCTTGCATTACCCAGAAGGCAGTTGAGAGTCCATCACATTACTGTGGGTCTGGAATCACATGTAGGCCAGACTAGGTAAGGGTGGCAACTTTCCTTCCCTCATCTCTTGGGTCATTAGAGTAAGTGGAAAAGTGGAGTTGAAGTAGAAATCAGCATGATTGCATTTAATGGCGGAGAAGGCCTGAGGGAGCCAAATGGTCTCAAGGATATTAGTGAACCAGATGGGCTTTTAGTAACAATCGGTAGCAGTCACACAGTTGGCATTAGGTTTTTTTAAAATGCCAGTATCTTTAATTTAACTCAAATTTCACCATTTCCTATGGTGGGATTTGAACTCATGTCCCCAAAACATTAACCTGGGGCATTGGATTACTGATCCAGTGACATTACCACAACACCACCATCACCTCCTATTTATCCCATGCTCTAGGTTCAGAGGAAACCATCTCTCAGCATCTACCCTGTCTACAACTCCTTCAGAATCTTGTATGTTTCAATATGATCATCTCTCATTCTTCTAAACAGAGATTATCGACTTCCTTTACTCAGTGTCTCATCATAGGACCACCCTCTCATCCCAGGGATCAATCTGGTGAAACTTCACTGTACCACTTTCAATATAATACTGCAATATGGAACTGAAACCTGCACACTGTATTCTGGGTGTAGTGAATCAAAACAAAACTCAGTATAGTTGGAGCAAAGGCTTCTTCTTTCTGGTACTCCTTGAATGGCCAACAACCATTTGCTTTCCTAATTATTGGCTGCATCTACTTGGTAACTTGCTGTGTCCCTTATATGAGTACACACAGTATCTCTGAGCATCAATACTTACAAGTTTCATGCCTTTCAATAAAACTAAAACAAATGAGTCTGAGATTCCGAGATCATTTCTAGCAATCTAACAGTTGAAGTTGGCCAACTTAGCACAAGCCAAAGATCAGCCATGGAATTTTCAATAATTCACATCTACTCTTGGGCACCAACTAGCCAATTTTAGAAATGATGTGCCTGGTTATGATTTTGACCCACCAAAGCCAAAACTATCACGACCAAGTAACTTGCTCACTGCTGTAGCAGTCATTTCTGGCAGGTAGCTAATTATAAAACATATATTCATGTGCATTAAGCAAGAGAAAACCATTGATTGTGTCAAATCCAACCTCATTTTCTTCTCTTGCCTATCTTTTTAGGAGGTCAAGGTCATCTCAAGGAGCCAGCCAATCAGAAAGCCTGTAGGGATGCTGTAAAGCCAGGTGACTCTGGGAAGGTGGCTGAATGTTAAAGATGGCAACCCAATACAACAATGAACTGAAATGTGTTAGCGTAGAGTGGGACTTCCTTCAAGGACTGCTCGTAAAGAACCAACCAGTCCCTTGGTAAGACTCGCGTGGCTTCATGTTGTCCAAGTGGGGTGATGATGATGGTGGTGGGGTGATAATATCACTAGACTAGCAAGCCAGAGGCCTGGGCCAATGCTAGTGTTCAAATCCTGCTGTGTTAGCTGGAGGAATCTCCATTTATTTAATTCAAGCAAAATTATCTGACAAATCTAATTAATTAAAAATCTGGAATTGGAAGGCAAATCTCAGTGATGACCATGAAACTATCCTCCTTATTATTTATACTCATCTGGTTCACTAATGACCCTTTGGGGAAGGAAACCTGCTGTCCTTACCTGGTCTGGCCTACATGTGACTCCAGACCCACAGCAACATGGTTGTCTCTTGACAGCTCTCGAGGGCAATTAGAGATAGTCAATAAAGGCTAGCTCTGCCGGTGATATCCACAGCCCACGAATTTTTTTTAAAAAATGCAGTTTTTTGCTGAATTAAATTTCTGGGGTTGAGGGGGGCACTTTTGTGGTGGGCTTTCTTTTTCTGACCAATGGAATGGAGCCAATGCGTTGGGACCCATTAGCAGCACCTATCACAGGATGGCCACTGACAGGTTCTTTCAGTGGATTAAGCTACAACTTCCCAAAGTCAAGGTCATTTCTGATTGTGGCTCATTGCAACAAAAGTTGTGTTCTGTAGTGTCAAAAATGAAATAGATGTTAAGGGTCCTTTCATGCAGTAAACTGCTGAACGCTTCAAGTGCAAGAGTTAGCATTTACTATCTTAGTTGCTCCTGCCTCCCCTCATCTGCCCCAAAAACCTGATTCATACACTTGTTACCTCCAAAGTCAGCTATACCAATGCTCTCTGTCATACCAACTCTTTCCTTTCACTTGAGCTTATGTCAAATCTGATCAAATCTAGTTTATCCAGTATTCCTTGTTTACTGACTACATTGTCACCCAGTATGGCAACACCCGATTAAAAGTTCCAATTTTCTTTTCAAATCTTGCCATAGCGCTAGAATTCCTTTGAGATCTTTATTCCTCTAACTCTGGTGTCTTGATGTTCATTATTACATCATTGGTGGCCATGCTTTCAGCTACCTGGGCCCAGGCTCTAGACATCCCTCCCTAAACCTCTCTCCTTCTTGACTTTTCATACCTCCTATTAAGGCAGCCCTTAAACCTACCTCTTTGATTAATTTACTGATCGCTTAACTCAATATTGGTTTACAAGGCTCAATTAGGTGCTTTATAAATTTAAGTTGCTGTAGTCCTACTATACAGTGATGATCGGACTAACGATCAGCATATACGTTTGATCAAGTCATGCCTAGCTAACGGAAGACTTTAATCTGTCAAAGCAGTTGCAGATGTAGGTGTAGGGACTTATGATAAAAACACTTTATCTGTAAACTCTCACAGAGAAGCATGAGGGATGCTGAGGAGGTGGTCTGCTGTTTCAATCAAGGATGTGGCAAAGTGACAACTGGACACGTTTTGTAACATGGACTGTTGGCGATATGTTGTGGTGCCCCCACGGGTGTGACAGTATTTACACGAGTCCCCCGGGGTAGTGTGTCACTATTTACAGGGAGTCCCCCAGCAGTGGGTTGGGGAGTATGTCAGTATTTACAGGGATCTCCTGGGGGACGTAGAGTCCCCAGGAGGACTGTGTCAATATTTACAGGGTGTCCCAGGGAAAAGTGTGTCATTATTTATAGGGAATCCTGGGGAGGGGGTCCGGTGGTGGTTGGGTGTCAGTACTTATGGAGAGCTCCTGGGAGCATATCATTATTTACAGGGTGTCCCCAGGAAGCATGTCTGTATTCACAGGGAGTACCCGGAAGTGTGTTGCTATTTACAGGGAATTTGATGAGTCCATCAGTATTTTCAAGGCGTCCCAAGGAATGTGCCATTATTTATAGGAGCTCCCCAGATAAGTGTCAGTCATGGGAAGGCGCAAATATTATCAGGGACTGTGACTATTGTTTCAGACTGCTGACACACATCCACAGGCAGTTTAGGAGAAGAGGTTAAGGAGGGGTCATGGGTTACTGACCGTGTGACCCTCTTCCTGTCCCATTGGTGCAGCAATTGGGTAAAATGCCAGCAGCTCTCTTAAATTTACTTTCTATCTAAATTTACTATCTATCTCTGTGCCTGGAATATTGACCCTGGAATGTTGCTAGTCTGTTTGACCCCTTTCCATACCTAGCAGTGCATTCACCCACTGAGACACATACAGACATGCATACATACACAAACAAACACGCATACATATATGCACACATTACTATCGAGAGTGGGCGTCACAGGGGAGGAGGTGACAGTGGGGAGATATCGGAATATCCAAGCAGACTGGAATTGCAGTTCATCGTAGGCAAAGCTGCATGGGGTGAACACACAGTAAGCATATTGATCTCTGTTCAATTAATGGGAATGTTCACTCAAATCCTTAAGCTCCTGACATCAAAATGTGTAAGATTTGAGAGTTGTATGCCGAGCAACCTCTGCAGCCCAACTGTCTTTACGTTTTGAGCGTCAGCGATTATATAATCCTGTATGAAGATAGGTTTGTTAGTCATCTAAAGTATAAAGAAGTGGTGGAAGTACCCAAAAGGCTTGGTATGTTGAAGAATAAGGGCAAGTGTGAATATTTATGGTGTCTGACATATCAGCATCACCACTCTGCTCTAGACTTTACCATTCTCACTCCCTCCCGTCCAGCATTGCAACTTCCATCCCCCTCTTGACTTGTCCAAAACTCTGCTGCCCCAGATCTCAACCTGCACCAAATCCAATTCATTCAACACCCTTCAGGGCCGTTGGTTTGCAGATTGGCAGTGACTTGATTTTCGATATCTCATCCTTTGTTTTTGAATCCCTCCATGATCTCCTCCATCCCTATAACCTTCTGGGATCTATATGTTCCTTTATCTCTAGCCTCTTGCATACCCTTATCTTAATTGGTCCTCCACTGGCAGCCATGCCTTCAGCTGCCTGGGTCCTAAGTTCTGGAGTTCCCTCTCTAAACATCTCCACCTCTCTCCTCTTTTAAGACATTCCTGAAAACCTACTCTTTTCACCGAGCTCCTGGTCACCGGTCTTAATTTCTCAATATGAAATTTTCTTAATAATTGCCCTGTGTAGCATTTTGAGGGCATTTTACTAAGTTAGTATCATAGTAGCTGAAAGATGAAGCAGCGTCTTCAGAAAGTTGTGAAAATAGTGAGGGGGAGGTGGGGAATTGATGATGAAGCCAGTTGCAGTGAGGCAGCTCTAACTGTAATGTTTAACAGTGAATTATGAGACCCCTGCAAGGTCAAAGTGACACAAAGGGGATCCCAAGAGCAATAATTTACCAAACAGGAAGACTGCTATTATAAAGGCAAAATATGACGGTGAAAGTACATAAAGTGGAGTTCTCTCCATTATGCAGAGGCATCATCATGTTCTTTATGCAAACACCTCCTCTGTGAGACATGCTCTGAATTGAGCACTAGGGAGACTTCAGAATTTCCAAGAATGGTTCCTGGGATTCCTGAGACACAGTCAATTACGTGGATAGAATGGAGAATCTGGGACTATGCTCCTTGGAGAAGGCAAAGTTGGGAAAGGATTTGATCAAGCTACCCAAAACCACGAGGGTTCTGAACAGGGCAGATTGGGAGAAATGATTCCTATTAGCAAAGAATATTGAATAGCAACCTGAGGAAACATATTTTTTCAGGTAGCAAGTGGTTAAGGGTCTGGAATGCAGTGTGTGAGAATGTGATGAAGGCCAGTTCAGCCATGATTTTCAAAAGGAAACTGGATAATTAACAAGAGAAAAATGATTTCTGGTCAGTCAGTGGCCTAGTGTTAATGGCCCTGGATAGGTTAGACTAGGCTTTGGCTGATGTTCTAGGTGTATGGCTTCGAATCCTACCATGGCAGGTTGTGAAATTTGAATTCAAAAATCTGCAATAAAAAATTGGCTAAATGGTGGCCATGTAACCATTGTTGATTGTTGCAAAAATCCGTCAGTCCTGTAGGGAATCGAAATAGCCATTCTTACTGTGATGGTGTGGACTTGATGGGCTGAAAACACATTGAATTAGATCCTGTGTACAAACCACTGGGAAACAAAACTGCAAGTAATACCAACCACTCCAGCAAACCGAGGCATATAAATAACAAGTGGGATAGAACACCAATACTTCACCAGAGGCGCACTGACAATATTACCTAGCAGGGTGACGAAACATTTGCGACGAAACATTTGCAACCAAACCCACCGGCTCGGCGAGCATGTCTCCAACCTCATCCACAATCCAAGCTTTAAATCTTCTCGAAACCTTTAAATAACAACTGAGCCTATGAATCTCTGTAATGTGTCAGTAATGCGCTGATACTTCAGATCTCATGACAGTGAAATGAAAACGTAAATTTCTGGTGGAGCTCACTTTCTGTTTTATTTCAGATTTCCAGCATCTGCAATATTTTGTTTCCATGATGGTGACTTTGTCCGGAGGTGCTATTGATTGCCATGGCATCAGTGATATTGCCTGTTACTCCTGTTTGTCGTCAGGTTTTTATTTCACGGGCTACAGCTGCTGTCCTAGACTTTGTTCGTTCTGATGCAGCATGGCCAAGTTTTGTTCCAGATCAACTGCTGCCTGATCTCGTTCCTCAAGCTGTTTTCAAACCTTTTCAGTATTTACTTTTCATTTCTTAACAGTTTCTAGCTCATTTGAAGCTTCTGCTTTTTTTTTACCATGGGTTCTTCTAATTCGATCAAAGATTTCATGTTTTGTCGCTCCAGTATATTTTCTCCTTCATATCCTGCTGCAATAATTGTCTGGCCCTTCAATGTTTTCTTCACCTTTTATTTTATTTCATACCTGGTCCTCTTCCACTTGCTGCTGAGTGGTTATTTGGTTTCTTCCATATCTTGCCGCGTTATTTTGCTGGAGCACTGGAGCTAGCATTTAGTTTTGAAAGGGGCTGTCTCTGAGTGAATTGCAGCTCCTTGATGTGTGTGTTGTACTTCTCCATCTAATTTTGCAGGTTTGTCATGTTCTCCAGTGTTGCTTGGAGCTCAAGCCAATATTTCCGTAGCTGTTCCTGTTGAGCATGATCTCTTTGATGTGTGAGTTGCTCCAGATCTACCTGTAATTGAGCAATCTTTTAATTGGATTGATGATACAGCATTTATAACTCTTTGTGCTTCCTTGCTTTTTTTCTTTCAGCTTTTTTTTCTTTGTGAATTGAGCAGAAGTATCCCATATACTTGATCCTGTGTCAATCTTTTCTTTAACTCATTCACTCATGGGATGTAGGTGTTTGAGGTTGTAGACATGCTCGCCGAGCCGGTGGGTTTGGTTACAAATGTTTCGTCACCTGCTATGTAACTTCGTCAGTAGGTGTTTCTGGCTGGGCCACCATTTATTGCTCACTTGTTGTTGCCCTTGAGAAGGTGGTGGTGAGCTGCCTTCTTGAACTGCTACTTTTTATTTGGTTCTGTGATTCCGATGGGAATCACAGCTCATAATTAAGAGTCACCAGTACTCTCAGCACAGATAATTTAAATGCAATCATCAATTTAATAATCGTCTTCTAGCTCTCCACCTGAAAAACCACAGAATGAATCCCTTTCTCTGAATCTGTTCACAAAATGGTCTATGCATTCTCTAAGTCTGTGTCTGAAGTTAAATCTCTGAACTACTGCTCTAATGTGGTGCATGTCTTTTGGGAATCTTTTGTCTTTTTGACTGATAGTCCCGGTGTTAAGTCTATGCATACCTTTATTTCAAATTGGTAAGCAAATCTTAATGGGTTTTTTTCTGCATTGGACATACTGGAATCTTGAAACCATAGCTCTGAACACTGCTTAAACATGTTCAATTCTGTTAAGAGGTCTGTTGTGTCTCCATTTAAACTAAGCAATTTTGTGGATATTCTGACAATATGCCTTTGACTGTTCCCGCTTGCTGGCAATCTGGTGCACACCTTGAACACTTGCCGTGAGTTAAACTGGCTTCTTGATAGGATTTGGTTTAAAGTTTTAGCAAAGATTTGTAGCTCATGTTGTGGGTGAGGTTGTTGATTTGCATGCCGAGCTGGCTTGTTTTCGTTCATCAGTGAGGCCTCTAATGAAGTGATGTTGTTCTACTCCACTTGGAACTTATACTGTCTGGTCTGTTGTGGTAAGTAGTGTCATTTCTGATCTGTATGGGTTTGCATATGGGGTCCAATATGTTGGTTGATAGAAGGATAGACCTGAAACGTCGACTCTCCCGCTCCTCTGATGCTGCCTGACCTGCTGTGTTCCTCCGGCTCTACACTATATTGACTGCTTACCAGCAAGCTGTTTTTTCAACAGTGCTGTAACAAGCAAAGATATTGAGGGCTGTCTCATGCACTTTAGCACAATATGAGACTGGTGAACATGTTTTTTACTTGAAGATTAATTCCTTCCTGACTAGGGAAGCACAATACAGGTAGTTCTACTATAATGCATGTTTCATTAACATGAATTGGCTGTAATGTGACTGATGAATAGTGGACACTGTTTGGATAATGCAAACTTTCTGCTGTACAGATATGGAGGTTTTCTATAGCAATTTCCCTATAGTGCAAGGTCACATAAGAATGCAACTATTGCATTATAGGAGCACCACCCCATAGGTCATATCAGCACAATGTTTTCCACTGCTGCTTACCATGTTAATGATATTAGTTTAACCATCAATTGCTGATTAGGGATTAACTCGGTGGGTTAGTTTATTTAAAACAGCAAAACACAGCACAAGTTTATAAAGCAGATATTACAGCTAATCAGGGCATTTCTATGTGTGCAGCTTGCAGACCTACAGCAGACTAATTGACAGAGTCACAACGGAAACCCACAGCACAGAGTCCTTAGAGGTGAACTCTCTTAACGACAAAGTGCACATACAACAGGCTCAAGACACACCTTCCAGAGACATGAGTTTATAATCAAGGCTTTCAATCCCTTTCACAAACAAAACAGAAATTGCTGGAAAAGCTCGGCAGGTCTGGCAGCATCTGTGCAGAGAAATTAGTTAACATTTCGGGTCGAGTGACTCTTCCTCAGAACTCAATCCAAAATGTTAACTCTAATTTCTGTCGACAGATGCTGGCATACCTGCCGAGCTTTTCCAGCAATTTCTGTTTTTGTTTTAGATTTAGAGTATCCGCAGTTCTTTTGGGTTTTACTTACAATCCTTTTACTGGACAGATAGACTTTGAACTGTCAGTGCACCACCGCCAAGACACAATGGAGGTCCATCTTCTCTGATTCTGATACAGATCTGATCCAGGGGTTTTGCTGAGGAAAGAAGCTGGGAGTTCTCCAATGCTTCCATGTTAGACATGTTTAATCATGGGGTCCAAGTAACAGGAAGCGTAGGGTTGACTGAAAATTCCTATTGTTCCTAAGATAGAACATTCATTCTGGATATATGACTGTTGTACATTGTTGTAAACGTTGTCTCTGCATTGTGTGTTGAAACTAGGAACTGAAGTGTTACACGTGGCGTTGTTTAGGGAGATTCTAAACATAACCGTCAGCAATAACAACGTATATTTGCATAGTCCCTACACGTGAATCCGCTAACATTTTGTATCTCTTATCTGATTTAATACCATTTTCGAAATACCGTTGCCCACTCTGGTGACAGCGATGTGGAGTGAGTGTTTCTGAAGCTACCTCGTACAGTTTACTTCTGGAATTTCACGCCAGAAGAAGCGACCCCAGGCAGTCTTTACACATTCCACTCAGTATTTCTCTCTCTCTCTCTGCCTGCAGCTGTGTAAACATTATAATGGTTTATGTCCTTTCCTGGCAAGGAGCCAACTCTCGACATTTCGCAAAAAAAGAGAAAAGCCAAAGAGCTGCGGATGCTGGAAATCTGAAATAAAAAAACAGAAAAATGCGGGTTCTGAAAGAGGGTCTGTGGACCCGAAGCGTTCACACTTTTCCTCTCACCCGCCCCGTGCAAGATGCTGCTAGACCTGTCGAGTTTTCTGTTTTTATTTCAAACTACCTCCTAAAACTCACCTGGCCAACAACACTCCATACTTCTCCGATGTTTTGATGCATTTTTTTCAATCGTTCATTCGCCGTGTGAGGCCATCCTTCGTTGGGGGTGGTGGTGGAACGTTCTGCTGGAAGGTTCTGGAAATGCTCAGCCGTTGAGCCCAGCGCCGGCGGGGAAGAGGAGTTCTGAGGAAGGGCCACCGGACCCCGAAACGTTAACTGTGATTTTTTTTTTTGTTTCTTCACAGATGCTGCCAGACCCGCTGAGCTTTTCCAGCAACTTCTCTTTTTGATCCTGAGAAGTTCGCGCCTTTTTTCCCCTCCCCCCCGAACCGGGACCAAATGGTTTTAAGCCGAGGAAAACGGCGCAGGCATAAAGTTGGAGGGTCTGGAAAACAAGAGGAATGACATTGAAAAAGGGATAATGGTGGGAGTCAGGGAAAAAAACGAAAAGGCGGCGACGGCACGAATAAAAATACGGGCGGGAAGGAGGCCATTTAGCCCATCGAATCGAGTCTGTGCCTCCATTGTCCTGCCTGTTGTCATAGTCTGAGATTGCTCATTCACAAGACAGTCAGTCATTGGTTTTTATTGAACGTGACTATAGGGTCACAGATGATGTGTTAAACCTGGAGCTTTACAGACCCAGTATTCAGTTCTACATGCTCAGCAGCTATCTCAGAATGAAGATATAATTCCCTTTACACCGCACTTGTCCTTCAAATCCTGGACTCCCTCATCAATCACAAATCTGTCCAACTCAGCCTTGAATATATTTGGCGATCTTGCAGTTTCCTAAAGGAAATTCCAAAGACTAATATCCCTCTGAGAGAAGAAATTGCTCCTCTTCTCCATCTTAAATGGGTGTCCCCTTGTTCTTGATCGGTCCTCCACAAAAGAAAGCATCCTCTTAGTATCCACCCTGTTAAGGCCCTTCAGACTCTTATATCTTTAATAAGATCGCCACTCATTTGTCAAAACTCCAATGAGTACAAGCCCCCAACCTGCTTGACCTCACATCATAAGCAAAGTCCCCTTTATTCCAGCAGTCAGCGAGTGAACCTTCTCTGAACAGATACCATTGTAAATGGGGAAGGTTGGTGGCATAGTGGAAGTCACTGGACTAGTAATCCAGAAGGTTGAGACTCTGTTCTGGGGAAATGGGTTCAAATTTTACCATGGCAGATCGCAACATTTGAATTCAATGCATTAAAAGCTGGACCAATGGTGACCATCATCAATCGTTGTAAAAACCCAACTTTATACCCTTTTGGGCAATTTGCCATCCTTACCTGGTCTGGCCAATATGTGAGACAACAAGGTGCAGGGCTGGATGAACACAGCAGGCCAAGCAGCATCATAGGAGCAGAAAGGCTGACGTTTCAGGCCTAGACCCTTCATCAGAC
>NC_063370.1:8196362-8348558 GCF_021869965.1 Rhincodon typus
GCCTGCTGTGTTCATCCAGCCCTGCACCTTGTTGTCTCGGATTCTCCAGCATCTGCAGATCCTACTATCTCTGGCCAATATGTGACTCCAGATTCACAGCAATGTGGTTGACTCTTAACTGCTGTCTGAAATGACTCTGTATCAGGGCAAATATGCGTAGGCAATAATTTTTTTGCTTTTGATGTTAAGTTATAAATGTGTTGCCTTTGGTGTCCACTTCCCATGAAAGAATAAAAAAAATTACTCTCCTTAAGTAACAAATCTGAAACTGTACACAGTATTTCAGATGTGCCGGAGCTGGAGTTGTAAACAATTGGGAGGCTGTTTGATGGAGATACTGTATCTAAGCCCCTGCTGTTCCTGTTCTGGGAGTGTTTGATGGGGACAGTGTAGAGGGAACTTTACTTTTTGTCTAACCTTGTGCTGCCCTTGTTCTGGAATGTTTGATGGGGACAGTGTCGAGAGAGCTTTATTCTGTATCTAAGTCCGTGTTATACCTGTTCTGGGAGTATTTGATGAGGGTGGGGTGGGGGTGTCAAAGTAGAGGGAGCTGTGCACTGCAAATCAGCTGAGAGAGTTTGATGGCTTCATTCAACGCAAATAGAAATTCTCTTTAACCAAAATGACTTTAGGCACAAGAATAAAAAGTGACAAAGCAGTCTGGAGTGGTGAAGGAATGAAAATCTAATGACAGAATTTGTTTGTTCTTTTTCCCAGTTTGCAAGCCCTCCGGAAGGAGAAGTCTCGCAATGCTGCTCGCTTTCGACGGGGGAAGGAAAACTTTGAGTTTTACGAATTGGCAAAGATGCTTCCACTCCCAGGAGCCATCACCAGCCAGCTGGACAAGGCCTCCATCATTCGGCTGACTATCAGCTACCTTCGGATGAGAGACTTTGCCAATCTGGGGGATCCCCCATGGAACCTGAGGATTGAGGGGCCCCCGCCTAACATCTCTGTCAAAGGTATGTTGAGCCAACAGTGGCGAGATAAAGTGGAATGGGCCTATCCTCTCTTAAGATTGGGTAGTGACCTCGGTGAAAGTTGTGTAATTCTGAGAGGCTTAGGTAAAGGTAACTGTTGAAAGGCTGTTTCCCGAACTGGTTGGATAATCTAAGACTTTGGGTCACAGTCTCAGGATAAGGGATCTGCCATTTTGGATTGTGAGAATGAGAAGATCCTTCATGAAGAAGGTGTGAATCTTTGGAATTGTCTGCTACAGAGAGCTTGGTCTTGGGATGACTGAGGTGGACAGATTTTTGAATGCAGCAGAGAATTATGGGATATTGCAAGAAAATGGAGTAATTGTAATTCACACCCTGATCTTATTAAATGTTCTAGCAGACTTGAAGGATATGTAGGTTATTCTTTACCCGGTCTAGGCCCACATGTGACTCCAGATCCACAGCCATGTTGGCTGACTCTTAAATTCCCTCTGACATAGCTGAGTAAGTCCCTCAGTTCAATGGCAATGAGGGATCTTCAATGAATGCTGATCTTGTCAGCGTTGCCCATATCCCATGAAAGAATAAACAAAAAGATTTCAGTGAGAAGACAGACTCAAGGGCGACTTTCGCTGTTTCTATCCTGCAAGAGATGCCTCATTTGCAATGGATCACATTGGTCAGTTGGCCACCCCTCCATCTTCCACCTCTCTTCTTGGATGGAGTTTTACCGAGGTGCTCAGTTCTAATGGCTTTTGCACGATGTTTTGGAAAGCCTCAGTATAAATTATATACATGAAGCTTTGTGTTACAAAGATGTTGCTGACGTAAGACGAGTTGGACAAAGACCATATGGTCCCCCTTTAACACTTGATGTCTGGCAGAAAAGTCTATAGAGCTTCCTCTGGCTTCACAAAAGGCACAAATCAAGATCATGGCCAGAGCATCTTTAAATCCTCCTGAGCAGACGTGGAGGCTACTGTTTAACATCTTAGCTGAGGGACAGTGCCTCTCTCAATCTAGTGCTTCCTCAGTGCTGTATGAGAGCACCCACTTTGAGTTTGTGCCCAAGCCCTGAACTAGATCTTGAAACCAGAACCACATAACTTCAAGGTGAGAGCACTACCCACTGAGCCACAGAGGATTCTGGGGGCAGCTGTTTTGGGTTAACTTGTTCACCCTGTGTCTCGGTCATCTGATTTCAAGGTTTAACAAGCTCTAGTTTCTTCATGTTAGCTCATTACTTTGACTTTGGGCACCACTGTAACGGGCTTTACTATATTATCTCCAGGACTTCAGACAAAGAATTGGCAGTTCAGTCTGACAAGATCCACTCAGCTTTGTAATCTACCAGAGGAAAGATTTTTCAGAACAGTCTTTGAGAAGAAATTTTTCACGTTTTGTTGAGTAGGTTACTTAAACCATTAGTTATCCTGTTGGTTCAGTTGATAAGTGAATTGTCTGGTCTGCAGTTGAATCATGCATAGAGCCCAGGTCCCAGGGTACAGGAGAGGGAGCAACATCAGGAGTTAATAGCCTGGGCACAGGCCCATAGGGAACTCTCTGTGCTCACGTAAAGGTCTGACCAGGAGCAGCAGTGCGGCGTGTATTTTCTGCATCTACCAGGGTCAGTGCTAAGTTTCCGTTGGGTTAACTGACTTCGGCGTCCTGTTGTGCGTGAAATTTTGAAGGTAACAAACGATGTGGAGAGAGTGCAGGAAAATGACATTGAGTTGAAGATTAGCCACGATCTAGTTGAATGGTGGAGTAGACTCAGGGGGCCAAATGGCCTACTCCTACTTTCATTTTCAATGATTCTACTGCAGTGGTCAGTTAGCTGATGGCTGGTTTCTGAAGCAACAGATGCCAACAGCGTGGGTTTAGTTCTCACTCCAGCTGACGTTACCATGAAGGACTCTACTTCTCAACCACCTCCTTACCTGTGATGTGGTGACCTTCAGGTTAAAACACCATTAGTCATCTCTCTCTCTCTCTCTCTCTTATGAGAGGGTGTCCCTCTGTTCCTCTGGAACAGTGGTGTCTTTTACTGCAAGTGTCCTACAGCATACGGACTGCAGCACTTTAAGACGGCGGCTCACAGCCACCTCAAGGGGCAATTAGCGATGGATAATAAATGTTGGCCCAGCCTGTGACACCCTAATCCCACTCGGGGAAACATCCTCCCAGTATCCACAACATCAAATCCCCAAAAGCTCTTATACGTTTTAACAAAGTGGCTACTAGATCTTCCAAACTCTGGTGAGTATCTGTCCAACTTGCTTAACCTTTCCAAAGATCAACTTAAACAGGCTTCTTGTAGTTAGGTTTTGGAGAAAATGGTTTCTTTTCTGTTCACTGTAAACAGCAATCATTGTCATTTCCATAGTGCAGTTTAATGTAGTGAAATAACCAAGAAGCTAGATGAGAATGGGATCAATTCAAACTATTTTACTACTGAACTATAAAGGGAGATGTCAAGACAGGCATACAATTATTGATGAAAATGATAGGTTTCAGAAGGTTCAGGAATCACAGAATCATGGAATTATGTCAATACAGAAGGAAGCCATTCAGCCCATTGTGTCTGCCCTGGCTCTCTAAATGAGAAATTCCCTTTATAAAATGGACTGTTTGAGTGTTATTTGTTTTTATTCATTCACAGAATGTGGGCGTTGCTGGCTGGGCCAGCATTTATTGCCCATTCCCAGTTGCTCTTGGGAAGGTGAGCTGCCTTCTTGAACTGCTGCAGTCCTTTTGGTGTATGTAGACGAATTATGCCATTAGGGAGGGAATTCCAAAATGTTTCCTTTTAATGTGTTCCAAACGCAGTTACAAAACACTTACTCACAGATTACAAAGGGGTAGGTATGTTATTGTTCACTCAGGGAGTCTGGGTTGCTATGGCAAAGTGTTTTTGCTGTCTGCCACGGTGGGATTTGAACCGATGTCCCCAGAACATGAGCCTAATTTAAAACAAAGATGTTCTAGGCATGGGGGTCATTGTAATTCAGTGAGCACAGGGGTGATGGGTTGAATGGAATCCCAGTGAGAGTTTTGTTCAGGGTACCGCAAACACAGTGTTACACAGCTGTTGATACCATACCAAGGGAAAATGTGAAAAATCTCTTCATTAACAAGATGGATAACTCTTGATGCTTTGTCAAGTATCCATTTTTGTTCCCCTCTTCTATATGACTAATTTACAAAAAAGATGGAAAAGCAACCCAGTACTTTTCTGTAAAGCTTCTAGAATGTTTTGCTTTGTCCATTAATTTTTATGGGCCAATTTTGGAAAGTCAACCCCAGGTTCAATGGTGTTGCAGTCGTACTGTGATGGAATCCTTTCTACTCACTTGGATGAGTATGGAATACAAGAAATGGCAGGAGTACCCCATTCAGCCAATCAAGCCTGCTGTGCCATTCAGTACAACCATACAATGATTTTGGGCTTCAACTCCACTTTTTTGCCTCCTCCATTCCCTGAGACACCAAAATTCTGAGCATTCCAGACTTAAATATATTCAACAATGAAGCATCCACAACCCTCTTCGATAGAAAATTCTAAAAATTCTCAACTCCATCAACGATCAAGAAGTTTTCCACCATCCAGGACAAAGCAGCCTGCTTAACTGGCACTCCGATCATCACCTTCAACACCCACTCCGTCCATCACTGCCGCACAGCGGCGGCAGTGTGTACCATTTACAAGATGAACTGCAGTAATTCACCAAGGCTCCTTAGGCAGCATCTTCCAAACCTCTGACCTCTATCACCTAGAAAAACAAGGGCAGCAGATACATGAGACCACCTCCCTGCAAGTTCCCCTCCAAGTTACACACTGTCTGACTTAGAACTACTGCTTGGAACTCTATTACAGTGTAAAATACCACAAATTCTTTTGAATTTCGGGGTCTTACTGCTCCTAAAAGAGGCAAATCTCTGTTTAAAATCTTCATTTTGCTAGTTAGGCAGTGGCTGACTGGTATGTTACTGGTCTAGTAATCCAGAGCGCCAGGCTAATTTTCTTGGGACATGGGTGCGAATCCCATTGTGGCAGATGGTGATATTTAAATTCAGTAAAAATCTTGGCAACCAACTAATGCCCTTTAGTAAGGGAAATCTGCTGTCTTTAGCTGGTCAGATTTACATGTGACTCCAGACTTACAGCAATGAGGTTGACTCTTAACTTCCTTCTGAAATGGTAAAATTAAATAAAGAACTGTGAATGCTGAAAATCTGAAACAAAAATAGAAATTGCCGCTTAAACTCAGCAGGTCTGGCAGCAACTGTAGAGAGAGAAAAACAGAGTTAATGCTTCGAGTCAACTGACCCTTCTTCAGAACTAAATTGCATTATTGATTTTTCTTCTTCCCTGGCTTACTATCAATCAGTCCTTTGTCTGCCTAACTTTCTTTCTCTCTCTCTCTCTCTCTCTGTTCTTTGTCTCCACTTATCTGCTAACTTGTTTGCCCACACCCCCTGTCATCAGCATAGATACCACTTTTTCCTACCTGCTATCAGTTCTGAAGAAGGGTCACTGGATTCAAAGCATTAACTCTGTTTCTCTCTTCACAGTTGCTGCAAGGCCTGATGAGTTTCTGTTATTGTCCCTCTGAAATGGCTCTAGCGAGCCACTAAGTTCAGGGGTCAATTAAGGATGGACAACAGATGCCCCTCACCCATATTTCATGAATGAATGAGAAAGTAGGAATTTCCTTATTAATGAGTTGCAGCTTTAGTGTGATCCATCTGGAATGTAGTTTTGTTTTTGGGACCCAATCACTGCTTTGTAACAGACCTCCACTGTATATCGGACGTTCCTTCTGTGTCATGGGTCAAAGTCTGGGAACTTCCTCCCTAACAGCATTGTGGTTGTACCTACACCAAATGGACTGCAGCAATTCAAAGAGGCTGTTCACCATCACCTCCTCGATGGAATTAGGGTTGGGCAATAAACACTGGCCCAGCCAGAGACATCCCGTGCCTGGACAAAATACAATCTTGCGGGGCTGATGGGGGAGGGGAAGCCAGACCTGTCACGACAGACTCCTCTTGTGCTAAAAAGCGCAGTCAATTACTTTCAACGTTTTGTTGGACCAGTGACTCTCGTCAGCTGCCGATTCCAGTTAGTGCTTCAGCTGCCTCATGTCTGATCTCTGTAAAATAGGTCGCTCATCAAGATTGTGATTTATCATCAGTTTTGTTGTGGAGATACTAAAATGGGCTTGTTTCCTTGATTGAATTGTTAGTGTTCGCTGGAATGACAGTGGAGGAGTGAAAAGCAATCAACTCTTTTTATTTAAACCCCATTGTAACCGCACGGAAAAAACACTTTAATTTAGACAGAATTTGAGCTGAATTCAGTCATCCATAGGGTGATTTGCAGAACAACTTGACAGGGAAAATGCTCAGAATGGGTGACATAAGTTAGTCCCAGTGTCTTTCTTTTCTGGAGAGTAAAAGAGAGACAAGGATTTTAGTGGTTTGTTCAGGGACACAACCTCAGGATAAAGGGTTGGCCATTTTGGACTGAGCCGAGGAGGGCAGTGAATCTTTGCACTTCTCTGCCCCTGACGGCTTTGGAAGCTCAGTCATCGGGGATATTCAAGATAGAGATTAATAGATATGAAAAATATCAAGAGATATCGGGATCGTGCAGGTAAATGATGTTGAAGTGGCTGAACTCGTTGAATGGGAGAGCAGGCTCAAAGGGCTGAATGACCTTTTCCTGTTCCTTAGTCCTACACTTCCAAGTCCAGGCCCGAACCATTTGCAAGTACCTCCGAATGGTTTGCAAGATCTCATTTGGGCAAACCTCTCCATTATCAGCTCATGTCGAGGTGGCCACTATCATGATAGGAGTATTGATAGCGCCAATAGTCAAACTGATAATAGGCCTGTGAATCCTTCCACTGTTCTCCACAGGAAGAGAGCAAAGATACAAAAACAATAGCAGCGCTGCCCTGTCAGATTGCAAATCCAGGCACGCCTTTAATGGTTACTCCAGAGAGATGCCTGAAGATGACATCCCTCTATCCAGCATCTCCTATCTCCTCTCTTATCTTTATTTCCCATATGAAGAAGCCTTTACTTACGACTTTTTTTCCTCCAGAATTCTTCAAACTATATCTTGCATGACTCCAGTCTGCCATATCATTGTCCTCCTCTCCCTTACCTAACAACCTCAGTTGGCTCCTTGTCTCTCAAATCATTAAAAATCAATTCCTTTCAATGGTTTAAACATCAGTGGCAATTACTTCAGCAATTCACTGGGGATCCTTAGACGGCACCTTTCAGATCTGTGACCTCCATTCTCTGGAAGGGCAAGGACATGGGAACACCATCACCCACAAGTCCGCCTCCAAACCAGTCACCATCCTGACTTGGGAATATATCACCACTTCTTCAGTGCCGCTGGGTCAAAATCCTGGAATTCTCTTCCATGTGCCTACCCCACAAGAACCACAGTGGTTCAAGATGGCAGCTCGCCACCATCTTCTCAGGGATGGATAGGAATGGGAAAGAAGTGCTGGCCCAACTGTGATACCCACATCCCGCAAATGAATTTAAAAAAGTTAGAAATTGGGTGATCATGTTGAGAGAAATAAACACACAAGTCTAGAGGACTGAGTCTGTTGCTTTAGAAAACCTCGTGTGGGCCAAATGACTCCTCCGCCTAAAGATGTGAGGCAGTGGATCCCACTAAAATCAAATTGTTTAAAAAAAGAATTAAAACCTTTTTTTTCAATGTATTCCTTGAAGGCTCCCCGTCCGCAGTCACCACCTTCCCTGGTTGACATAGCTAAGGCATCAGACTGCTAGTTATAGAGTCATAGAGTAATACAGCATGGACGCAGGCCCTTTGGCCCAAACTGGTCCATGCTGACCATGGTGCCCACTCAGCTAGTTCCAATTGCTCACATTTGGTCCATATCCGTCTAAACCCTGCCCATCCATGTACCTATCCAAATTTTTTTTTGAACATTTAAACATATTCTTTTCCTGTGGCTTATTAACCTCAACAACAAATATCCCAGTGTGGGCACCAGGAGTACAGATACTCTGTATCATGAGGCTGAATTCAGATATTCCATTCTGCACTGGGAATTAATGTAATCTGGAATTAATTTTCCATCACTCTGTTTGTCTCAATGCTGCCTCTTATGCTGCACGGCATATTCTTTTTCAACCCATTCTTAGAATCCTAGAATCCCTACAGTGTGGAAGGACGCCATTTGGCCCATTGGGTCCACACTGCCCTCCAAAGAGCATCCCACCAGACCTATCCCCTTCCCTATCCCTATAACTCTTGCATTTCCCATGGCTAATCCACCTAGCCTGCACATCCCTGGACACTACGGGCAATTTATCATGGCCAATCTACCTTAACCTGCACGTCCTCGGATTGTGGGAAGAAACCGGAGCACCCAGCAGAAACCCGCACAGGTGTGCAGAGAATGTGCAAACCCAACACAGACAGTTGCCCGAGGCCAGAATCAAACCCGGGTCCCTGGCGCTGTGAGGCAGCAGTGCTAACCACCGAGCCACTGTGCTGCTCCATCCTTAGTGGACAATACTTTAAACATCTCCGCTCTATATCCAGGAACTGGCCTCTATGTTCTCCACCAGCCTTTCTCCTCCAAAACCGCCATTTAAACATCATCACACCCAGCCCCTGCAACGATCAATTATTTTGTTTCTCTGAGTATCTACTCCTCTGGCCTATTTCCTTGTTGATTTTGAATGAACCTCCGGAATGCACCTTGGAGTGGTTCCCTCAAGATGTTGTAGCCCAGTGGCTCAACTTAGAGATAAATGGATGAAGAGAGTACAAAAAGCAAGACTGGCGTAGGCGTAGTACCTTTCACTATGGCAATACAACAGGTGAGTTTTTTCTTCTGAAGTGAATCTTTGCAATGAATGGTACATAGCAGCCAATTTGCATGCAGTGACCTCCCAGAAAGAGATAATGGCTGATGTTTTTCTTTTCCCCAGTTGCAGGCTAAGAGGAGATTTGAAGGAAGTTTTGAGTGAGCTGGACAGAGTAGATAGGGAAAACTCCTCCAACTCATAAAAGGATCGGGAATGAGAGGGCACAGATTGAAACTGATTTGCAAAAGATGCAAGGATGATATGAGGAGAAAAGCTTTTTCACACAGTGAGTAGTTAGGGTCTGGAATGCATTGCCTGGGAATGTGGTAGCAGCAGCTGCAATTGAGACATTCAAGAAAGCATTGGATGATTATTTGGATAGAAATGGTGTGCAGGCATAAGGGGAAAAGCTAGGATACTGGCAGAAAGCTGTGATTCTTATTTGGAGAGCCAATGCAGATACCCTGGGCTGAATGGCCTTCATTGGCACCATAAGAGTACTGTGATTATTGGGCAAGGCACACGAGAGTGGTGCTGAAGGATCAAACAAGTCCAGCCTCAGAGTGGAAACAGTACCTTCGATTTGAAGTGGCATCCAAATGATGCCCACACTTCCCTCATTCCCCCTTGATGTTGCCAGGTTGGGTTACTGTGTTGGGATTGTGGAATCTTTTATGTCAGAAGTGTAGGAGGCTGCAAATTTGGTCGCTTTCCAGCATTTGTGCCATCCTTGAACACGGGTATGAACAGCAAAACTGACGAGGCAGTCATGGACAGGTGGCGAGAAACAGACACGGTCACATTGTCACAGTGCGCGCACACACGTACATAAACACCCTCCGTACATGCATGTGTATTCATCCCACTGAACAAGATGGACATTGTCTGTTTAACATATAATTAGGCATAATTGCATGAGAAAAAACCCCAAAAAACAGAGTAGGTGGAGCATTCACTGATGTTGTGTTGGTTAATGATAGCCTTGAACAACAGCTCTTAATTGCCTAAGGACAAAGCTATTAGGAGTGTTATGTACTGTAAACACACAGCTGTGATGTCTCCGTATGCAAATTTGGAACATGCAATTAAAAAGGAGTTTAAAGAAAAGGGGGAACAGCCTGCCTGCACAGCAGATACTTTCAGTGAAACATTTGCAAATGCCTGACAATATCAGAGATAGCAAGAACTGCAGATGCTAAAGTCAGAGACAACACAGTGTGGAGCTGGAGGAACGCATTTAGCCAGGCAACATCAGAAGAGCAGGAAAGTTGACATTTCAGGTCGGGACCCTTCTTCAGAAATGGGGAGGGGGAAGGAAGCTGGGAAATAAATAGGGGAGGGGTGGGGCTTGGGAAGGTAGGTGGGCTGATGATAAGTGAGTGGTGGGGATTGGTCAGTGGGACGGGTGAGGCGGATTGGTGGGAGAGAAGATGGACAGGTTCATCTTCTGTCCATCTTGAACTGCTAGATCCTAAACTCTGCAATACTCTCCCCAGAGCTCTCCATCTTTCTGATTGCCATTCATGGATTAAAATAGGGATGATGAGAGACCAGGATGATAGGAGAACAGAGTTCAAAATTAGAGTAGCACAGGGATCTTGAAGGGTTATGGGGATTGAGGGGATTACAGAGAAAGAGAGGGTGAGGGCATGGAAGGGGGTAAGAATTTTGAAATCATGACATTCGATCACTAGGGAGACTTGACGATGTGGATGTGGGAAGCATGTTTCCTGTTGTGGGAAAATCTCGAACTAAGGGTTACTGTTTAAAACTAAGATGGTGGCCATTTAGGACAGGGGATGCTATTTTTCTCTCACGGAAGATTGAGATGAGAGTCTTTGGAATTCCCTTCCTCAAAAGGCAGTGGATGCAGAATTTTAAATATTTCATGTTAATGTTTACTGTGGAGGAGGATATGGAAGCTAAAAAAATTGGAGAAATAAACAGTGATATCTTGAAAAGTGTTCATATACAGAGGAGGTGGTGCTGGACATCTTAAAACACATAACACAGGATAACTTCCTGGGACCTGATCATGTGTGTCCCAGAACTTTGTGGGAAGCTGGGAGGTGATTGCTGGCCCCTTGCTGAGTTATTTGTATCATCAGTAGCCACAGCTGAGTTGCTGGAAGACTGGAAGATGGCTAATGTGGTGCCATTATTTAAGAAAGGTGGTAAGGAGAAGCCAGGAAACTTTAGACCAGTGAGCCTGATGTCAGTAGTGTGTAAGTTGTTGGAGGGTATTCTGAGGGACAGGATCTACATGCATTTAGAAAGGACTGATTAGGGATAGTCAACAGGTTTTTGTGTGTGGAAAATTGTGTCTCACTAACTTGATTGAGTTTTTTGAAGAGGTGACAAAGAAAATTAATGAAGGCAGAGCAGTGATTGCTGTCTGTAAGGACTCCGGCAAGGCGTTCAACAAGGTTCCACATGGTGGCTTGGTTAGCAAGGTTAGATCACATGGAATCCAGGGAGATCTAGCCATTTGGATACAAAATTGGCTTGAAGGTAGGAAGCAGGGTGGTGGTGGAGGGTTGTTTTTTGGACTGGAGGCTTGTTGACTAGCGGTATGCCACAAGGATTGGTGCTGGGTTCACTGCTTTTTGACATTTACATAAATGATTTGGATTTGAATATAGGAGGAATGGTTAGTAAGGTTGCAGATGATACCAAAAGTAGTGGTAATGTGGACAGTGAAGAAGATTATCTAAGAGTACAACAGAATGTTGATCAGATGGGCCGATGGGCCAAGGAGTGGCAGATTGAGTTTATTTTGGATAAACGTGATGTGTGCATTTTGGTAAGGTATATCAGGGCAGGACTTATACACTTAATGGTAAGGTCCTGGGGAGTGTTTCCAAGCAAGGAGACATTGGGATGCAGGTTCACAATTCCTTGAAAGTAGAGTTTTAAGTAGATGGCATAGTGAAGATGATGTTTGGTATACTTGCGTTTATTGGTCAGTGCATTGAGTATAGGAATTGGGAGGTCATGTTGTGGCTATACAGGACATTGGTTAGGCCACTTTTGGAATATTGCATTCAATTCTGGTCTCCCTGCTATAGGAAAGATATTGTTAAACTTGAAAGGGTGCAGAAAAATGTTTAAAAGGATGTTGCCAGGGTTGGAGGGTTTGAGCTATAGGAAGAGGCTGAATAAACTGGGGCTATTTTCCCTGGAGCATTGGAGGCTGAAGGGTGGCCTTATAAAATCATGAGGGGCATGGATAGGGTTAATAGCCAAGGTCTTTTTTCCAGGGTAGGGAAGTCCAAAACTAGAGGGCATAGGTTTAAGGTGAAAGGGGAAAGATATAAAAGGGACCTAAAGGGCAACACCCTTATGCAGAGGGTGGCGCATGTGTGAAATGAGCTGCCAGAGGAAGTGGAGGAGTCCGGTACAATAACAACATTTAAAAGACTGCTGGATGCATACATGAATAGGAAGGGCTTAGAGAGATATAGCAAATGGGACTAGATTAATTAAGGGTATCTGGTTGGCATGAACGAGTTGGACTGAGGATCTGTTTCCATGCTGTACATCTCTGTGACTAACTATTTTTAAGGAAGAGTTAGTTTCCTGATGACCAAGGGGATGAAGGATTACCAGGGGGATATGCAGAAATGAGGTAGAGCTGAGGTTACAGTCAGATCAGCCAAGATCTTTTTGAATGGGGGATTAGGCTGGAAGGGCTGAGTGGTCTACTTTTGTTCTGTGTTTGTATGCTGCTTGATTAGGAAATGGCTCACGAGCTGATAGGGGAATGGAACTGAACACAAATTATGACACAGCCAGCCACATTTTGGATGACCTCAAGTTTAAAAGGGTAGAATGTGGGAGAGCAGCCAGGAGCGCTCAGGGATAGTCCAATTTAAAGATAAGAGAGGGCAGAGTGAGAGATTCAACAGGTGAACTGAGAAAAGGGGAAAAGCTGAAAGCTGTAATGGAGGTGGAAATAAATGTGGTTGGAATTCCACTTGGGTCAAATATGACACCAAGGTTACAAAAATACTGTCTTAATCTTGGGCTGTTCTCAGGGAGTCAGATGGAGTCGGTAGCTAGGAAACTGGATTTGGAGCGAGGACTGAAAACAATGTCTTCAGTCTTCCCAATATTTAATCAGCCAATGAGTTACTTTTGAAGCCTGGTGACTTGTTGGCAGCTTTCCACTTAGCCCTTATTTCTCTGCCCTTTGCTTACACAAATTTCTTTTTGCAAATATTTATCCACTTTCCTTTCAAGACCTATTATCAAGTTACAGAGGCTGGAGAAGGCCACTCAGCCACTTCAGTCTGTCTCCCCATTTGCTATCGGTCAGTCGGTGTCTCAACACTGTTTGTGTCCAAGTGGACAACTGACACTGGACAGATCCCTGATGATCGACAGCCTGCCTGCGCAAACAAGTACATCAGTGTGATGCTTATGATGGTCTTTGGCTTTGACTGAAGCACTATCTCTCTAACAAGGACAGCAAGGTCAGGGTGCTATGAGCATGCAGGGGGATGCTCAGTGAGCAGGCGCTGAGCGAGCGAGCGAGCAAGCAAGCAAGCCAGTCCTGAGATGCAGCCTAGTTCAGTCGGTCAGCTGGGCATCTGTCCCTGAGCGCAAAGCATCCTGCTGCAGCCCTCGATGCTCAGTGGCAGTGCCCCCTGGACTGCAGCTCTGTGCTTCCTGCCAGTGGATGGGAGAGGTGCCATCAGGATCATCATAGAATTCCTACAGTGTGGAAACAGGTCCTTCAGCCCAACAAGTCCACACTGAACCTCAGAGCATCCCACCCAGACCCATCCCTCTATGACCCACCTAATATACACCCTCTACCTCTCTGAACATGATAGGCAATTTTAGCATGGGCAATCCACCTAACCTGCACATCTTAGGACTGTGGGAGGAAACCGGAGCACCCAAAGGAAACCCGTGCAGACACAGGGAGAATGTGCAAACTCCACACAGACAGTCATCCGAGGGTGGAATCGAACCCGGGTCCCTGGCGCTGTGAGGCAGCAGTGCTAACCACTGTGCCACCGTGCCGCCCCAAGAGGGATTGACACATGTTGGGTGCTAATGTCCATGGATGCAGGGTGTGTGAGATTGCTGCCCATGGGTTGTGCCCTGAGCTGTTGTTTGGTGCTGAGTGACAGGGAGGCTTGTTTTCCAGGAAGATAAGAAGCAGAATATTTTTGAGGCAGTTTAGACTGTAAGACCATAAGACAAAGGAACAGAAATTAGGCCTTTTGGCTGATACATTTTTCAACCCCATTTCTCCTGCTTTCTCCTGTAGCCTTTGATCCCCTTGACAATCAAAAACCTATCTATCTCTGTCTTAAATAAATTCAGTGACCTAGCCTCCACAGCTGTCTGTGGCAACGAATTTCACATATTCACCACTCTCTAGCTGAAGAAATTTCTCCTTATCTCCTCTGTAAAGAGCCTTCCCTTTATTCTAAGGCTATTTCACGGGTCCTAGTCTTTCCTGCCAATGAAAACATCTTTCCAACGTCCAGGATGTTCAGTATTCTGTAAGTTTCAATTGATTCCCCTCATCCTTCTAAACTCTGTCAAGTATAGACTTAGAGTCCTCAAATATTCCTCATATGTTAAGCCTTTCGTTCCTAGGCTCATTCTCGTGAACCCCCTCTGGACCCTCTCATCCTTCCTGAGGTATACCGCCCAAAATTGTTCTCAATACTCTAAACGTGGTCTGACCAGAGCTTTATAAACCCTCAGGAGTACATCCCTGCTTTTATATTCTAGTGCTGTCAAGATAAATGCCAACATTGTATTTGCCTTCCTTATTACTGACTCAATCTGCAGGTTTACCTTAGGAGAAACCTGGACTAGGACTCACAAGTCCCTTTGCACTTCAGATTTCTGAATTTTCTCCCCATTTAGAAAATAGTCCATGCCTCTATTCTTCCTACCAAAGACCATGACCTTGCACTTACCCACATTTTATTCCATCTGTCATTTTGCAGCATTAATGAGACAAATTCTAATCTTCGTAAATTAACAACTCGCCTCTGCCTAGCTAGAATCTCACTTCACCAATCGGCAAAAGCACAAAAGATGCTCCCGACATCCAAATAAGCCTCATCAGTCCTGTCAACCAATTCTGCCCCAAATCCCACCAGAGGCCATGTCACTCAGGCGCCATGAGACTCCCCCACACAAAAAGATTATCCTTAAATCCCTAATGGATTTACAGGGGGTCCCCAATTTATGAATGCCTGACTTACAAACACCCATGCTTGTGAACACAATCTCACATAGGGGTTGTAATTTTATAGACCCGATATACAAACATTTCCTGTGCTTAGAAGTTGCGATTTTATGTTGTCCTGCATTGTGTCCCAATCTGTGTACAAATTGACTTGTGAACAGACTCCAGATTGGAAGTCATTCACACAACCCGAGGAATTTCTGTATTAGTGATTGTCATCTTGGGTTGGTCTACCCCACAAGTGAAAGCATAATTATTTCAGGAAAAGGGGGCATGCATCAAAGCTTTTTCTATTGTACATCAATCAGGTCAGATTTCAAATGCCAAATTTCAAAGGGAACAACACTTTATACTGTGTGATAAAAGCGGTGTTGCTTGATTAGTAGTAGGTTGACTTTGATTAGTTGAGGTATCACCGTGGAGAATGTACCATCTTCCCTGCATCTGCCTTATCAAACCCTTTAGTAGTTTTAAAAACCTCCCTCAAGTCACTCCTCAGACCTCCCTTGTTTCAGGGAATGACCCTCAGCCAGCTTTGCCTTTCTTGATGAGTGTTCCCTCTCAGTTCTACAATATTCTGTTTGCAACCTGTTCTGTTCCTGACAAGAGTTTTCTTGAAATGGGCACAACCTACTGAAAAATGTTCCATTTTCTCCCACCACCCTCATCTTGATGAGCTAAGAAAATTAATTTTGATGTATTATTGCCACAGTGCAGTTTATTGAACTTGCACCATTCCATTTATACAGCATTTAGCGCGAGCTCATCATTGCTGACCTATTCCCGAAATGAAATGGATTCCCACCACTGCTCAAGAACGCAAACAGAGGAAGGAATGACCATTCAGCTCGGGAGCCTTTCCACTCCCCGAATCTCATACAGACTGCTTCTTGTCATTTATTGCAAAGGGAATAAAATATTAAGGCTGGGAGATTTCACTGCAGCCATACAGGGTTTTGGTGAGACCACGTCTGGTGTACTGAGTACAGTTTTGGATTCATTATTTAAGACCAGGGAGTGCGTTTCCAATGCAAGGGTAGCACCACCTGCAGATGGTAATGGTGATGGCAGTAAAATGAACTCCTCAGAAGTTTGTTGACACCTCTGTAGGCTGCAGTTCTGCTTGCATTTCCTTTGCAGCACTTAATGAAGTGAATTTGTCCCATTTCAACCAATTCCTTCCATGGATACTAGAAGGATAATTGACTAAAGTTAATTCCGTAATCAGGAGCCAGTTATAGCTTTAGCTCGGGAGACAACACTCTCCCACTCACTCTCAGATTTTGAAGAATAAGGTCCTCAATGCAGGGTTCTTTCTTCTATGCATTTGATGTGGGCATCACTGACTGGGTCAGTATTTATTGCCCATCCCTAATTGGCCCTTGAGAAGGTGGTGATGAACTGCCATCTTGAACTGCAGCAATGCAACAGGTATATTGACATCCACAGTGCTGCCAGGGAAGGAGTTCTGGAGGATTGTGACCCAGCGACACTGCAACTATGTTCGTGCGTTTGCATAGCCATTGAGCCTTCTTTTGTGGTTGAAAATAAACGCAGACAATAAATTCTAAAAGGTGGTAACTCCATCAGCAAGGTCGCTCTTGAGGCACACTGTTAGTATCCCTACCTCTGGGACAGGAGGTCTGGATTCAAGCCCCACCTGCCCCAGGCATGGCATGTTATTTTAATCAGATAACGTTATATTATTATAATTATGCATTACACGTATTATATAATATATATACATTATGTATGATATATAATGTACATTCATTATTGTAATTGCATAAGTACAGTATATAATTATATAATACACTATTACACTTAATACATGATGTATTACAGTAATATACATTGTACATTATATAATGTGTACATAATACAATGCGTAATTATAATTATATTAATGAAATAGAAACTGACTAAAATAACTAGACTAACATGCTGTGCCTTAGGCCTCCTCAATATACATATGTACATAATGTATAGTGTATATTATTTAGATTAATGTTATATTTATATTAGTATTATGTAAATTATACTATAGCTAAATGTAATATAAATTGATTAAAATGTCTATAGTTCGAATAAAGCTGTGCTATAATTGGAGGAGAGTCCGGAGGGAAGAGGGAAGTCGTGGAGAGATGTGGAGTTGATGATGCAAATTTCTAAAGTCAAAGTATTGCTAGATCAGGAGATAATGTGATAATGCAGTCCGATGACTACAGTCGTGTGGGGCGATTGGGACTTGGTATAAGTTAGGACAAGGGCTGCACAGTTTTGAATGAGGTCGTGTTATTGGAGCTTAGGAAGATGGGGATCCAAACAGAAGAGTACTTGAGCAATCCAATCTAGAAACACAGAAAATGTGAGATGATGTAGGCTATTCAGCCTTTCAAGTCTCCTCCACCATTCAATACGATCGTGCCACACCCTGTTCACATTTTCTCCCTTTAGCCTCAAGTGCTATATCCAACTCCTTCTTGAAAACATTCAATGTATTGATGTCACCCACTTTTTGTGGCAGAGAATTCCACAGGCTCACTGCTCTCTGGATGAAAACATTTCTGCTCAACTCTGTCCTAAATGGCCTACCCCATATCTTTAGGCTGTGACCCCTGGTTCTGGACTCCCCAGTCATCAGGAATAGCATTCCTGCCTTTACCCTGTCTAGTCCTGTTAGAATTTTATAGGTTTCCATGAGATTCCACCGTCCCCCCCCCAGCCATTCTTCTAAACTATAGTGAATATTGTCCAAACTGATCTAGCTTTTCTTATGTTAGTCCTGCCATTCCAGGAATCAGTGAGGTAGAAGCTGGAGGGTGTTCCAGAATTTTGATCAGTGACATTGAAGGAAGGGTGATATATTTCCAAGTCAGGATGATGAGTGGCTCAGTGGGGAGCTTTCAGGGGCTGGTGTTTCCTTGTATCTGCGGCCTTTTTCCTTCTGGGAGGTGGTGATCACAGTTTGGAATGTTGAAGGAGCCTTGGTGAGTTGCTGCAATACTTCGTGTAAATGATACATGTCGCTTTTACTTGGTGAAGGGAATAAACATTGAAGATGGCGGACATGGCATCAGTGAAGTTTGGTTGTCTCGTCCTGGATGATCTTGAGTGTTGGAATTGCACACATCCAGGCAACTGGAGAGTATTTCATCACACTCCTCATCTGTGCCTTATAAATGGTGGACAGGCTTTCGGGAGTTAGGAGGTGAGTTACTTACTGTAGGATTCCTAGCCTCTGACTTGCCCTTGTAGCCACTGTATTTATATGGCTTGTCCAGTCCAGTTTCTGGTCAATGATAACACCCAGGATGTTGATAATAGGGAGCAATAGTAATGCCATTGAAGGCTAAAGGAACAAGGTTCAATTCTCTCTTGCTGGTGATGGTGTTTCTCTGGCACTTAAGTGGCTAGCACCTCACACTTAAAGGTTGTGAAGACAGAGAGAAAAAGCCTTTTGGCCCATCAATTTGATACCAGTCTTGACTCATTTGGTGGGAATTGCTGCAATGGATGAAAGTGGGGATGCAGAGGAATGTGGATTGTCATTGGGCCAGGGGGTATAAAAGAAAATAGACAGCAGCCTTGGTACCTTGTCATGCAATGCGTTGTATGTTTAATTACCAAAGGCTCCGACAGCTGCCAGTTTTTGAGGTGGCAAGCTCAATTATATCTAGTTCTCTTGTCATGTTGACTGGCAGTTCTGAAAATAAAGCAATGCAGCAACCTTTAGATGACTGTCAGTAATTAGAGAAAATTAGAATCAGATTTATTTGCAAAATTGTTATTTTAAAATGCAGTTTATTTTGGGAAACACTTGAGAATCGAACTGAGCACAACTTTATAGGCTTTGACAAACACTTCGCCTTTTGATGGTGCAACTTGATCTGCACAGGGTTGGTCACCATGTCAGAAAAAGGAGATAATACAATGAAGAAGGTGCAGTAAAGATTTCCCAGGGATAGCGTCAGAACTGAGAAGTGATAACTGCTAGGGAATGTTAAACAAACTGGACACATTTCTTTGGAAAAGTGTAGCTGAGCATAGTCTTAAAGACTATGAAGCCGTTTGATCAGCAATGTAATGTCTCCACTTTTGGTGGATATCAAAACTAGGAACAACAAAAATAAAATAGTCGCCACTAACTCCAAGAGGCAATTCAGGAGAAACCTGTTTATCCGAAAAGCATTGGTGAGTTGGAACTCGCCACCACATGGAGTGCTTGAGGTTAGCAGCATGGTTGCGTTCATGGGCAAGCTGGAGAAACACATGAGGAAGAAAGGAACAGAAGGTTACACAGGTAGGGTGAAATGAAAAGAGCTAGGACGAGGTAATTGGGCCGCATGGAATGTACCTGGAGTAATTCTTCAGACAATGATGGCAAGAAGGACATTCCTCAGGGGATATGGAAAGCAGTTCCAAAGAGTTGAGGCTTTACAATGCAAGGTAAGGTGGTGATACAGTGGTAATATCACTGGCTAGTAGTCTAGAGGCCCAGGCTAATGTTCTGGCGACATGAGTTCAAATCCTACAGCAGCTGCTGGAATTTAAATTCAATTTTAAAACCTGGAATTGAAAGATGGTCTTAGTGATGGTGACCATGAAACTATTATTAATTTTTGTAAATTCCCATCTGGTTCAATAATTTAGGGAAGGAAATCTGCTATCCTTACCCAGTCTGGCCTACATATGACTCTAGACCCTCAGCAACGTGGTTGACTGTTAACTGACCTTTGAAATGGCCTAAGCAAATCACTCGGCTCAGGGGCAATTAGGGATGGGCAACAAATGCTGATGAAACCAGCATTCCATGAAAAATAAACATTAAAAATGAAAGAGTGGAGTGAGATTGATTGGGGTGGACAGGGATATGTGGGACCGGGGCTGGGAGGCCTGACGGAGGCTGGGGAGTGTTTAGTTGCTTTGGTTGAAGCTTTGCCCCAGTTGAATGACTGAGATGCATGAGTTTGAAAACTCACCCTTCAATTAGTGAGCTTAGCTGTGACAACACTGGCTAGTGCTTACTCGGGGACATTTTTTAGCATGAAAAATTCTACAGTATCAGGCCCAGCTCAGTGAACGACGTTTTTGGTTCTGAATCAAATAAATTAGGAGCATGAGTAGATCATTCATCCCCTCTCACCTATTCTGCTGTTTGTTAAGATCATGGCAGTTTGTGGCCTTGACTCCGCTTAACTTCCCTTCTCCCTCTAGCCGCTGCCTTGACATATTGACTTGGCCTCACATCAACTGCTGTCAGGATAAGAATTCCACAGACTCCATGGCCCTCTGAAAGGAAAGGTTTCCCTCATCTCCATCTCAAAAGAAAGCTCTTCATTATTAAACTGTCCTAGTCTCTCCCAAGAAGGGAAATATCCTTTCAGCCTTGTCAAGTCCCCTCAGGATCTTGTATGTTTCAGTGAGATTACCTGTTATTCTTCTGAATTTCAGTGGGTGCAGAGCTGAGGAATCAACCACTCTAAAGTCTAGGTTGACACTCCAGTGCAGTTCTGAGGGGGTGATGCATTGTCAAAGCTGCCAGTTTCTGGATGAGATGTTAAACCGAGATCCTGTTTTCTCTCTCCAATGGATGTTAAATACCCAATGAAGCTTTTTATGAAGAGCAGGATAGTTTCCCACTGGATAATATTCACGCCTTAACTGTCATCAGTGAACAGATCATCTGGTCAATATTATGTTGCTGCTCATGGGAGCTTGCTTCCTGTACTAGACCAGCAGCTACACTTCAGAAAATACTTTGATGGTTACAGAGGGTTTTGGGGTGTCTTGAGGTTGCACATAGTGCTATATGAATTCCTGTGTTTGAAGCAACTTACTCAGGCACAAAAACACATTGAAATTGCAAACCTCTTGTTCTGAAACATATAATTTGAGCCCTTGTTCAAATCCCCAATGGATATTCTCACCCAGAACCTAATTGCTGAGGTTACAAGAAGAGGGCAAGTATTTCCCCAGGACTAACTTGCTTAATTATTTCCCTTTCTCTTTACCTACAGGGATGGAAAATGCCACCCTAGGAAACATAAACCCCTTGCATTTCAGCACAGGAGGTGGTCTTTTGTCCCATTCTGTCTGTGCTATGCAATCTCACTGATGTCTCTTTCCCCATATTCTTGCAGTGTCCTCTGCTTCATTCCTTTAATGATTTTGTCCTTATGAAGATACAATGGTCTCCATCTTCCCCAAAGTAAAGCATTCCAAGCTTCATCAACATTCTGCATGCAGACTGTTCATCCATCCCCACTCTCAGACAGTGAAATGTCAGTCGCCACCTAACATGCCTGTCCTCACACTCTGCCTAAAACCAGAAAAATTGCGTCCATAATGAATTAGAAATGAGTCAGTGCCTGGTTTCGCACATGAAGGTGGTTGTGACTTCACTGCCTGGGCCCAAAACTCTAGAATGTCCCAGATCTCTCTTTCTTACTCTCTCTCTCTCGCTCTCTCTCTCACTCTATCTGTCTACCCTGAAGAAGCTCCTTAAAACCTACTTTTCTGACCAAAATGTTGGTCACTTTTCCTAAAATCTCTTGGCCAATTATTGCCCGATAATCATAATCATGTGAAACATAATGGTTGCTATATATATCTATGCAAGTTGTTCTTTGGGAGCAATCTTCCTCACTGCACAATAAACTATTTCAATTTTTAAAAAGATTCGAAACAGTTAGCCTGTGACCCAGTGACCACCTGAGAGTCTTAAGAAGAGAACAGTGATATCAGATTTTGTTGTGGGCATCGAAGACTGACACAAGGCCCCGAGCTTACATAGGGGGCCTAGCTTCTGCGTTTGGGCAGCTGCCAAAATATACTTTGTCCATGAGACATTAGATCCCAAAACTAATCTTCTTGTATCCATTTTGTACCTGAATGTATTGTGTCTATTGTTCCTCAATTCAAAGGTGAGTCCTGTTCAGGCTTGCAAATTTCCCCTTTGGATTTAATGTAAGTTAAGTTTGATGTACAGCACAGAAACAGGCCATTCAGCCTAATTCTTGTCAAGAGAATCAGAGATTAGATTGGCTAGAATGGAGTGTGGAATTCGAAACACAATCAGATCAGCCGTGACCTTCTCAAATGGCAGAGCATGCTCTAAGGGCCTATTCTGTCTCCTAATTCCTACGTTTATAGATGATTGAACAGGCCCGTTCTTAACTTGCAGGGCTAGCAGGGCCGGGAGGGCAGGATGTGCTTCCTTTCTGTTCCTCCTCTGCTGCCAATTTGCTTCATTGTTAGGGTGTTGGGACTTGAAGCTTGATGCATTTTGATGGACAGATTGTTGCCATTTTGAACACTTGGTATTCGGTTCCTTGAAGATGAATGTTAGGGTATCTTTGAAGCTGTATCCTTGTCCTCCTCTGGCAGATTGGCCATTTGACAATTGAGAAAACAGAACCAGGCAGGGAAGATACATGAGAGTGCAATGTCTGATCTATTGGAGCTGACTTTTGCAATTTTGCCTCAATGCATTTGTATGTGTATTAGTATAGATATATGTAAAATCATTAATAATAACTTGATTTAAGTAAAAGAAGATGACACATGTTAGGCGTTATCTCACAGACCTTCATTCCACAATAGGCCAGTGGTGAATTATTGATTTGGAGAGGAGCTCCTCATCTGCAGAGATGAATCTGACACTTGGAAAATTAGTTATGTTACGTTTGAAGATTTTCTCTTCCTCTCACTGTCTCTATCTCTTTATTTTTGGGGATTTTTTGGTGTTCAATGATTCAGCCACTTCAAAGCTGCCTTCGATTTACTGCGGTGATTGCATGCTCTGTACAGAGACCTCTCCCCGTTCAAGAACACTGAGGTCCTGAATCATGTATGGCTCTTTCACACAGAGAATGAATGTTACACTAAATTATTCAGCCAGGCTCTATGTAGCAGAATGATTTCCTTTGTAGGTGAGGGTTTTGTGTATGCGTGTATGTCTGTCGTTACCAGCTCAATTTCCTTTTTACTCACCACCGTCTTTTCGGCAAGGTCATCCACTATGTAAATTTGATCAGATTTATTTTCGCTGGGAGAAGGTGGGAGCTGAATACGGCCATTGACTCAAAGCACAGCCTTTAAAAAAAAAAGTGCAGCTGCGTCCTAAACCCCATCCTGTGTGACTTTCTAACAATCTTTTCTTGTTGCATTGCAAATTTGGCCTCGCGTGACGTCATTTAAGGAATTGACATTATCAATCATTGTTAGCTTCCAGTTGTGGGAAGCACAATTTCGAGGCCTAAGAGACAGGAACCTATTGGCTTAAGAGGCAGTGACTGAGAAATCCAAGAGAGTGCAAGGGAGCCATTTTAGTTCACTTCTTGATCTGCTTTGGTTTCTTTTAATGTTTATTCTCTGGTATTCTCTATATCCCCCTTTAAGCAGACTGGCAGGGAATGATGCCTCCCTTCTCAGTTTCATCCCACAAGAGAATATGATAATGGAGTGTGCCCCTCAATTAGCATTTTTGTTTGTCAGCTGTGGCTCAACTACTCTTGCTTCAGAGTCTAGGTTCAGACCCCACTCCAATGCTGCGGAGAGTGTGAGGAAAGTGGGAACTGGTGCTCCAGTGCAATACAACGCGAATGTGGTTTTGTCTGAGGTGCCCTCTTTGCTGCCCGTCTGCTGCTGCATCATTTTGAGGAAGAGCAGGGTCAAGCTGTACCCAGTGTACTGACCTGGCAAAAATTGATCTCTCCATCAGTGTCGCAAGTGTGGTCATTATCACACTGATGCTCTGTGGGAGCTGGCTATGCACAGATTGGCAGTCACGTTCCTTTATTATGACTTCAATAAATACTTACGGTTGTGAGACATGAAAATGGCGATACAAATAACATTATTTGACAAGATGTAGGAGTGCTGATTCATTTGTCAAGGTGGTAGTGGGTGCAGTACATGGTAATCAGCAGGAGGTTTCCTTATTCATGTTTGACCTGATGCCATGAGACTACATGAGGTCCAGAATTAATGTTGAGGACTCGCAGGGTGAGTCCCTCCCAACTGTATACCACCTTGCTGCCACCACTGCTTGGTGGCACCTCTGCTGATGAGACAGGACAAACCCAGGGCTGATGATTGTGGTGTCTGGGGCATTGTCTTTAAGATATGATTACCTGAGTATGACTATATCAGGCTATTTCTTGACTGGTCTGTGGGACAGCTCTCCCAGTTGTGACATTATTCCCCCAAGCTGTTACTGTGAAGGATGTAAAACTTGAGAGGGTGCTGAAAAGACTTACAAGGATATTGGCAGGACTGGAGGGTTTAAGTTATAGGGAGAGGCTGAATAGAGGGGTGAATTTCCCTGGAGCTACGGAGGTTGAGGGCTGACCTTATAGAGGTTTATAAAATCATGAGGGCCATGGATATAGTGAATAGCCAAGGTCTTTTCCCAAGGGTAGGGGAAGTCCAAAACTAGAAGGCACAGGTTTAAGGTGAGAGGGGAAAGATTTAAAAAGGACCTGAGGGATAATTTTTTCACACAGGGTGGTGCATGTATGGAATGAGCTGCCAGAGGAAGTGGTGGAGGCTGGTACAATTACAACATTTAAAAGGCATCTGGATGGATATATGAATAGGAAGGGTTTAGAGGGATATGGGCCAAATGCTGGCAAATGGGATATCTAGTCGGCATGGATTAGTTGGACCAAAGGATCTGCTTTCAGGCTGTCTGACTCTGAGGACTTTGCAGGTTCAACGGGGCTGAGTTTGCCATTGTCGTTTCTGGTGCCAGATGGTCCATCTGGTTTCACTTCTTTGAAACATTTTAGCAGTTGATAAAACTGAGTGGCTTGTTGGAGCCATTTCAGAGGGCAGTTAAGAATCGACCAGGTTGCTGTGGGTCTGGAGTCAGGCCAGATTGTAAGGATGCCAAATTTCCTTCCTGAAAAGAAATCAGTGAATTAGACATGTTTTGCAATATTTTGCCTTCCCCAATACATTAGTACCTTCTTTGCCGGTTTGAATTCCCATTTGACCAGACCAGGTAATGCCCTCCTCTAAAGGACTTTAGTGAATCAGACCATGGCTCTGTGGTCATGATTTAACTTTTAATTCCAGATTATCAAAAGGAAAATTAAAACTCCACTATTTGCTGCGGTAGAATCTGAATCTGGGTCCCCATAACGTTACCTGGGTCTCTGGATTAATAGTCCAGCAACAATACCCTGTGCCATCACCTGGCAAAGTGCAGCAGAGTGGTGGAGAGGTTGAAGGAGGGAATTCCAGTGTCAAGGCAGCTGAAAGCATGGCCACCAATGGTAGAGCGATTGAAATTGGAATTGCAAAGAATTAGAGGAGTGTGTGTATCTTGGAGGGACTCCCATCTCAAACACTATAGACAAAGGTTCTCTTAGTCGCTGAACCTGTACTGAGTCCCAGTGAGCTGAACCCCTTCTTATTCACTCCCATTAAATATGATCCCAATTGCTGAAATCCTTCCTTTTTACTCCCATTGTAAATGATTTCAATCGATCAGTTTTATCCCAGTGTACAGAATTGCAAGCCTCCTATAATTAGCAACCCTGACCTATGGACTGCTGTAATTAACCTATTATAATTAACACCAACGGAAAAAGTTGGATTCAAGTGGGATTAGAAGCACATCTTAAAGCTACTAGTTAAAATGTTAATTCCCGAAATGTATTATTTAGCGGCAGGCAAATATTTTTAAATATTTATCTAATTTAATCCACTAGAATGTCCCAAAAAATGATAGGTGTGAACTCAATGGAAATCTTGCTCTGAAAATGACTTGGAGCCTGCTACCATGAGGACTCAAATAGTAGAAATGCCTTTACAGGGGAAACGGTTAAACAGATGAGGAAGGAAGGAATATGTGAAAAGGTTGGACAGGCTCGGCTCATATTCATAGGCGTTTAGGGGGAACTTAATTGAAATGTATATGATCCTGAAGAGTCTTGGCGCGATAGGTGTGAATGCAGGTTTACTGTTGTGGGAGCATCTAGAACTCGGTATCTCTGTTTAAATATCCAGAATGAAGAGAAATGTTTTCGTTCTCCCAGAGGGTTGTGAGTCTTTGGAACTCTCTCTCTCTCAAAACGTGGTGGAAGCAGAGTCTTTGAATACTTTTAAGGCAGAGGTGAATGGATTCTTCATGAACAAGAGGATGAAAGATATTCCGGGGTGGAGGAGGGTAAGGTGGGAATATGGAGTAATCAGATCAACCATGATCTTGTAGAGTGGCAGACAGATGGGAAGGCCTTCTCCTGATCATAATTCGTATGAATGGCGAGATAGTGTGATAGGGTTGCAAGATGAGGAGTGGAAGTTAAGCTCATACGGAGAGTAAATGCTAGCAATGGACCTGTTGGGCTGAATAGCCTCTTCCTGTGCTGTAAATTCTATGCAACTATGATTTACCAAACATTAGAAGACTTGCAAGAATCATAAATTGCTGAGTGATTAAGGTAGCAGTGTGAAATGAAAATGAGGTAACAGTTCCTTTACAAAAATAACAATGAATTTCAGCTTGCTATTTAAGGTATTGGAAACCCTTAGTTTTCATTTCTGTGCTGTGGAGCTACAGGCTATTCTCATTTTTTTTGTCACTAAACTATAAAAGGAACATTTGACCGTGAAGGCAAGGTGATTCTGATTTGTACTTCTGCAGGACTGAGTTATATAGTTGAAGAGAGTCACTTTCTAAAGATGTGACACAGCGGAGCCATGTTGAAGAGACATAAAGCATTAAACCACAGAGATAAATCCAACCTGGAAATGACTTTGAATTATACCAGTTTATTTGTACAGATTAAAATTGCTGAGAGGGAAGTTCAGGACAAGCACCTGGCGTACAAAGTACGGGTAACTTTGGGGTCCTTTAAGATTTTTGAAACTCTCAACCATTGTTTTCAAATACTGCTGTGGGATTCTACCTCCCTATGTCAGTCCTCTCATCTTATGAGACCTCTGAGTCCTTAAACTCTGACACTGCGATTCTTGTTGTTTCTCTGCTAATTTCAGGTGCCTGGGTCTGATGCTGAAGAGTTCCCTCCCTGAACATCCTCTTGTCTCTGCCTTTTTCTCTCATATTTTAAAGATGGTGTTCAGAACATTTCTGTTTGACCAAGGGTTTGGTCTTCAATCCTGGTATCTCCTGACACTGATCAACTTTTGTTTGATTACTTTCCGGTGCTGCGTCTTGGGCTGCCTTAAGATGTTAAATCCATTGAAACATAGAAAATAGAAGCAGGGGTAGGCCACTGACACATGACTTAAGGAAATCCAGGCACTGCATTTAAAGGTTCTCCACTATGAAGCTGCTGTATCAGCTGTATCAGGATATTCATATTTGGCCAAGACTTCCCGAACAAGGTCTGTCCAATTAGTGTCGGAGGGCTCTCAGGTCAGCAAAGGCACAGTACAATCCCATCTGCTGCTCGCGGCATTTCTCCTGTATTCACCAGGCAGTGGAAATCTTTTCTAAACCTTTCTGATAGTACACCTTATCATGACATATCTCAATGGATTAGACTAACTGTAAGGGGTGCCATTAATAAGATGATTGCGAGTGATGCCAAAATTAGCTGTGTGTTTGATCATGAAGGATGTAGACCACAGGAGGATAACAATGGACAGGTTGAGTGGGCAGAAAAGTAGCAATTGGGAATTCGGTCAGGTAACACATGATTTAGTATATTGGGGAGGGCAAAATTTTGTAATACCTGTCTGGTTCACTGATGCCCTTTAGGGAAGGAAATCCGCCATCCATACCCTGTCTGGCCTACAGATTCCAGTCCCACAGCAATGGCATTGACTCTTACATGCCCTCTGAAATGGTCTAACAAGCCGCTCAATTCAAGAGCAGTTAATTGTCATTTTTCTTATGGTTAGTTTGTGGAATTTTTTGCGTACACCATATTTTAAAGGGGTTTCCTTTCCCAGGTCTGTTCTGATTGTCCAACTATCTGAGACACAGTGGAGCATCTAATAAGCTTCTCCTTTACCATAGGATGGAAATTTCTTGTTGTTCAGGCATTCTTCACCTTGACCTTCAAAATTCTTTCTGGTTGCTTCCATTCTTCTTCTGTCTTTGGCCTTGCAGCTGCCGGCTTCTTTTTCCACTTGCATCACCATTTGTCCTCAGGAGATGACCCAAAAATGAAATTTGCAGCTTGAAGATCCAATTGAGGTGCATGAAATTATGAAGGGGCCTGGAAATTCTGGGTTGGAGTGACCTAATTCACTTAATGAAAAGGGCAGACACTAGGGGAAATAGATATAAATCTGATAGAAGACCTTTGAGGAGAAATCTTCTCAACCAGAGAGTGTAGAGTGTCTCAGACTCGCTGTCAGAATGGGACAAAGAGGGTAAAACACTCATTGTGTTTTTAAAAACAAGTACTTGAGTATGCACCTGAGGCCAGGGCTGTGGACTGCGTGTAGAAAATTGGTTTAAGCGAGAGACCATTTCTGCAAACCACCACAGAAATGATGGGACAGAGGCCCTCCCTGTACGCTGCTACAATTCTTTGCGGAGGCTCTTCCAGCATGTGTGCTGCAGCTGTTCATGAAGAAAATTGAGGAGCAATTAGAGATACCAGCCTTGCCAACCGTGCCCATATCCCCAGAATGCATTTTCTAAAAGTTCTCTGATTTGGGAGGAAGGGTCAGTCTAAGAAGAGGAAAGATAAATATAATGTTGCCAGATGGATAAGGAAAAATAAAAACTAGTTCAGGCAAGTTCACTGTGGCCAACACACAGTGGGGAAGTGCTGGTTAACCCATTGCAGTTTGTGACAGTAATAGGATTTAAAGAAGAAAAAAACCTTTCTGTAAATGTTAATGTAGAGAGACTTAGAGGTTCACCTTTGATTCTTCCCTCTGAGAACGCTGAGGAAAAATTACTGGCACTTTCAGCCGGTTCATAAATGATCATTTCAGACTGACGGCATTGGAATTTTCTGTGACGCTGGGGAGTGGAGATTCCAGTTGATGGGGTGCTGAATAATGTGAAATTTTGCTGTTTCTTCAGTGTTTGCATTTTGTTGTTTTTTTGAAAGACAAATGAAAGAAGAGGATCAGTGCTGATCTCCATTTTGAAGACACTTCATATTTGTTAGTGTGCTAAAATGAGAACATTGCAGTGATTCAGGGAACTACGTACTCTGACATTTGAGTCATTCAAGAGAGCATTGAATGATTATTTGGATTAAAAAAAAGTGCAAGGTTAGGAGGAAAAGACAGGAAACTGTCACTAGGCATTGATTTGAAGAGACGCAATGGGCCGAATGGTCCCTTCCTGTGTCAAAAGGTAAAGTCGCCATAGTCCCACCCTTAGAGAGAGATGACTGGTGGTGAGGGTCACCACACCTCAGGCAAGGGACAAGGTTGAGATGGTGGTACCTTCACAGTGACCTCTGCCGGTACAGGAATTGAGCCTGCGCTCTTGGCCTTTACTCTGCATTGCTAACCAGCCATCTAGCCAGCTGAGCTAACCTTTGCCATAACACTTCTGTGATCCTGTGACATTATTAAATACTATTGTGTGGACTTGATATTGAATTTGGTAATTGTTGATGTCTGCTCGACTGTTGCCGCAACTGCTCTATGTTGCCTGTTTATGGAGAAGCTTGAGAGCTGTATGTTGTCAGCAGTAGATATCTGTATCTCTAAACACAAGTGACATGAGCAAATCTGGGAGGCCTCCCGTACACAGTGGATGTAATATTAAAATTGCATATGCTCCTGACTTTTTCTTTGTGACTGTTCCAACCGCTGTGACACAGATTGTGAGACATCACCCACCTCCCTCAATCCCCTTTCCTACACAATTATTTTCTAAAATTGTTTCTTCTCTCACAGTTGTTTGTCCATCTCTGTTTGCCTATGAAAAAATGGTGTGAGCTGTCTCCTTGATTTGCTGCCATATAGGGAGAGCATTCCAGAACTTTGACCCAGTAACGCTGAAGGAATGGCGAATATTTCCAAATTAGGATGATGCGTGGCTTGGAAGGGAAATTGCAGTTGATGGTGTTCTCATTGTCTCTACTGCCCTTGTCCTTCTAGGTGCTAGTGGCCACATGTATGGAAGGTGCTGCTATACATCCTGTAGATGGCACTGACTGTTTCCACATTGCATGTTGGTGAGGGAGTCAGTGTTGAATGTGGTGAATGAGGTGCCAACAAATGCTTTGACTTGGATGACGTTGAGCTTCTTGAGTATTGTTGGAGTCTTACTACCCATGGTGGCTATTTCATCACACTTCTTACTGGCGTCTTGTGGATGGTGACCAGGCTTTGGAGAATCAGGAGATAGTCTACTCACCGTACAATTCTCAGACTCTGTCCCACTCTTCTATATAAGAACATAAGGAATAGGAGCAGGAGTGGGCCATTCTGCCTCTCAAGCCTGCCGTACCATTCTGGAAGATCATGATGATCTGTTCTAGCCACATGCCCTCTTTGGTACCAACTCCTCATTTCCCATTATTTCAAAAACTAGTCTGCCTCCTCTTTAAAACTTGCAGTGATCTGAACTCCACAACTCTGTGGGGTAGAGAATTCCAAACTTTAACTACCCTCTGAGAGAAGAAATTCTTTTGCATCTTTGTTTTGAATGAGTGTCCCATTACTCAACAACTATGTCCCCTAACTTGGGATTCCCTTAGTAGTGGAAACATCTTTACCTCTACCCTGTCAAGCCCTCCTTAGAATCTTGTATGTTTCAAAATGCTTGCCTCTCATTCTTCAAAACTCTAATAAATAAAGACCCCATCTGTTCAGTCATTTATGATAAGTCAACCCCTTCAGAGAGTAGGTTTACAAGAATGACACCTGGACTTTAGGGAGAAAGTTATGAGGAGACGTTATATGAATTAAGTCTGTTTTCTCTAGAATTCAGAAGGTTAAGATCTGATCAAAGTCTTCAAGATCTTAACATGGTAGATGAAGATAAACTATTTTCATAGTTGAATATTCTAGACCTAGGGATTCTCATAGTCTGAGAATTAGGGCCATACCATTCAGGAGAGATATTACGAAGCACTTTCACACACAAAGGGTGGTAGATTTTTGGAACTCTCTTCGATAAGTGGCAGTTGATGCAGGGTCAGTTGTTAATTTTAAATCTGAGTCAGATTTGTTTTGTTAAGCAAAGGTATTAAGGGATAAGGGCGAAAGGCAGGTATACAGAGTTAGGCCACAGATCAGGCATCATCTCATTGAATAGTGGGACAGGCTTTTGGAGCTGAATGGCCTACTGCTGTTCTTACATACCTATCCCAGGAATCAGGAAGCAGCCTGGTGAATATGGCTAGTTCAATTCAGTTTCTCACAGAATCACAGAATTATTACAATGCAGAAGAAGGCCATTCAACCCATCTGTCTGCACAGGCTCTTCAAACAAGCATCATTATCTAGCTCCAATTATCTGGTCAGTGCTAACCCCGGGATGTTGATATTCAGGGGATATTCAGCAATGGAAATGCCATTGAATGTCAAAAGTTGATGGTTACATTCGGTCTTGAAGGAGGTGGTCCTTACCTGCCACTTGTGTGGCACAAGTGTCATTTGCCACTTATCAGCTCAGGGTTGAATATTGTACTATTGTTGCATGAGGATATGGACTGCCTTAGTCTTTGCGAGTTTTAACCTCTTCAAAAAAGACCAACAACAACTTGAATTTATATAGTGTTGGTATCTTTGTCCCTTCACAGGATTATCCTCTGTTCCAGGGAGGTTGGTCATCAACGCTCAGGAAAGAACAAAGATTTGCATTTATGTAGTGTCTTTTCTAACTTCAGGCCATCCCTATGGGCTTTACAGTCAACAAGGGTGGCAGGAATGTAATTACTGTCTCAATGTAGGAACATGGAAACCAACTTGCGCACAGTAAGCTCCACAATGGCAAAGAGATAATGACCACTGAATGATCAGTGATCTTGGTTGGGGATAAGTAAAGGTAAAGTCACCGTAGGGCTGCTCTCTCATTAGAGGAAGCAGCTGGTGGTGATTTAACCTGAGGGTCTCTATGCCTCAGGTGAGGGGAGAGGTTAAGAAGGAAAGTCTATCATGGTAACTTCAGCTGGTGCAGGAATTGAACCCATGTTGTTGGTATCTGTCTGTATTGCAAACGAGCCAACCAGCCAACTGCGCTAACCAGCCTATGGGAATAAATCTTGGTAAGAACACTCAGATAAAACCTCTGCCGTTTTCAAACTGGTGTCCAAACGGCTTTTTTTTTGCCATTAGCCCAAGAGGATGGAGGTGTCTATTGTTTATTGTCTTATCTGAAAGGTGGCACCTCCAACTAAGCCTTGAATTTCCTGCCATCCTTCCTGACCTTGGGGTCTCTTGCTTTTGATTTTATCAGAGATTAAAAGAGAACAGGAGCAGGAGCTTTGTTCATGTTCCTGATATTAACCTGCGGGTCCTTCTGCGGCTGTGCTCCTGCTTCCTAGTCACTCATATAATGATCTCTGTGTTTGCCTAGGTGTAGACAAGTTTGCCGGCCAACTCCAACAAATCAATTATGTGACCTTCAAATGTTTCCTGAATGATATAATTAGCCAATGCAATTTCGCCCAGTGTATACAGGGACACTGTGGGAATTGGCTTACATTAAAGACCAAATTGTCTTCCAGATCTGTAATTGACAGCAAATTGTATTGCATCAGACACTGGAGCAATAATTGCATTCTGATTATGTTTTGAGAAGCGGTAGTTTGCCCACAAGAAACGTCTTTGAGCAACAAAAAAAAATGCCTCAAGCACCAGAGTGTAAAAGAACCTTGCATTAACCCTAGATTTCCTGTAAAAGGGATAGGGTTGGCAATTGTTCTGAGGGCCCACATGCCAAGAGACTACAATGACTCACTCCTGCTATAATGAGCCAGCTTATTAATGAGATCTCACTGGATGAGAAATTGCAATCTTTTCCCATGTCACGTGAAATTCAGTCCCATTTATTACCTTGCGAAATTGCTATTGAAAGATGGTGCTGCAGCCAACCTTTACCCAGTTTAACATTCATTTACAGAATGAAACTTTACAAATGTATGCCTCTGAACTCCACTACCAGTATCTACGTGTGTCAGTCTGGTTAAAGGAAGCCTTCAATTAAGGACCTCTACCCGCATATAATTAAACACAGATGACGATTACCACTGTTGACTTCAATAAAACCAAATGCTGGGTGTGAATGTAGCTCTCCTTGTATTTGCGATTCTCTTCCTCCCTCCCTACACCCCCAGGGAAATTATGTCCCCTTTCACCAACTTATACTTCATTTATGCTCCCCTCCACTTCCTGCTGTCAGCTTTCATGCCAACTGTTTCTTATTCTGAGCTCCTTTTCTCTGCCTCCTGTTCCATGGGGTCCAATCTCCCTCACTATTACCTCTACACCTGTTCTAAGGCTCCTGCCCTTGTATTTTAATAATTTCTAGTCAATTTTTTAAAAAATCACTATTTCTCCAACTCCCAAACTTATGTCTTTGTCATCTAGAACAGAGGATCATGACAGCATGGCAGCAACATCACCTCCAAGTATTCACCTGAGGTGTATACTGTCCTGACTTAAAAATTGTAGTTGTTTCTCCATCCTTGCTGGGCCCAAGTCCTTTAATTCTGAAGGGCTGCAGTTGTACCTGCACTTGATGAACTGAAGATGTTTAAGAAGACAGCTTGCCACCAACTTCTAAAGAACAACTAAGAGAGGAAACTGGAGTTCAGGATTGATCTCATTGAAGGGTGGAACAAACTCGATGGGCCAAATAGCCTGCTTCTACTCCTACATCTCATGGTCTAACTAGGGATGGGCCATGAATTCAGGATATGCTTGTGATACCTGCACTCAAACAGCACAGATATGAGGCCATTCAGCCCATTGTACCTGTGCTAACATCCTTAAAGAAAGGTCCACTCACAAAAATTGGAGTTGTATTTCCTGGAATTTTGAGGTTGAAGGGTCATTTGACTTCAGGATCTTAAGCACAGGGGTAAATAAAAGTTATTTCTGTTTGTTGACAAATTTAGCACAACTGCAACATGCATAGGTAAAACATCTTTATTGTGATAACATGTCCAAGAGCATTTCACCAGAGGATGACCAAAACAGCGGCTGCTAAGACAAAGAAAACTAAACATTCAGTGTTGGGCCAATTGATCTGTTTTGGAACTGCCAATGCTATATAACTCTTTGTAACATTAAATAATAATCTCAGAGAAAGATTCCTTTTAGACTACTTTCCATCAAGCCTGGCAGAGATCAGCTGATTTATCTTCTTCCCAGTCTTGAGAGTGTTTGGTGGGGACAGTGCAGAGGGAGCTTTCCTCTATTTCTAACTCTGTGCTGTATCTGTCTTGGGAGTGTTTGGTGGCGACGGTGTAGAGAGAGCTTTGCCCTGTGTGTAACACCATGTTGAACCTGCCCTGGGAGTGTCTGGTACTAAAGATAGAGGAAAAAGTCTATTCTTCACAGTGGAAATTCCTCACCTTGGTGTGTATATCACGTACAAAAATTAAGGAAGAAACCTGAAGTGTCATGTTGCATTGAATCTCTCAGGAAGAAGATGCCAAATGACTGAGTCATCTGGACTTGCATCAAACCAAGCTGCTTTGGTCACCAGTCTTGAGTCTCAGAGTTTGGTCAGTCCAGTTATAGAGGACAGAACTATTCAAGGTCATGCTATGGTCATTTGACCCATTGAAGCTTGTCTCACTTGTGTCCTAATTCGCTTGTTTTAGCATTAATCTGCAACTTGGGCTCTCTTTCTGCTGAACTACCTTCCCTGCCAGATTTTTCTAAACTCTCTTATCATTTTTTAGTTAAATAAAAAATCTTATACATATTGGTTTTAAATTTACTCTTTCAGTGATTTAGATTTATGGCACAGGTCCTGCCACAGTGATTTAGTTTGAAATAATATCCGGAGCTTAGCTTATCTACACCATTGAATATTTCATTTTAAACTCAACTCATTATAGTTGCTGCAACCTATCTCTGTCTCACCTGTACAATGCTGGAAATCTTTCACTGTCCCCCTTGGCTCAGCTCCGTTATGTTTGGGGCTGTGCTCGTTTTCATGTTTTCCACTGTCTCCAGTGTTGGGTGTAGAACAAATGTGTGTAGTTCCATGTACCTTACAGATGTGACATCAAGCTGGCTTGGGAGCATTAAATCTGCGAATCATCTAAAAGCTGTCCATTTGCTGGCTTGACAAATAAAAGAACAACAACAAGAATAATTTACCTTTAATGTAATGCCATTAACATCTTGGGTGCTTCACAGGAGTGTTAGTAAGCAAAGATTGACACTAAGTTGTCTTCTTCCTTCTGCTCTGTGAACTGAAGCTTGGCCTGACTCGCAGTGCCATCAGGAGTGGGTGGAGGAGTCATGATCCAACTCAATCCGAATCAGAATGTGGACTGAACTCCACGTTGTTGATACCAACCTGACCCAATTTGGCTATCCAACCGACCACCGCCCCCAGGAATTTGCTGCGGTGATGTGTGCAGTTCCATATTGAAATCCAGAGCCAAGGATAGTGATGGGAGGGACTCCAATTTCCTTTTCATACTAATGCTGATCAAGAATCCTGCTCCTGCTGCCTGCTGTTGGCTTGTGTTGAAGGATTTGGAGGTTTACACTCAATGTGTTGCGAGTGCATCTTTCTTAGCTATTGAGTCCCGGATCGGGACTCATAAAAGAAAATATTAGAGCAGATAGATGAAAAGATAGGTTTGAAGGCATATCTTAAATGAGAAAAGTCAGATAGCAGGGTCTGGGGAGAGAATTCTAGAGTTCCTGTCTTAGGGAGCTAGGGGCTTGGGGAATAGCAGGCTAGGGATCTAGAGGTTTAGGCGGCTCAGGGTCTTGGGATCTGTGGGGCTAGGCAGCTAGGGGCCTAGGGAGCTGTGGGTCAAGAGAGCTGGAGACCTAAGAACTGGAGGGGTAGGCATCTAGGGGCCTTGGCAGCTGTGGCCTAGGGAGCTGGGGTCAAGGGAGTTGATGGCCTGAGGATTTGTGGGCTAGGCAACTGGGAGCCAAGAGAGTTGGGGGTGAAGACAGCTGAAGGCATGGCTGGTGATGGCAGAGGGAATAAAATCAAGGTTTCTCAAGAAGTCACAATTAGATGAACACAGTAAACTTGGAGGATTGTAGGGTTGGAGGTGGTTACAGTGGTTAGGAGGGTTGATGCCATTGGAAGGATTTGAAGAGGAGGATAATTTTGAAAGAAGATGCTCAACCAGCAGCAGAGGGGTGGTGGTTGGATAGAACTTGGTGTGAGTTGGGCAACAGAGTTATGGATGTTATCAAGGTCACAGAGGGTAAGAACGTGGAAGGTTGGCCAATATATACAATCCTTAGGAGTCTGGGTCACTGTTTAAAAATAAGGGACACCTATTTAATGTGGAGATGAGGAGAGTTTTATTTTTCCACAGAGGGTCATGAGTCTTTGGACCTCCATCCCTCATAGACTGTGGAAGCAAAATTTTGGAATAGGCAGAGAGAGATAGATTCTTAATGAGCAAGAAGGTGAGTGTGAAGCAGTCAGATAAGCCGTAATGTTGTTGAATAGTGTAGCAGGCTTGAGGGACTGAATGGCCTAATCCTGCTTTTACTTCATATGTTTGAATGCTGATGGCATGGATAAGGATTTCAAAGGCAGATGAGTCGAGTGAGGAGATGGAGTTAGACAATGGTTCTGTGGGAAAACCAGATAGTCTTAATGATGGCAAGGATATGTAATCGGAAGCTGCTTTAGGTCAAATTGGGCACCACGGTTGGCTCACCTCACACTTCGAGTTGGAGGACGAGGGTGTGTGGTTTGTAGTGGGGACTGAAGTCAATGGAAAATCTAGTTGTAGGAAACATACTCATCCAACGCTGGATGTCAAACACTGAGAGACAGTGGAGGGGTCAAGAAGAGCAGAGAACTAATTCGAATGAGTACTAGGCCATGCGATCCAACTGCTTCATGTTAGTATTTTTGCTTTGTCAAGCTTCCTCCCAACATTGTTCCTGTAACCCTTATAGACATAACCTTTTATGATTCACGTTGCCTCTACCCTCTCAGGTAAACATAAAAAATTCAGTAATGCTATTTTGGAGAAAGGTCAGGAGTTTTGGCCCCTGCTGCTCCATCTAATAATTTATCCTTGATAGACATGACTCTCTGACCATATATCACTTTGTGGTTGTGGGAGCTTTCTGTGTACCATTTTGCTGCTGTATTTCACATTACAATAGCGAGCAGACTTAATAGAACCAGGGAAAATAGGAGCAGCAGTTGGACATTTGCCTTTCGAGTCTGCTACACCATTGATTATGACTGATCATCCAACTCAATGGACTGTTTCCATTTCCCCTTCCCCCTTACCTGTAGGCCCAAGTGCTATATCCAACTCCTTCTTGGAATCAACCAACATTTTGGCCTCGACCACTTCCTGTGGCAGAGAATTCCACAGGCTCATCACTCTCTAGGTGAAGAAACTTCTCCTCATCTCTGTTCCAAATGATTTACCTTGTATCCTTAGACTGAGAGTCCTAGTCATGGGCTCCCCAGTTATCGGGAACATCCTTGCTGCATCTACTTTGTCTACACTTGTTAGAAGCCATCAAAGCAAAAAAAAAGCACTTCATCACGTGCAAAGTGCTTAGCGGCATCCTGAGGTTGTGAAGGGCGCTTTATAAATACAGATCTTTCTTTCTCACTGTGGAAGGCGTTGGGTTAAGTCCAGTTGGCTGTCTATCAGAAACAGCAAGGCTTAATTACTGTATATTAAACCGGTTAGTGAAGCAATTCAATATCACCCTTGTGGTCTTTGCAGCAGATGGTCAGGAGGCAATGGTAGAAGCAGAGGTCTGGGAGAAAACTATCTGATTTAGCTATCAGCCATGGAGAGGTGCGGAATGTGAAGAGACCTAAAAATTGGCAATGAGAAAGAAAGGAAATCAGCTTTAATAAAACCAACAGCTTAAGCACATCCACTGAAGCATTATAAGTACACCCAGAAGTTCTATGAACTTAACTCTGCAATCCAACCTGACATTCACTCAGCTTTTGTTTCTTATCTGTGAATGTGCGTATTTATTTATCGAAAATTTAAGTGCAATTTTAATTCAGAAAATCCATTCTGCATTTGTCAGAGGGTTAAATGTACAGGGAAATGCCTGCACATCAGTCGCAAAAACCGCAGCTCCAGTAATTAAACCGACTGTGCCGTCAGTTGCAGTGACATCAAATAACAAAATCTCAACTAATTGCAATAATTGTCACTGTAATTTTCTTTCTTGTCTATTTTTCTGCACACCCCCCCCATTTTAATTTTCTTCTTAATGCAGCTTGTCAATGAATTCCCAGAGGTCACAAAATAATTTTGCACTGATAAAATGAAGCAAGGGTAAGATCTGTTTCCAAGCTACAAAGAGGGATTGAAAGTTCCTCTCTTCACTTTCCTCCTCACTGTGATTAACAGTCTGGGTGAGCGCACTTGCATTGATGTAGCACCATTTTGCCACCTCAGGGAATCCCACAGAAAACAACCTGTTTCTAAAGCGCAGTGGCTCATGTTCATTGGAAAAATCACACCAAGATCTCTACAAACTGTGACACATTAATGATCTCTAATACATGGGATGTAGCTGATGTAACCCCATTGTTTGAAAAAGGACGGAGAGAGAAAACTGTGAATTATGTACCGGTTAGCCTGACATCATGGGATGTAGTGGGGAAAATGCTGGGGTCCATTATCAAAGATTTAATAGCAGAGCACTTGGAACATGGTAACTGGATCAGACAGAGTAGGCATGGATTTATGAAGGGGAAATCATGCGTGATAAATTGACTGGAATTTTTTGAGGATGTAACTGGAGGCGTAGGGGAGACATTGGCCTAGTGGTATTATAGCTGGACTGTTAACCTAGAGACCCTGGTAATGTTCTCAGGAGACAAGTTTGAATCCTGTCGTGGTAGATGGTGGAATTTGAATGCAATAAAAAAAATCTGGAATTAAGAGTCTAATGATGACCATGAATCCATTGTCAATTTTCTTCCAACTTGTCTGATTCATTAATATCCTTTAGGGAAAGAAACTACCATCCTTACCTGATCTGGCCTACATGTGACTCCAGACCCACAGTAATATGGTTGACTCTTAACTGACCTGTGGGCAATTAGTGATGGACGTTAAATGCTGGCCTAGCCTGCAATACCCACATCCTGTGAATGAATAAAATAAAATTAGTTGATAAGTGATAAGTGGCAGCCAGTGACTAGTGACATACCACAGGGATCAGTGGTTAGACTCCAGCTATTCACAATATGCGTTAATGATTTAGATGAGGAAACTAAATATAATATCTGCAAGTTTGGGTGGGAGGGTGAGCTGTGAGGAAGGTGCAGACATGCTTCAATATGATTTGGCCAAGTTGAGTGAGTGGGCAAATGCATGGCAAATGAACACTCTGGGTTGATTCCAGGGTTAAGAGGGTTGCTTTTGAGGAGAGATTGAGTAGACTGGGACTATACTCATTGGAATTTAGAAGAATGGGGGGGGGTGCGGAATCTTATAGAAACATATAAAATTATGAAGGGAATTGATAGAAGCAAGGAGGTTGTTTCTACTGGCAGGTGAAACTAGAACTAGAGGACATGGCCTGAAAATAAGGGGGAGCAGATTTAGGACCGAGCTGAGGAGGGACTTCTTCTCCTAAAGGGTTGCGAATCTATGGAATTTCCTGCTCATTGAAGTTGTTGAGGCTAATTCGTTGAATATTTTTAAGGCAAAGGTAGATAGATTTTTGAACAATAAACAAATTAAGGGTTATTGTGAGTGGGGTAAGTGGAGCTGAGTCCATGAAAAAGATCAGCCATGATCTTATTGAATGAAGGGGCAGGTTGTAGGGGCCAGAAGGCCTACTCCTGCTCCTTATTATGGTCTCATGAACTGTGATGTGGGTAAAATGTGAGGTTATTCACTTAGTAGCAAAAACAGGATGGCATATTATTATCTGAATGGTGGTAGTTTGGGAAAGGGGGAGGTGCAGTGAGACCTGAGTGTCCTTCTACACCAGTCACTGAAAGTGAGCATTGCAGGTGCACCAGGAGGTGAAGAGGGTGAATCGCATGTTGGCATTCATAGTGAGAGGATTCAAGTACAGGAGCAGAGATGTCTTGCTGCAACTGTACAAGGTGAGACCACACCTGGATTATTGTGTGCAGTTTTGGTATCCTTATCTGAGGAAGGATGTTCTGGTAGTGGAGGGAGTGCAGCGAAGGTTTATCAGACCGATTCCTGGGGACTGAAGTATGATGGGAGACTAGATCGTTTAGGACTATGTTTCCTGGAGTTTAGAAGAATAAGGAGGGGATCTCACAGAAAACTATACATTTCTAACAGGACTAAACAGGGTAAAGGCAGGAAGGATGTTCCTGATGATCAGAGAGTCCAGAACCAGGGGTTGCAGTCTAAGGATATTGAGGTGGGCCATCTAGGACTTAGATGAAGAGAAAAGTCTTCACCCAGAGAGTGGTGAGCCTGTGGAATTCTCTGCCGCAGAAAGTGGTTCAGACCAAAACATCAAATGTTTTCAAGAAAGAATTAGATATAGTTCTTAAAGATCAAAAGGTATGGGGAGAAAGCAGGAAAAAGGTATTGAGTTGGATGATCAGCCGTGATTATATTGAAGGAGAAGCAGGCTCAAAGGGCTAAGTGGTCCACTATTGCTCCTATTTTCTATGTTTCTATCATTTGGTGAATTTTATCTGAGGGCGTTGTCATTGGCTGTCCCTCAATTCAAGGTACGCTGCTGAGGGCTACGTATTTCTGCTGTCAGTTTCTGATTCTTGACTGATTCCTGACCTGCAGATCTTTGGCCTCATGGGGGAGGACATCCTACGTGATAGTGGGGCCTGGAGGGTAGGATTTGCTGACATTTCTTTCCTTTTCTAGTGTCACTGTGCCTTATCTTTAAGGTCTGGACTTTGAGTTTGGACTCTGAGTGTCATGCAGCGTGACAGACAAGTTGATGCTGTTTTGAACAATTGGTTCCAAGTTGCTCCATGTTGTTAATGTCAAAGCTGCTGTGCTTCAAGGAGAACATCAGAGTGCCTTTGAAATGGTTTCCTTGTCCTTCCCTGGATCATTGGCCATTTGAGAGCTGAGAAAACAGGAGATGGCGGGGAAGGGAGACACTTGCCATGCAAACACCGTGTCCAGTCCATTGTAGATGGTTTTGCAGGAGCTTTGCCTCAATGCTTGAGGATTTGCCTTCAAGATGGACACTCCTTCCATTGAATCCAGAGAATGTGGCAGAGCCATTCCTAATGGAATTTCTCTCATATGCTAATATGTCACTGATACACAGTCTAAGTCTCACTACAGAGAATGCTTTGAGGAGAAACATTGGTAGGAACACCAGGACACTGTTGAGAACATTAAATGGTGTGGAGGTTCAGACTAGCTACGATTAACATAAATGCTGGAATGAGAGACTGAATGGCTTCCACCTGTTCCTACTTTTCTGTAGTTGATATGCTGACTGCTAGTGGACTCTTGATCTCTAACTCCAGCCTGAACAGCTTTTCAATGGGAGTCCTTCCCGACAACGCCCCTGTCATTGCACTCTCTTACTGTTCCTTTGTGCTCTCCTTATCCGCATAAACAGAGAGGAGGCAAACAAAGGCAGAAATTGTTGGTGGAACTCAGCAGGTCTGACAGAATCTGTGGGAAGAGAGCAGAGTTAATGTTTAAAGTGGGGGGGGCGGTTTTGGGGCAAAGTGGGGAGGTGAGCAGATAGGTGGAGACAGAGCCCAGAGAGAGAGAGAGAGATAAAAGGCGTAGGCAAGCAGACATTATGGAGAGCAGGCCAGGACAGAAGAAAAGCTGAATAAGAGAAAATAAGAGCTAAAAATGAGAAAATAAATTAGCTGTGCTGAATGCAATCCAAATAATGTGATTTTAGCCTAAGATTACGTGGGAATGGGTGACCGTGCTAAAAGCCTGGGTTTGGGGTCGATAAAACATATGGAAGGATGGAGTCTGGCTCGAAAGTTATTGAACTCAATGTTGAATCCTGGAGACTGCAGTGTCCCCAAGTGGAAAATGAGATGTCGTTGTTCGAGTTTGCGTTAAGGTTTGCCGGAACACTGCAGCAAACCTGCAACAAATGTAATGGGAACACACAAAACTGGATGCAGGATTGTTTCTCTACAAGGGCTCTGAGTGTTTGGAGTCGATACAGCGTGGAGCTGGAGGAACACAGCAGGTCAGCCAGCATCAGAGGAATAGGAGATTCGACATTTCGGGCCTAGACCCTTCACCAGGACGAGGGAGGGGGAAGGGAGCTGGGAAGTAAATAGAGGGAAGAGGGGTTGGGCTGAAGGAAGGTGGGTGGGATGGTGATAGGTGGATGCAGGTAAGGGTAGTGGGGATTAGTCAGTGGGAAGGATGAGACGGATAGGTGGGGAAGGAGATGGACAGGTAGTGTCAGGTCAAGGAGGCGGGGATGAGAGGGAGGGTTGGACCTGGGATGAGGCCGGTGGGGGAGTAGATTTTGAAACTGGTAAATTCTATGTTTAGGCCACCAGGCAGTAGTCTCCCATGGCGGAATATGAGGTGTTATTCTCCAGTTTGCGTGTGGCATCATTGTAGCACTGGAGGAAGCCCAGGATGGACATGTCACCAAGGGAGTGGGTGTTACAATAGTTAGCAACCAGAAGCTGTTATTGATTATAGCGGATGGAGCGCAGGTGCTCCGCAAATCTGTCACCAACTCTACATTTGGTCTCACCGATGTAGAGGAGGCCAGATCGAGAGCAACGGATACAGTAGACCAGGTTGGAGGATGTACAGGTAAACCCCTGTCGGATATGGAAAGTTTGTCTTGGCCCTAGGATGGAGGTGGGAGGCAAGGTGTCGGGGCATGTGTAGCACCTCCTGTAGTTGCAGAGAAAGACGCTGGGTGGTGGACAAGGGAATCGGAGAGTCAGCGGTCTGAACTATTTCTTTGGTGGTGGGTTGGATTGTAGGGGGCGGAAATGCGGAGGATGATGCACTGGATGCGGAGGTTGGTGGGGTGATATATGAGGACCAGGGGGACTCTGTTTTTATTTTAGTTGCGGGTTGGGGGTTTCAGGGCAGAAGTGTGGGAAATGCAAGAAATGCAGTTGAGGGCATTTTCGATCAACAGCGGGGAAGTTGCGGTCCTTGAAATAGGAGGATATCTGGGATGTCCAGGAGTGGAACGCTCCATCTTGGGGGCAGATGTGGTGGAGGCGGAGGTGTAGGACGTAAGGGATCGCATTCTTGCGGGAGGGTGAGCAATAGGAGGTGTAGTCAAGATAGCTATGGGAGTTGGTGGGTTTGAAATAGATATTGGTGCTGAGACAGTTACCAGATATGAAGACACAGAGATCCAGGAAGGGGAGGGAGGTATCGGAGATGGTCCAGGTGAATTTGAGGTTGGGGTGAAAGGTGTTAGTTTGTAAAGTTGATGAACTGTTCAAGCTCCTCATGGGAGCACGAGGCAGCACCGATACAGTCATCGATGTAGCGAAGGAAGATGTGGGGGACGGTGCTGGTGTAACAGCAGAAGAGGGACGGTTCCATGTATCCTACGAAGAGGCAGGCATAGCTCAGACCCATATGGGTGCCTATAGCCACCCTTTTGGTTTGTAGGAAGTGGGAGGAGTTAAAGGAGAAGTTGTTCACGGTAAGAACAAATTCTGTTAAACGGATGAGGGTGTCGGTGGAGGAAGACCAGTTGGGCCTGTGGGAGAGGAAGAAGTGGAGGGCTTTTAGGCCATCTACATGGGGGATACAAGTGTACAGGGACCGGAGGCCCATGGTGAAGATGAGGTTTTAGGGTCAGGGAATTAAAAGTCCTGGAGGAGGTGGAGGGTGTGGGTGGTGTCCCGAACGTAGGTGGGGGAGTTCCTGGACCAGAGGGAAAAAAGACAGAGTCAAGGTACACGGAGATAAGTTCAAAGGGGCAGGAACAGGCAGAGACAATGTGTCAACCAGGGCAGTCAGGTTTGTGGATTTTGGGAAGGAGATAGAATCAGACGGTGCAGGGTTTAGGAATGATGAGCTTGGAGGCTGTGGGTGGGAGGTCTCCTGAAGTGATAAGGTTTGGAACTCACTTCCTGAAATGGTGGTGGAGGCAGAGTCCTTGAGTACTTTAAGGCTGAGGTAGATAGATTCTTGATAAGCAAAGTGGGTGAAAGGTTATTAGGAGAAGGCGGGCTTGTTGATTTGAGGTTATGTTGAGCAATCATGATCTTATTGAACAGCGGAGCAGGCTCAAGGGACTGAATGGCCTACTCCTGCTTCCTCTATCTTTATATGCCTGTATGACAGGCAAACCAGGCATGGGTTTAAGGCTGCAGCCAAAAGATGGTGCCTGTGACAGTGTGGCCCTCCCACAGTACCCACTCTCGTGTCAGCTCGAGTCTCTGGTGTGGGCTTTAATCTGACCACCTTCCTTCTGATTTGGAGGTGAGAGTGCAACCTGAATTGATAACACAGACTTTGAGTCATAGAGTCATATAACAACAGACCCTTTGGTCCAACTAGTCCATGCCGACAATGTTCCTAAACTAAACTAGTCGCACCTGTCTGCGTTTGGCCCATATCCCTCCAAATCTTTCCTATTCATGCACCTGTCCAGATGTCTTTTTGATATTGTAACTGAACCTGCATTCATCACTTCCTCTGGCAGTTCATTCCACACTCGAACCACTGAGTAAAAATAGTTGACCCCATGTCATTTTTAAATCTTTCTCCTCTCACTTTAGAAATATGCCCTCTAGTTTTAAACTCTCCCACCTTAGGGAAAAGACCTTTGCTATTCACTTTATTTATATCCCTCATGATTTTATAAACATCTATAAGGTCACCCCTCAACCTTCCATGCTCCAGTGGAAAAAGACTCAACCTATCCAGCCTCTCCATATAACTCCCAACACTCCATTCCAGATGCATCCAGATGAATCTTTTCTGAACCCTCTCAGTTTAATAATATCCTTCCTGTGACAGGGCGACCAGAACAGGCCACAGTTTTGCAAAAGAGGCCTCACCAATGTCCTGTACAATCTCAACATGACGTACCAACTCCTATACTCATTGGTCTGAACAGTGAAGGCAAGCATGCTAAACGTCTTCTTAACCATCCTGTCTACCTGTGACACTAATTTCAAAGAATGTATCTGAACCCCTAGGTCTCTCTGTTCTACAACACCACCCAGGCCCTATCATTAATTGTAATAGTCCTGCCCTTGTCTGTTTTACCAAAGTGCAATACCTCACATTTATCCAAATTAAACTCCATCTGCCACTCCTTATCCCATTGACCCAATTCATCAAGATCTCTTTGTAGTCTTAGATAACCTTCTACACTGTCCACTATACCGCCAATTTTGGTGTCATCCGCAAACTTAGTAACTATGCCTCCTGTATTCTGATCTAAATTATTTACGTAAATGACAAATAAAAGTCGATCCCTGTGCAACACTGCTGGTCACAGGCCTCCAGTCCAAAAAACAACCTTCACCACCACCCTTTCTCTCCTACTGTCAAGCCAATTTTGTATCCAGTTTCAAGAACGCCCTGAATCCCATGTGATCTAACTTTACTAGTTAGTCTACCGTGCAGAACCTTATCAAAGGCTTTACTAAAGTCCAGTAAAACAATGTCTACCACTTTGCCCTCTTCGATCTTTTTGGTTATATTCTCAAAAAACTCAAATCAAGTTTATGAGACACGATTTCCCTTGCACAATACCATGCTGACTACCCCTAATCATTCCTTGCCTCCCAAATGCATGTAAATCCTAACTTTCAGAATCACCTCCAACAACATATCCACTACCGATATCAGCCACACAGGTCTATAGTTCCCAGGCTTCTCCTTACAACCTTTCTCAAATAAAGGCACAACATTAGCCACCCTCCAGCCATCCACCACCACACCCGTAGTTTTAGATGATGCAAATATTTCTGCTAGGCATCACACAATTTCTTCCCTAACTTCCCGCAATGTCCTGGGATACATTTGATCAATTCCCAGAGTCTTATCCACCTTTATGTTTTCCTTTTTTGTAATGTGAATGTTTTCAAAACATCAATATTTATTTCCCTCCATTCTCTAGCCTCCATTTCTTTTTCCACAGTAAAAACTGATGCGAAATATTAATTTAATATCTCTCCCATCTCCTGAGGTCCAAAATAAAGATGACCTCGGTGAACTTTAAGGGGCCTTACTCTCTCTTGTTACTCTTTTATTCTTAATGTACTTGTAGAATCTCTTTGGATTATCCTTAACCTTATCTGCCAAGGCTATCTCAGATCCCTTCTTTGCCTTCCTGATTTCCCACTTAAGAATGCCCGTACACTCTTTATACACTTCAAGATTCACTTGATCCCAGTTGTCTATATCTAATATATAATTTTTTTTATTCATGATTAGAACCTCAATATCTTTATTCATCCTTTATTCCATAATCTTACCAGCTGTACTTTCCACTCTAACAGGAGCACAATTCCTCTGAACTCCATTATCACACTTTTGAAAGCCTCCCACTTGTCAGTAATCCCTTGATCTGCGATCAGTCTACTCCAGTCAACTTTTGAAAGTTCTTGTCTCATACCATTAAAATTTGACTTGGAGAGGGTATTTCCATTTGTTGGAAAGGAGACCAGAACTGAGGGCCATAAGTGTGAAGACAGTCACTAATGAATCCAGTGGGGAATTCAGGCAAAATGCCTTCCTGCAGAGGTTGGTAAGAATGTGAAACTTGCTATTGCAGGGCGTGATTGGTTGAATAAGGGATGTTGTCAGGAATGACTTGTAAATGTGAAAGGTTGGAAAAAATTCTGGAGCCCTCTCCCTGTTCAGGATGGACTTCAGTTTAGATCAGGAGTCCTTCAGTTAGTTAGAATGTGAATAGTAGCGAGGCATTTATGGGGAATTGAATAAACACGATGGAGAAAAATGCTGATAAGGTGAGAAGACTTTGAGTTAGGATGAGCTTTTTGGAAGCATTGATGCGAGTAGAAATTAATTGGACCACACAGCCTATCTTTATGTTGTATAATGGGGAGATGGTGACGTAGTGTTAATATCACTGGGCTAGAAAATCAGGACCTAGGCTAATGTTCTGGAGAAATGGGTTTGAATCCCTACCATGACAGGTGATGAAATTTGAATTCAATTAAAAGAAATGTGAACTTTTTTTTTCAAAAGATAGTCTAATGGTGACCACGTAACCGCTGTCAATTTTTTGTAAAAACCCATCCAATATCAATAATGCCCTTCAGGGAAAGGAATCTATAATCCTTACCCGGTCTGGCCTACACGTGATTCCAGATCCACAGCATGAATTTCTTTTCTTCAAAAAGATTCTGTATTAATTGAATTTAGCCGAGTGGTTGGCCACATTTCTGTTTATCAAAATGTCTTCCTCAAAGCATCAAATGATTTCCGAATTGCCCAGGTTATAAATGGGATCATTTAGTGGCCTTTTTGTCCGTGATAACAGCTATAGCTCAGTGGGCTGTACCTGAGGAATGTGCGCTACCAACTAAGCCAAGATCAAATACAAGTGCTCCACCATTCTCTGTTCCTTGAGGAGAAAGGGCATACAGTCTGTGCTTACAGTGTGGAAGAGACCATTTGATCCATGTGTCTGTGCCAGCCCTTGCCGGAACAACCACAACCTTGTTTTCTCAGAACTCTCTTCTTTGTACATTTAAATACTTTTCTGTTATATATTGTAAATTGGTTTCAACTGAGTATGATGATCAACCATTTTAAAGAAACTCTCTCATCACACTCATGGAGCTTCCTAAGCAATGTGAACTGTGGCTCATTGGAAGGGCTCTTACCGTAGATGCTTGAAAGTTGTGGGATTAAGTCCCACTTCAGGACTTGAGTGCACAAATCATGACTATGTGTTGGTGAAATACCGATGGGGTGCTACATATCAGTGGTGTTGACTTTTGGAGGAGGTGTAACAGATTCCGTGGCAGAGTTTCAGAGGAAAACCGAGAGACTTCTCTCTGGTGTTTTGGCCTGTATTATTCCCTCAACCATCATCACAGAAAACAAGTCTCTGGTGAATTCTAATGGGAATCCATTTCAACAAAGATCCAGATTCATTGGTGTTGAAGTCTTTTTTTAATTTGCTCATGGAATGTTGCTGGCTGGGCCAACATTTATTGCCCATCCGTAGTTGCCCATGAGCAAGTGATGGTCAGCTGCCTTCTTGAATCGCTGCAGTCCAGAGCTGCTCAGGAGGAATGTACTTTAGGATGTCTTGTGGTCATGAAAGGCATTGTATAAATGCGGCTGTTTCATTTGTTTTAGGTGAAGGGATTACTACCCCATGTTGTTTAAAAATGCCTCACTGTCACCTTCTCAAGGGCAACTAGGGATGGGCAATAAAGGCTGGTCAGCCAGTGGTGCCCACATCCCACGAATGAATAATAAAAATCTCTCTAAACTTTTCCATCTGTTTAATATGTGCTGACTGTGAAGGGGCAAATAGTAGTGGCTAGGTATTCTTCAATGTAGATGGGATGGATGAATATAAACACAAGGTTTTCGTGTAGGGATGCCCATTCAAAAGTAACATTAAGGAGGTAATTTTGTGGCTTAAGGCCTGGGGACATGGGTTCAAATCTCACCATAACAGTCAATGGAATATAAATTAAATAAAATTTGGAATATAAAGCTGGTCTGTGCAATAGTGACTATGAATTTATCATTGTTTTTGTTTTAAAAACCCATCTGGTTTAGTAATGACCTTTAAGGAAGGAAATCTGCCATCCTTATCTGGTCTGGCCTCCGAATGACTCCAGATCCACAGCAACGGGACTCCCTCTTAACAGTTCCAGGGCAATTAGGGATAGGCAGTATTCTAATATGGGATCCCATCAGAACTATCTGGGGTATCCTGGGCAGATTTTGTGTCAGCTGGCTTGCTACTGTTCGTCCAGGCTATCGATACTCTGTAAGGAAGGGTGTCCAAACAATTCCTTCAGCAGAAAATAGACTGACCATTCATGAACAGTAAATGGATTTATTCTGTGTTACGTAATTGCTAATCGCACTATGCCTGAAATATGTAATGATCTCTTGTGTGAGATCAAGCACAATGTAATACTCATTACCAATTTAGCTAAATACTGTTAAAAGTAAGAGTCCTGAAGGGTGGAACTTACCTGATGATGTCAGTTAACCCTTTCGGCTACTATCTTGTACACTTTAAGGCTGAGATAGATTCTTGATTGGCAGGGGGTAATCAAGAGTTATGGGGACAGAGCAGGAAAGTGGACGTGAGAAATGTTGGATCAATCATGAATGGCAGAGCAGGCTGAAGGGGTGAATGGCCTACTTCTGTTCCTACTTCTCATGGTCATAACAGGCAACAAATGCTGGCCTTGCCAATGACACCCGCATCCCATGAAGGAGAGAAAACAAGAATATACCCCCCACCCAATGATTGTGTAGCTGCTCACTCACTAGCTGGATCATATCATAAACAAAAATGATCTATTGTAATTTATCTGAAAGCTGTTTTTGGGATCTTGCTGTGTGTGAAGTGGTGTCTCTGATGTTGCAGTGGTGACTGCACTTTGCAGGCATTTCATTGGCTGTAACATGCTTTGGGACATCGGAAAGAATAGTTGTTCAGAAAGGATTTCTCTTCTGAAGACTTTGAAGGTGAAGAGTGAGAGCAAGAGAAGCAAAGGAGTTGGCAGTTCAAGAGAGCGACAAGTGGCATATTTTGAAAAATGTACCCGATGGAAAAATAAGTAAAATCTGTGATTGACAAATAGGAGTCCAACTTCTCTCGAAATGGAGCTGCATTCTGAGATGTTTCAAGCAATGGGTTTTTTTTCCACTAGTTATTTGCTCTGGGACCGGTGATTTTTGTTTTATTATGTGGAATAGTTAGAGTCTGTTTCCCCTTGCTCCTGAGTTTAAGCCGGGGATGGGGGCACAACCTCAAAATAAAGAGTAGTCCCACCTTTGACTGAGATGAAGAGAAATTTCTTCACTCAGAGGGTTGTGTGTCTGTGAAATTCTCTACTTTGGACAGTTGTTGGGTTGAAGAGATCAAGAGACTTTTAAACATTAAGGAATTCAAGGATGGCGACATCAATATATGAGCAGGAGGTAGGCTGTTTCGCCCATCAAACCTGCTTTTCCATTCAATAATATCATGGCTTATAAAGAGGATCTATGAAAAGAAACTGGATCGGTCAGGACAATATTCACTGGAGTTCAGAAGAATGAGGGAGAATCTCATAGAAACCTATAAAATTCTAACAGGACTGGACAGGGTAAAGGCAGGAAGGATGTTCCCAGGGAATCCAGAACTAAGGATCACAGTCTAAGGTTACGGGGTAGGCCATTTAGGGCTGAGATGAGGAGAAATTTCTTCACCTAGAGAGGTGAGCCTATGGAATTCTCTGCCACAGAAAGTGGTTGAGGCCAAAACATTGAATATTTTCAGGAAAGAATTATATATAGTTCTTAGGGCTAAAGGAGAAACCTCCTTTCAGCATCCATCCTTGTCTAGTTTCCACAGGATCTTAAAGATTTCAATGGGATCGACTCTCATTCTTCCAACTCAGACAGATAATGGGCCTGACCTGTCCATCACAGGATAACACCCTCACATCTGAGGGAACAGGGAGGAACGTGAGGTTGGGGTCAAAAATCAATTGTGATCTTATTAAATGCTGGAGTGGGCTTGATGAGCTGCTCCTATTTTGTCTGTTCTTGAGAGATGGAAATCGGGCCCCTTGTGATGGGTTTTGTACATTCTAATTGCGATGAGGGCAGGTGTAAAGAGACGTATTCAGACCCCTGGCAACCACGGTGATGAATCAAAGCTGATACTCAGCATAACAGTTGCCCTTTTCACAGTCTGTCAGAAAAAGCATTTGCATTTTGTTAACTAATTAAAATTAGACAGTGTTTGAGCTCTGTCACACAGCTGCAACCTTGGATGTGTTTACCATTTGCGAGAAGACAAGTTTCCCCCTCCCCTGGAGAATTGAGGGATATTGCGGGCAGAGAGAAAGACTGAATTTTACTTTTTAAAGATAACAATTGACGAGAGGGCAATGATTTGAGTTTCTGTCAACACAGTTTAAATTTGGTGATGAATATGAAGGCCCAAATTGCCTCTCAGGTTTTATTGTTGATTTTATTGTGAGAGGATTTGAGTACAGGAATAAGATGCCTTGGGACAGTGATATAGACCCTTCTGGTTATTGCTTTGGGAGTATTGGGTATTGTCTTTGGACTCCTTATTGAAGGAAGAATAAGTTGCCACAGAGAGGACACAGCAGCAGTGTTAGGAGTTAGTTAGCTCAGTTGGCTGGATGGCTGGTTTTCAACAGTGTCATAAAGTCATACAGCACGGAAACAGACCTTTTAGTCCAATTCGTCTGCACCAACCTGACATCCAAGTCTGACCTACTCCCATTTATTAGCATTTGGGCAATATCCATTGTAGTGAACCTCGTTAACTATGAGGTTCTTGATTGGGGTTGTTAACCTGGGCCAATCAGGAAAGCCTTGGCTGACCAATATAACTAGGAATCTCACAGTGTGGAGCTGGAGGAACACAGTGGGGAGCAGGAAAGTTTTTTCTGAAGAAGGGTCCTGACCCAAACTTTCCTGCTCCTCTGATGCTGCCTGGCCTGCTGTGTTCCTTCAGCTCCACACTGTTATCTCTGACTCCAGCATCGGCAGTTCTTACTATCTCAATATAACCAGGAGATTAGAATCTCCTCGGTGGAGGACTGTCTCTGAGCTGGCTGGCCACAGCCAGTGTACTGGCACAGTAGTGAATGGACGGTGACTTGGAATTGGGACCCGGCCTCTGTGCCATTGTTTCAATGTGTGGGTCCCAGACTGACCTTTCGTGTGTGGACCAGGCCTTCATGTGTGGACTGTGCCTTGGTGCATGGACGGGGCCTTCGTGTGTGGGCCATACGTTCAGTGTGTGGGCTGAAAACTTTGTGTGTGACGCTATGTGAATTGAGCTTCAAACTTCAGGCTTCACTTGAATGCATTGCAATGCACTTTTACTTTTGGAGAAAAATGAACTGAACCAAGCTTTCTTTTTGGAAGAGTGCAATGATTTGGATTGTCAAATGCACAAGGTTTGATTTTCTCTGTATTTAATGGATTGTAAACTATTTATTCAAGGTTTTCTTTGATCTTATTTTGTAAATAAGAATAAAAAGACCAGCAGATCAGAATTTCCTCAGTTGAGAATTGACTCCGAGCTGGCTGGCCACAGCCAGTATACTGTGCACTAGCAAGTAAAGGGTGACTAGATGATGGGAAAAAACAGATATAACCAGGAGATTGGAATCTCCTCAGTGGAGGACTGACTCTGAGCTGGCTGCTCATAGCTGATGTACTGTGTACTAGTAAATAAGGGGTGATTTGGTGATGGGACTCTGGCCTCTGTGCAGTTATTTCGGTGATAACGGGAGGAAACAGGACGTGCCTGAAGAACATTTGCTTGCAGCTTTCATCTTGGAGTTGGCATCGTGCCTCTATTTGGTAAGTTTGACTCATTTGACCCTGCTGTCAAAGACTGGGCCCAGTATTTCAAAAGAATGCAATATATTTTCATTGGGGCAGATGAAAAGCAACGAGTAACAATCCTTCTGACTGTGTGTAGACCTGCAACATTTTCGGTTATTAGGGGCATAACTTTTCCAGAGGCACCAGACAATAAAACGCTCCAAGAGTTGACAGAGTTGGTTTAGGAATATTTTGACCCTAAACCTCCTTTAAGCCTGAAACCCTCTTGGTTTTATTCGGCTGTTAGAGAATCAGGGAAATCAGTTTCGGGATTTTTGACGAGGTTACGACGATTGGCAGAGGCATGTGATTTTGGGTTAACCCTGAATGAGATGCGAGAGACCGTTTGGTTTGTGGGATTAATGATGTAACCATGCACACGCGCCTACTAGCCGTAGTCCAACTGGACTTTAAACAGGCACTGCAGCTGGCCTTTTCATTAGAACATGTGGCAAGTGGAGCGTGGTAACTACAGGGCATCCCAGTGGAAGTGGACACCTTCACCTGTCTGACTGAACTTGGAACACCACTCGAGTGTAGGCAATCACAGAGCCTCACTTAGGGCATGTCCTGAGCAGAGGGACTCTAGGCCAATCCCCAGTAGAACCCCACAACAATGCTGAGCCTTTCCCAAGTGGCTAAACATTTCTTCAGGATCTGGGCCAGTGAGCCATTGTAGTTGGTGTCAGTATGCAGACTCGAGACAGCAAAGGAGCCCTACAAGGCCTGACTTGAGTAGGAAAACTCGGAGGCCGATACCCAGGAGAGTGCACACCCTAGAAAGCTCCCCTACAAGTGGCGTGGAGCAATTACATTGCTTAGTGACACCCTAATCAGAGCTAATTAAAATTAATGTTGGGTTAAATCATCACCCAGTTCTCATGGAGGTCAAAACTGGTGCAGTTGTATCTATAGTTGCAGAGTCTGTTTTTAACAAGATTCGTTTGGAACTCCAACCTTCAAGCTTGCGTAAGACCTCAGCCAGACTGAGAACATACACTAGGGAACCATTGCAGGTTAAGGGTAATTGACTTCGGTTCCGGTCGTCTATGAGAAGCATTTGGTGCAGTTATCGCTGATGGTAGTAAAAGGCTTGGGTCCAAGCCTATTGGGGTGAAATTGGTTGAGGAAGATTCAACTTGATTGGCTCAACATGTTTTGATTGGGGAAGTGCTGCCTCAGTGAAGTCCTGGTGAAATACCCAGGAGTATTTCAGGAAGGGCTTGGGACTATCAAAGGGGCCAAAGCTACTTCACATGTTGACCAGGACGGAATTCCGAGATTTTGCAAGGCCCAACCAGTGCCACATGCCTTGCGGGCAACAGTAGAGGATGAAATCAAGAGACTAAAGAACGTAGAGATCATCAAACCAGTGAAGTTTACAGAATGGGCAGCACTGGTTGTACCGATTGTGAAGTCTGATGGCTCAGCTTGCCTTTGTGGGGATTTTATGCAAACTGTAAACCGCTTTTCGCAGCTGGATAAATACTGGAAACCTCGCATAGAAGACTTGTATGCAAAGTGGGTGGGGGTGCTTGTCCTTCATGAAGCTGGACATGAGCCGTGCCTACCTGCAATTGTGACTGGATGAGGAGTGCCAGAAATATGCTACGCTTCATACCCATAAGGGTTTATACCAATATACAAGATTGCCATTTGGGGTATCATCAGCCTGCACTCTATTCCAGTGGCCCATGGAGAATGACGTATTAATAACCAGGTAGACCAATAAAGAGCACTTGGAAAACTAGGACATAATGCTTAAATGTTTCTGCCAGGCAGGTGTGCACCTTAGACGGGAAAATTATGTGTTCCAGGTGCCCCAAGTGACTTACTTCGGTTACAGAGTAGACAAAACCAGGTTACGCCAGTTGGAAGAGAAATTGAGGGTGATCAAAGGAGTCCCAGCTCCCACGTCTGTGCCAGAGTTTGGGTCTTTCCTTGGGTTAGTGAATTATTATGGAAAATTCAAATGTAACCTTGCCTCCATCTTGGCACACTTACACTTTATTGAATTGCAATTGAAAAAGGGTCAGCCCTGGAAATGGTCATGTAGCCAAGAAACAGCCTTTAGGGAAACAAAAATGCAGCTATTGCCATCCTAAGATGTTGGCCCACTATGATCTGAAGCAATATGTTGTGCTGACATGTGATGCCTTCCCATTCAGTATCAGGGTAGTGTTAGCTCACCAGTGGCCCAATAGAGAGGAACACCCGATAGCATATGCTTCCCGAACTTTGGCTGATGCCCAGATAGAGAAGAAAGTTTGGCGGTCATCTTTGATATGAGAAAGTTCCAGCAGTACCGTTACGGATGGGAATTTGTCATAGTAACAAAGCTAGGGCTACTGATTCAAGACAAGGCAGCGCCGCCCGTAGCTTCCAGTACACTTCAGCGTTGGGCCCTTATTCTCAGCGCATACAAGTTAGAGCACCGTCCAGGAAGCCAAGTGGCTAATGCGATGGCAGCCTCCCACTGATAGATACTCCACCAGTGGTGCCTCCCCTGGAAGAGTCCGCCTTGCTTTTGAACTTCCTGGACACCCTCCAGTCACCGCTGACAATATCTGGCTGTGGATACAAAAAGATCCTGTCCTTGCAAAACTGAAACAGCTGGGGTAATGGGGGAAACAGAAGTGCCATTGCAACCTGGATTGAAACCTTCTTGGACCTGGCGAGACCAGATCACTGCAGAGGAAATCATATTATTGCGGCTGAGCAAGGGTGTTTGCCTGCCAGATATGGGCTGAACTCCACCAAGGTCATCCAGGGCTTTCCAAGGAGCTATGGAGCAAGGAACTATGACTGATGGCCAGTGTTGGATACTGACATAGCTGCATTGGTGGGGCAATGCACAGAGTTGCAACCAGGACAAAAATTGCTGCCACCAGCAGCACCCGCACATACGTGGGAGTAGCCGGGTAAACCCTGGACTCGGTTGCATGTTGACTATGCCGGTCCTTTCATGGGCTGAATGTTCCTGGTCATTGTGGATGCCCATTCAAAGTAGTTGGACATGCATAGAGTTTGTTCATCAAACTCAGGGATGACGATTGAGAAGCTGTGAACATCGTTCATGATATGCGGACTCCTGGAAGTATTGGTCACTGACAACGGGATGTCATTTACCAGCAGGGAATTCGAATATTTCCTAAAGTGCAATGGCATTTGGCACATAAGGACAGCTTCATACCATCCATCATCCAATGGTCTAGCGGAAAGAGTGGTCCAAATGTTGAAGGCAAGCTTAAAGAATCAGCCTACAGCGTCAATTGAGACCAAATTGTCTCAGTTCCTATATGATAATCCCACACTCCAGTGGAGTTGCTGATGGGGAGAAGACTCCGCACCAGGTTAAACCTAACATTCCCAGACTTGGTGGGGGTGGGGGGATGGGGGTTGCGGATAGGGTGAAGCGGCAGCAGGCACGCCACTGCCAACCACATGCCTCCTTTAACCAATAGAGACAGTTTAATTCAAGGGACAAAGTTTGGTGACGGAACCATGGGAACGGCCCTGATTGGATACGAGGCGAGGTTGATGTGAGGCCAGGTCCCATGACTTACAAAGTTGTAGTAGATGACACCATCCTGAACAAACACATGGATCACCTGAAAGCCGTTACTTCGCAAACGGGTCAGGAGCAAAACATACCTGGCCCCTCAGAACAGCACGAAGGCCTTTCGGAAACTGTAGGTTCTCCCCCTCCATTTAGTGTTGAGGAAACCTCAGAGTCTGAAATGGATGTAGCCTCGATACTGTTACTGCTGAAAGTAGAGGAGGAGACTCTTCCGAGACGCTACAGATGCAGAAACAAAATACAGTCCGGTACACACTGCCTGTGTCTGAGTCTGAGTCAGAGGAAACAGATCTGGGGCAAAAGCGTCACAAGAGAAGCTACAAGCGAAAGATCAGGCCTACATGCCCGGACTTAGTTGGTGAGGGATGTGGTGATTGGGACCAAGTCGACCTTGTTAATTATGAGGTTCTTGATTGAGGTTGTTAACCTGGGCCAATCAGGAAAGCCTTGGCTGACCAATATAACCAGGAGAGTAGAATCTCCTCAGTTGAATACTGACTCCCAAGCTGGCTGGCTGTAGCCAGTGGTACTCTGGATTCTTTTTCACTTTTTGAGAACCGATTTCCATGCTGGGGGGTCACGGCTAGTGTTACTGCTGGATTTTAATTCTCGGTGGGGAACTGCTTTTTTTTTAAACTGGCTAGTTACAGTCAGTGTTGTTATTGTTGGAACTGTAGCAAAGATGACTTGGTAACAAGGGTTGCTCCTTGCACCACAATTTTAAGTATTTGCACTTTACTTTTGCATGTGTTTTCACCTTTCTTTGCATCTGGACTGGGCCTCCATGAGTCAGCTGTGCCTTTGCAAACAAAAAAGTATAACCAGGAGATTAGAATCGCCTCAGTGGAGGACTGACTCTGAGCTGGCTGACCTCGGCCAGTGTACTGTGCGCAGGTAAATAAAAGATGACTTGGTGATGGTATACTGGCCTCTGTGCAGTTATTTCATCCTTCTAAACCCTTTCTATTCATAAACCCATCCAGATGCCTTTGAAATGTTGTAATTGTATCAGCCTACTCCATTTCCTTTGGCTGCTCGTACTATACATGCACCACGGTCTGTGTGAAAAAGTTGCCTCTTCGGTGCTTTCAAATTTTTCCCTGCTCACCGTAAACCTATGCTGTAGTTTTGGACTTTCTCATCCTCGCAAAAAGACATTGGCTATTTACCCTATCCATTCCCCTCATGATTTTATAAACCTCTATCAGGTCATCTCAATTCACACTGGTTCTTTTCAAATTAGAGTGTTTTAAGTACCTTAATAACCTTGTTAATACATTAGCTCAGTTGGCTGAATGGTTGGTTTGTAGTGCATACTGACACCAGTAGCTTAGGTTAAATTCCCACACTGGCTGAGGTTGGTATGAAGGATTCTTGTTCTCAGCCTTGCCCCTCACCTGAGGCATGGTCATCCTCAAGTTAAACTATCGTAGGTTGTCTCTCCAATGAGAGCACAGCCTTCTGTGTCTATGGCAACTTTGATACTAGCAATGGAACAGTCACCAATTTGTAAGGGCTCTACCACTGAGCATTCAAATAGGCCACCCTTTCAGGCAGGAGGACTTTCTAACGTAGAACCTACAGTTTATGATTGAAACAAATTTCTATATCCCACCTTTCACAAAGTTAGACATTAAAAGGTACTTAACACAAGTGTCATTGAACAAAATGTGACATTGAGCCACAGAGCAGAAGCTGCACCAGTCTGGAAATCCAAAATCCAGAAGTCCAAAATCTGGAAACGCTGGCTGTCAGCAATATTTTTGAATGGGCCAAACTCTCAGATTTGCATCACAGCAACAAATTACAAAAATAATGAAATGGGATGATCTTTATCATTATCTTAATATTCTTGCTTCTGTTGCAACACATGAGTTATGCCTGTTTCAGTGGGAAGACTGCAAGTGAGAGACTGAGGCAAGATGGATAACACAGGAAGAAATGACATTAAATTAGTTAGAAATTAAAATTTTAAAACATGAAAATATTTTGGTATATTTCCAAAGGAAGTTGCTGGGTGTTTATTTTTGAAAGCTTTTATGAAGAATCATTACCTCCGGATGTAACCAGTGTATTAAAGCAGGAAACAGAAAGGCTGCAAGGTTTAGAGTTTCAGACAACACCTGAAGGCATGGCTTCCAATGATAGAGCAGTTAAAAACTGGGAATGCTCAAGAGACCAGAAGTGGAGGAGTCCAGGTGTCTTGGAAGGATGCGAAGCTGGAGGAGGTTACAGATATAGGGATGGATGTGATGCCAGTAGCATGAGTTCAATTCCCAGATTGCCTGAGGTCACCATTAAGGTCCTACCTTCTCAGTCATGAGCTTCACTACTTCACTCTAATGAGAGAGTGGAACTATGGTAGTCTTGCCTTACAATGAAGGTTCACCAGACTGATCCCTGGGATGATCTGGGACTGTATTCTCTAGAGGTTTGAAGAAGTAATCTTGTTGGAGCATTCAAAATTCATACAGCGGCTTGACAGGTTAGTTCACATGGAAACCTGTAAAATTCTCACAGGACTAAACAAGGTAAATGCAGGAAGGATGTTCCCAATGACTGGGGAGTTCAGAATCAGGCGTCACAGTCGAAGTTTACAGGGTGGCCCATTTAGGACTGAGATGAGGAGAAATTTCTTCACCCAGAGAGTGGTGAGCCTGTGGAATTCTCTGCCACAGAAAGTGGTTGAGGCCAAAATGTTTTCAAGGAGGAGTTAGGTATAGTTCTTAGGTCTACAGGGATCAAAAGGTATAGGGAGGAAGCAGGAACAAGTTACTGATTTGGATGATCAGCCATGATTATATCGAAAAGTGGAGCAGACTCAAAGGGCCAAATGGCCTACTCCTGCTCCTATTTTCTAAGTTTCTGTGCAGGAAGAATATTTCTCCCTAGCTTAGGTCTACAACCAGAAGACCAGTTCCAGGAAAAGAGTTTGGCCATTGAGAACTGAGATGAGCAGGAATTTCTTCACTTAGAGGACTGTGGATGCTCAGTCATTGAGTATGTTCAAAACAGCGATTGACAGATTTCTGACTATTAAACATATCAAGGGAAATTGGGATGTTGCGGAAAGTATCATTGAGGTAGAAGATCATCCATGGCCTTATTAAATAATGGAACAGACTCAAGGGATAGAATGGTCTGCACTTGCTCCTGATTCCTGTGGTTTGGGTTGACACCATATAAGTTGACTGAATTTACTGCTGAAACCTCACTGCTGCAGCATCAGAGAGTCATCACATACTGAAATGTGATTTGGTCAGATTGACATCCATGTCAGCACAGTATGCAACTATTACAAAGATTTATGTTCTCTGCTGCTCACCATGTTGTATGAGCCAATGGGAGATTTGATGCTGCCATTCTCTTTTCAGGTAACGATCTAAATGGGCCTGCTTGATCAATAACTAGAGGTATAAATTTAAAGTGATTTGTAGAAGGATCTGAGGGAATTTGAGATTTTTTCACTCAAAGGGACCTCACTACCTAAAAAGGTGGTCATGATAGAAACGCTAGTTTAAAACATGAAGCACTGTAGACAACAAGGGACAGGGCTACGGGCCAAGAGGTAGAAACTGGTAGTCGGCTGGATGGCTCCTTCTTAGTTGGCATGGTCTGTGATTGGTTGAACTGTCTCCTTCTGTGCTGTAATATTCTCTATGTCTCCATAACCTTATATCTCTGAGTTGAGGGCATTACCTTGGCTAAGCCTTGAGATCATTTTACTGCTAAAATTCTCTGCCCACAATGATTGGGCATATTTGAGACATATGTAGCCCCCTTTGTACCAAGAAATCAGAGGAATCTTTCAACCGAGAGAATGGAGCTGGGTTCCTAGTTCCCAGATTTCCAAGTTCTCAAGTGCTTGCTTTGTTTTCCATCACTTTGTTTCTCATTCTCTGCATGTATCTTTACAGCATTGCTTAATTAAAAAGAGAGGTTTTTTACCACGTAAAATACCAGAGTATCTACTCGCACACTGAATCAGCCAATGAGTAGGAAATGCATTTGGATTTATAACAAGATTTGCAGCCAAGAGTCTGTTTTATGACAAGGAATGTCTGCTTTTCACCAAACAGAGCATTTAACCAACACACTATAGCAAGCAGTCTACAGAGTCTATTTCAGCAACACATTTCAGCAATCTACAATCCAAGTAACCAGTATGCTTTTGCAGGGAGGTGGTGGCATAGTGTATCGTGGTAATGTTACTGGGTTAGTAATCTGAAGGCCCAGACTAATATCCTGGGGACACAGGTTCAAATCCAACCACATAAGCTGGTGGGTTTTAGGGAGCCTTGTGGCACAGAGGTCATGTCCTTCGGCTTAGGTCCCACCTACTCCTGCAGTGTGTTTTTCTTTTGGCTGCGCAGCTTCAGTGGGCTGAATGGCCTTCAGCACATACATCTTCTGGTCTTATCATTAAGTATATTCAAGTCAGCGACAGATTTTTAATCATTAAGGGAATCGATGGTTGTGGGGAAAAGGCAGGAAATTGGAGTTGAAAATGATCAGATCCGGCATGATCTCATTGAATGGTGGAGCAGACTAGATGAGCTGAATGGCCTGCTTCTTCTCCTACGTCAAATAGTCTACAGTCTATTTAAACAATTCACTACAGCAATCTACAGAGTTTAGTTTAAAAGCCTCCACTGAACTGCAGGAATTCCATTACTTGTAGCACTGCATGATTGATGGGGAGGGGGGAAATTACCCAATAATCTACATGTTGCCTGGGAAAATTACTGTCACAACTAGATCCATAATCTACAGGAGTTTGAAGTGCTGTAACAGCACTTTGTGGCAGATGGAATACCTTTGGGGCATTGCTTCGGTACAGATGCTGTGTAATGAATCAAAAGAATGGAGAGAAGCCAGTGACGAGCATGACATTTAATTTGGAGGGGGCTAAGAAGAACCATAATGTGCATTTATATAGCACCTTTCAGGTAGTAAAACATGCTGAGGTGCATCACAGGAGCATTACTGGACCACATTTGACACTAAATCATATAAAGTGATCCTAGGACAGGTAACCTAGAGTATGGTCGAATAGTTTTTAAGAAGTATTTTAAAAAGGAGAGGTAGGGAGGTTTGGGGGGTGCAATTCCATAGCATTGGGGCACCAGTCAGCTGAAGACACAGCCACTGATGGTGGTGTGATTAAAGTTCAGGAATGCATGAGAGCCAGGAAGAGAAACAAAACTGCCTGAGCCTTTTCACCCAATCCCCCCTCGCTAGTTGTGGATTGTGAATGATGGGCAGACAGAGATAGAGCAACCGCACTATTAATTGGAAAATTAGCCATTTGGAAAGAGCAATAACAGAGGTTTGGAGTTCAATAGCCAGCGCATTAGATGCGGTGAAGACTGTGACACAATTCCTTTATTTTTTCCCAGATTAAAGGCCCAAATGAAAATCCTGCACCACACAAAGGCAGCTATGTGTTAGTAATTAGAAAACTGGAGAGAAGCCAACCCCCTGTCTGTCTGTCTCTGTGTGTGTCTCTCTCAGTCTCTGTCAGTCTGTCTGTCTCTATCTCTCAATCTGTCTCTCTGTCCCTGCCTAACTTTCTTTCTCTATATCTCTCTATGTATATATTCATATCTCTGTCTCTATTTCTCTCTCAACAGTGTCTCTCTTTTTCTCTGTGTGTGTCTCTTTCTATCTCTGTCTCTCTCTGTCTCCCTTTCCCTCCCTCTCTCTGACCCTATCTCTCTCCCTCTCAGTCTGTTTGTCTCTCAGTCACTATCCTCCCCGCCACCACACCCCCCCACTCTCCCCTCCCTACATCATCCATATTATCCATTAGAAATTGAACCAGATGTTGAAGGTGAATGTACTTAATGTTCGTGAAAAGAACTAGCAAATTATTTCAGTGACTGAAGTAAAAGGAAGTGGGAATGAACACCTACACCTGATTTGAGTTGTATGCAAAACTCAATACAGTTAGTTTCACCCACTGCTCTAACCCACATGATATCCCTCACTGACCCCGGCTCTATCCAAAGCTCTCATTTTCAAATTCTGCCATAGTTAGGCTTCTTTTTCAGGAGTGAATCTGAACTTGGTAAATTTTCAGGGTTTGAACAAGGGATCATTACTTTAATAAAAGTGAAATACTGGAGATCTGAAAAGAAAGCAGGAAGTGCTGCAGAAATTTCGCAGGTCTGGCAGCATCTGAGGAGAGAGAAACAAAGTAAATGTTTTGAGCCCAGTTTGACTTTCCTTCAGATCATAAGAAGTCAGTTGGACTTGAAATGTTGTTTCTCTCTCTGCAGATTCTGCCAGACCTGCTTATCTTGTCCATTAATTTTCAGTATAAATTGGGGATTATTGGGGACAGAGGGGAAAGTGGAGTTGAGGCCACAAATCAGATCAACCACAATCTTACTGAATGGTGAAGCATGGTTGGATGGGCCAAATGGTGTAATCCTGCTCCTTATTCTTTTCATCTTATGCTACACGGGTGGTATATTTACTCAGTAGGTCTTTTCCCCCATTCTCGTCAGTTGCACTGATTCTCACTGCTGAGGGCGTCTCCCTGATGCCACTGGGGAAAAGCAGGAAATGGGGGAAGAAATTGCAGGGAGAAGGGGCAGACAAGAAAATGAACTGGGAGTACAATGCAGGTGGGTGGTTGTTTCATAGAAAGAACAGCCCAGCACAAGCTGAATTAAACAATTAAATTTAAAATTGAAAACACACCATTAATGAGCTTTAAGGAGTAGAAAGTGAGGTGAATGTGCCTGCTGGCCTGTGTCTGACAGTAATGTTTCATCAACAATAAAACAGAGAAAGGTATGACAGTTTATAAATGCAGTGCAGTGTTTTATTGCTCGAAGCATGCTTGAGGTTAATCTGACATTGTTTGGCTTCTGAAAACATTGGGACTGCTATGCCAGTCAGTTTGAATTCCTTCATTACCATTTTTTCTGTGTGTATGTGTTTATGTATCTTTTGTCTGTGTGGGTTTTGTCCCTGGGTGTTTTGTCTGTGTGTTATGTATATATGTCTGTATATGTGTTTGTTGGGTGCATGTTTCTTCCTGAGTGTGTCTGTGTCAGTGCCTGTGTACGTTGTACCTGTGAATGCTAGTGTTTCTGTCTGTGTGCAGCTATGTGTGTGTGTCTGTATTTCTGTGTATTTGTGTCTGTGTCTATATCTGTGTTTTGTATGTCTGTGTCATGTCTATGTGCCTGTGTCTGTGTATATTGTGTCTCTGAACGCTGGTGTCTCTGTGCATCTATGTGTGTACATCTCTGTATGTCTGTGTCTTTCTGTGTGTACCTTTGGGGTATGTATTTCTGTATGCTTCTTTGCTATGTGTCTGTATGTCTGTCTGTGTCTGGATCTGTGTGTCTGTGTCTGTGTATATGCATATGTCTGTGTCTGTCTATGTCTGAGTGCATGTGTGTATCAGTGTGTGTTCTAATTGAGGAGATCTGGTATATTTCGTAGCATACTATATAATCTCATTTGGGGAACCAGCAACGCCAGGAACAGATGAAAAAGTTAAAACTATTAGCTCCCTGCCCCAGGAGACTAGTTTGTTTTGTGCAGGCAGTGAGAGCAAACGGCAGAGGCGACAAGACTCGGCTAATTAAGTCATTGCGACTGCCTCATTCTGGCAGAGCAACTGGCGGATGGCATTTTGTGTGTGTGTGTGCGTTGTTTCCCTGAGAGGCTGCTGCTACCTATGGCAAAATGCTTGTCACTTTTTATAAGCAATGGTCCTGCCATTCTCTGTCACTCCATTTCCCCTCCTCGCAGCCCTGGGCTCCATGTCAACTCCCCAGCCACAGCTATTGATGGTGGTGTCACGGCTTCCGCACACAGATTACTCTGGGGAGCTGCACGGCGTAATATGAGATCTCATTCCCAGAGATTTAGATGCAAGGCTCTCTTGTAAGTTTACAGCACCTGCAAAATAATAGAGGAATTAACTCAGCTGTGGTTAAAAATTAAACAAAACGCATCAAAGTTCCTCATTAAAAAGACAGCGACCTTGCTCCTCCTCTACAGAAGTCGGTTTTGCTCTGCAATTTTCAGAATAGAATTCAGACGCCCACTCTTTTTCTTATTTCCAAGCAAGAGCGGGGGAGTTCTCCCTGGAGTCCTCGCTAATATTTATATCTCAATACTTAACAAGAAAACAGCTGTGGTTGGTCACTTATACTGATGTTCATGGGAGCTTGCTGTGCATATATTTGGCATCTGACATTCCTGCGTTCCCAGAGTCCTGGGACTGGAAGCAGTAACTCTGTTTCTCTCTGCACAGATCCTGCTGAATTTCTCCAGCACTTTGTGTTTGTTTCACTTTTCAGGCATTCTGAGGTTGTGGGAGGCGCCATATCAATGCAAGTCTTCCTTCCTTCAATCCCTCTTGTGCTTGTTCCAGTCCTCCCTCCCAAGAATCTTGATGGAGTCTGTTTTCTATTGCAGGCAGCCTCCAATTATTCACTGGACCAGCAAGTCTTTGTGAGGTCGATCGACCTCAAGATGCATCACACAATCACAGACAGGCTTATTTCCTGCCCCCTGTTAAATTTCCTCCAGAAGAGCTGAAGGAGAGATTTAACAAGAGTTCAACAAGACGATAAGAGATGGAATAAGGAGAATCTGTTTGCAGCAGCAGAAACATCAGTAAGCAGAGCACATAAACTTAAGGTGATTGACAAAAGAACCAAAAGTGACAACAGAAACCTGTTTAACACAGTGAGTTGTTAGGAGCTATAACTGGAGAAGGCAATGAGGAAGATTTAATAGTAACTTTCAAAAGAGGGTTAGCTTGAAGGGGATATCTTGTAGGACTGTGGGGGAAATGAGTAGAACAGTTGGACAGCTCATTCACATTTAACACTGAATGACCCATTTCGTTCACAGAATGTGGGCATTGTTGCCTAGCCCAGCATTCGTTGCTATCCCTAATTGCTCCTTGAGAAGGAGGTGGCAAGCCGCTTTCTTGATCCACTGCACTCTATGTGGTGTAGGTGGTTCTTGTAAGCGGAGAAGTCAAAATATGGATCCACCGACAAGCAGCAGCTTGCTGTGCACACTTTGGCTCCCACCTTTTCTATGTTACAATAGTGACTGTACTTCAGGAACAAAAAACAAAGTTGCTGGAAAAGCTCAGCAGGTCTGGCAGCATCTGTGAAGGAAAAAACAGAGTTAATGTTTCGGGTCCGGTGACCCTTCTTCAGAACTGAGGAACCGTTCTGAGGAAGGGTCACCAGACCCGAAACATTAACTCTGTTTTTTCCTTCACAGATGCTGCCAGACCTGCTGAGTTTTTCCAGCAACTTCGTTTTTTGCTCCTGATTTACTGCATCCGCAGTTCTTTCGGTTTTTATTTAGTGACTGTACTTCATTTGCTATGAAGTGCTTTAAGACATCTGGTCCTCATGACTGGTGCTATAAAAATGCAAGTTTCTCCCTTAAGTGCCCATCCAATTTTTAAATCATTCATCGTCTCTGTGCCGTCCTGCCAATTCCCATTTTGCTTTTTCAATTTCAAGAACCTCTTCAATTCTCTTACGGTCCATATCACTGCAGGAGTTTCTCAGTGTAGTGTCCTAGGCTCAACCACCTTCAGCTGCTTCATCAATCACCTTCCCTTCTTTATGAGATCAGAATTGAGGAGGTTCGCTGATGACTGCACAATGTGTAGCACCATTCACAACTGCTCAGATACTGAAGCGGTCCATGTGCAAATGCAGCTAGATCTGGACAATATCCAGGCTTGGGATGACAAGTGGTATGTCATGTTCACGCCATACAACTGCGAGAGCAGTGACCATCTCCCGCGAGACAGAATCTAACTGTATCCTCTTGACATCCACTGTCGACATCCTAGGGGTTACCATTGACCAGAAACTAAACTGGACTACCTGCAAATTCCCTTCTATCATTCAGCATCATGACTTAGATCTATATCATTGTTCTTTCACTGTCGCTGGGTCAAAATTCTGGAATTCCCTTCTTCACATTTTTCACATTCTTAAATTTCACCAGCTCCCATGTTCCCAGACCATTAGCCTGGAACTCTGGATTGTTAGTCCAATGGCTTTACCACTATCATCCCCCCCATATCATGTCACTCTGCTGTTAATAACCTCCTCAAATTTTGCAAGACAAGACAATCTATTTCTAGTGATGTTTCTGAGGGGACATTCATTAGCCAGAACTCCTTATCTGTTCAAGTTAGAGGATCCTGTTGATTGAAACGTATAAGATCTTCAGGTCTTGACTAGGTAAATGTAGAGAGGATGTTTCCTCTAGAATGTGGGGCCACAGTTTTAAAATCAGGGTTTTCCCATTTAAAATAGAAATTAGTTTTTTCTCCCCCTCTCTCAGAGGGTTTTGTGTCTTTGGAGCTCACTTCCTAAAGAGATGGTGAAAGCTGACCCTTGAATATTTTTAAGGCAACTGTTTGATGAAAGGTTATCAGAAGTAGGAAGGAATGTGGAGTTGAGATCACAGTCAGATTAGCCATAATTTTATTGAATGATGGAGCAGGCTTGAGGGGCTCAATGGCCAAGATCTGCTTTGTATAGATCGTTCAAGAGAGCAGACAGGACCCCACCTTACTATCCCATTTGCAAATGGCACTAACAACTGTGCAGCGCTCCCCTTTGCTGCACTGAACAGTCAATTTTGATGACTTGTTCAGTTCTCTAGAGTAGGACTTGAACCCCAGCATTCTAACACTGAGGCAGGAGTGCAACTGACTGAGCTGTAGCTAACGTGCGACTGCAAGGAATAGCAGTAGGAATAAGCCATTTGGCCCCTCAAGCCTGCTCCACCATTCAATACAGTCATGACTGATCTTGGGTCTTCAAATCTAGTTTACCGTTTGTTCCTTTTGATTCTTTGAAAGAACAAATATTTATCCATCCCTAATCTGACATAACAAAACCTATACAGTGCAGACCTATAGATACAGGGGCAGTTAAGGGGAGTGGTGGCCAATTTATAGTCAAATCTGGACTATTATGCTCAGTTCTGTACCAGGCCTGGTCGTTCTGACAGTCAGACATGAAATTCGTAATTCTAGCATTCCCAGCACTCAGCAGTCCTCGTTTGAATGTACAGACCCTTTTGCCCAGCTGGTCTGTACTGTTTCTTCTGCATACAAGCCTTTTCCAATTCATTTTATCCAGCACCTCCTTAAATTACAGCTTCCTGTCATGACATTTGGGATCCCAAGTGGGGTCGCAAGCTGAGATTCTTGGGGTTGCCATGTAGCTGTGCCCCAAGTTATAAAAGCTGGGCTCTGCTGTAATAGGTACTTACCCCTGACTCTGCACGTACACACACCTGCCGTACATTGCTCTCTCAGATTGATTAAGTGAGTGGGCAAGAGTCTGGCAGATGAGTACAATGTTGGTAAATGTGAGGTCATCCATTTTGGTAGGAATAACAGCAAACTGGACTGTTACTTAAATGGTAAAAAATTGCAGCATGTTGTTGGGCAGAGAGACCTGTGTGTCCTTGTCTGTGACTCACAAAAGTTGGTTTGCAGGTGCAGCAGGTAATTAAGGTGGCAAATGGAATATTGTCCTTCATTACTAGAAGGATAGATTTTAAAAATGGGCATGTTATGCTGCAGTTGCATAGGGTGCTGGTGAGGCGAACCCATGGAGTACTGTGTACAGTTTTGGTCTCCTTACTTGAGAAAGGATGGACTGACACTGGTGGGGGGGTGCAGAGGAGGTTTACTAGGTTGATTCCAGAATTGAGAGGGTTGGCTTATGAGGAGAGATTGAGTAGCCTGGGACTGCACTCATTGGAATTTTGAACAATGAGGGGGGAATCTTATAGAAACATAGAAAATTATGAAAAGAATAGATAAGATAGAAGAAGGGAGATTGTTCCCACTGATGGGTGAAACTAGAAACAGGGGGCATAGCCTCAAAATAAGGAGCAGCAGATTTAGAACTGAGTTGAGAAAGAACTTCTTTACCCAACGGATTGTGAATTTGTTGAATTCCCTGCCCAGTGAAGTATTTGAGGCTATCTCGTTAAATGTTTTTAAGACAAAGATAGATTTTTGAACACTAAAGGAATTAAGGCTTATGGTGAATGGGCAAGTAAGTGGAGCTGAGTCCATGAAAAGATCAGCCATGATCTTATTGAATAGCAGAGCAGGCTCGATGCGCCTACTCCCGCTCTTGTTTCTCATGTTCTTATTTCACTGAAGGCGTTTGAGAATTTCCAAATCTCGAAATGTGGTGAGGAAGTGATTGGAAAGCTCTGTTTTCAGTGCATCGATGTCATTCAATTAATAAACGTCAATTTGGAGCAAATTTCCCATCCTTGCCACTCGCTGATTTGATTTATTATTGTCACATGTACATAGGTACAGTGAAAAGTTTTGCTTTGCATGCAGTAGAGGCAAAACATACCATACAAAGTGCCTTAGGGTAATAGAACAGAGCGAGGAATACAGTGTTATGGCTGCAGATAAAGTGCGCAAAGAGCAAGATCAATATTAAATTTAAAATTTGAAAGGTCCATTCAGAAGTCTAATAACAGCGGTGAAGAAGCTGTTCTTGAATCTCTAGGCAGGAATTTCTCCTGAATTCCCAATTGGATTTATTGGTGAGCAGTGGGTTGGATATTTTAAGTTGGCTGGACGGCTGGTCTGTGATGCAGAATGAGGCCAACAGCATGGTTCAGTTCCCACACTGGCCAAGGTTACTGTGAAGGATGATTGTGATCTTACTTATATTTAGGGCCCTTAGTTCTACCACAAATCATAACACCTTCCCAATCAATAAATCTACTAAGCACTATAAAGTCCCATTTTATCCCCCCAACTTCTCCTACAGCATTCTGTTTTCCAGGCTAGAAAGCCCCCTCCTCTTCAGTTTCACTTGCTCGGTGCAACCTTTGCAGTTCTGATATCAGCTAGAGTGGAGAGAGAGAAAAAAAGTACTTTTTGAAAGAGCATGCTGCTTTTGCCTTGTAATCGCCAGGTTTAAACAGTGGGAAAAAATCTTCCTCATTATTATTAACTGGGAATTTTGCAGCAAAGATGTTTTCTGTTTGACCTAGTTAATGTCCTAAATCTACAAATAAGTTTCAACAAATCAAATGCCTGAAGCTGTACAGAAACCCATGTGGTGTTTGCAGCACAACTTAATGTTCCTCCTGCTGTTTGATCTCTTGTCTTCATGGAAACTGAAGGACAATACACAGTGAGAACTGGTGGTTCTGGTTGGTAATAGCGCAGTTTATGGTTGGAAGTACCCCGAATATCACAGTCAGACATCACCTCTGCAATGTCAACTTGCTAAAAGCGGAGCTTTATTAGCTCCATAAAGCAGGAAGGTGCCAGGTTTGATGCCAAGTCTGTGCTGATTTGGGCAAGAGAGAGCGTGGGGGGAGAATGCGAAGGAGAACATTTTTATGCAGAGTGTGGTAATGAACTAGAACTCACTGCCCATGATGGATTTGCGGGTGGAGGTACTGAATGATTTTGAGAAAAAAATTGAATGGGCACTTGAGGGAAATAAACGTGCAGGGCCAACAGGAATTTGAGGGAGTGGGGGAATGAGATTGGATTGATCGACAGAGACCTGGCACAGATGCGATGGGCTGGATGGCCTCCTTCTGAATCATAATTACTCTATGGACTCTCCTGCAAGTCAATTTGGAGGCATAAAATGCCACAGGTGCCTGTTCCAGTGCTGCCTGGTTCTAATTCTATGACTAATTGGGCATTATGCCCACTCCTATGCCACTTGTGGCTCTTAAATGGCCAATTACCTCTGCCAGGTGGCAAACCCAGTAAGTGAGGCTTTCCTGGGCAAGTGGCAGGAAGTAGTGGTGTGTGCATGTCTCTTTTACATTGAACTGCATCCCCCAACTCTGCCCATGCTTTGATAATCCCTGCATCTCACCCCTGCCCCTCCAAACTCTCCTTGTCCAACTTGCCCTCTATCACTCAATCTCTCCCTCCCCCCACTCACCTTTCCACATAGTTACACTGGGGGGGGATCTCAGTTGTGGATTGGCTGCTGTCCCAGCAATGGCTACCACTCACAGTAGAGCTGCTGGAACCAGGATGCCGCCAACTGTTTGATTGGCTGTTAGCTCACGGAGGTTAGTCGTCCTTCCTAAATGGAGGTTAAGGTCTCAGCGTGAGGTGAAAAACACACCATGGACATTAACTTGCTGTCGGACTGGGTGGGAGCAGGTTAAATGCCCTCTTATATTTCTGCCCCATGCCAACTGATTGCTCCTATAACATTCTGTCATCTGAACTATGATTTAGCTGATCTAAACCAGAATGTGAACATATTATCAGTGTACAGCTGGATGAACACAGCGGGCCAAGCAGCATCAAAGGAGCAGGAAAGCTGACGTTTCGGGTCTAGACCCTTCTTCAGAAATGGGGGAGGGGAGGGGGATTCTGAAATAAATAGGGAGAGAGGGGGAGGCGGATAGAAGATGGATAAAGGAGAAGGTAGGTGGAGAGGAGACAGACAGGTCAAAGTGGTGGGGTTGGAGCCAGTAAAGGCGAGTGTAGATGGGGAGTTAGGGAGGGGATAGGTCAGTCCAGGGAGGACAGACAGGTCAGGGAGGTGGGATGAGGCTAGTAGGTAGGAGATGGGTGTGGGGCTTGAGGTGGGAGGAGTGGATAGGTGGGAGGAAGGACAGGTTAGGGAGGCAGGGACGAGCTGGGCTGGTTTTGGGATGCGGTCGGGGGAGGGGAGATGTTGAAGCTTGTGAAGTCCACATTGATACCATTGGGCTGCAGGGTTCCCAAGCTAAATATGAGATGCTGTTCCTGCAACCTTTGGGTGGCATCGCAGGAGGCCCAGGATGGACATGTTGTTCAAGGAGTGAGAGGGGGAGTTGAAATGGTTCGTGACTTGGAGGTGCAGTCGTTTGTTGCGAACCGAGGGTAGGTCATAGAATCCCTACAGTGTGGAAACAGGCCCTTCGGCCCAACAAGTCCACACTGAACCTCAGAGCATCCCACCCGTCCCCTTGTAACCCACCTAATCTACACATCCCTGAACACTACGGGCAGTTTAGCATGGCCAATCCCTGGACCATGGGAGGAAACCGGAGCACCTAGAGGAACCCCACGCGGACACGAGGAGAATGTGCAAACTCCACACAGACAGTCACCTGAGGCTAGAATCGAACCCGGGTCCCTGGCGCTGTGAGGCAGCAGTGCTAACCATTGAGCCACTGTGTCGCCCCTTTCCACAAAGCGATCCCCAAGCCTCCGCTTGGTTTCCCCGATGTAGAGGAGGCCACATTGGGAACAGTATACCACATTAGCAGATGTGCAGGTGAACATCTGTTTGATGTGGAAGGTCTTCTTGGGGCCTGGGATGGGGGTGAGGGGGAAGGTGTAGGGGCAGGTGTAGCACTTCCTGCGGTTGCAGGGAAAAGGGCTGGGGGTGGTGGGGCTGGTGGGGAGTGTGGAGTGGACAAGGGAGTCACGGAAAGAGTGGTCCCTCCGGAAAGCAGATAAGGGTGGGGAGGGAAAAATGTCTTTGGTACTGGGGTCAGATTGCAGATGGCGGAAGTGCCAGAGGATGATACGTTGGCTCCGGAGGTTGGTGGGATGGTACGTGAGGATGAGGGGGATTCTGTTTTGGTTGTTATTGCAGGGAGGGGGTGTGAGGGATGAGTTGCGGGAAATGCGAGAGACATGGTCGAGGGCGTTTTTGACCACTGTGGAGGGGAAGTTGCAGTTCTTGAAAAACTAGGTCATCTGGGATGTCTGGTTGTGGAATGCCTCATCTCGGGACCAGATGCGGCGGAGGCGAAGGAATTGGGAATAGGGGATGGCATTTTTGCAGGAAGGTGGGTGAGAGGAGGTGTATTCTAGGCAGCTGTGGGAGTCAGTAGGCTTGAAATGGATATCGGTTGGGGCACCTTCTCTGGCACCTTCCACCCCAACCTTAAGTTCACCTGGACCATCTCCGATACCTCGCTCTCCTTTCTGGACCTCCCTGTTTCCATCTCTGGCAACCATCTTGAAACCGATATCCATTTCAAGCCTACTGACTTGCAGGAACAGCATCTCATATTTAGCTTGGGAACCCTGCAGCCCAGTGGTATCAATGTGGACTTCACAAGCTTCAAAATCTCCCCTCCCCCGACCGCATCCCAAAACCAGCCCAGCTCGTCCCTGCCTCCCTAACCTATCCTTCCTCCCACCTCAAGCCCCACCTCCATCTCCTACCTACTAGCCTCATCCCGCCTCCTTGACCTGTCTGTCCTCCCTGGACTGACCTATCCCCTCCCTAACTCCCCATCTACACTCACCTTTACTGGCTCCAACCCCGTCTCCTCTCCACCTATCTTCTCCTTTATCCACCTTCTATCCGCCTCCCCCTCTCTCCCTATTTATTTCAGAATCCCCTTCCCCTCCCCCATTTCTGAAGAAGGGTCTAGACCCGAAACGTCGGCTTTCCTGCTCCTCTGATGCTGCTTGGCCTGCTGTGTTCATCCAGCTCTACACCTTGTTATCTCAGATTCTCCAGCATCGGCAGCTCCTACTGTCTCTGTAACAATATTATCTGTGTGTCTATGTGTGTATACATGTGTATGTCTATACATATGCCTTGGGTGTGTAAATGAATAGATCTGTATATTCACATGGGTGCGTGTGTCTATAAGAATTCTGCATATGCAAATGTATCTGTGTATTTTTATATGAATTTGTCTGTATATGAACATGCGTAAATTTATGAATAGTTATGACTTATGTCCCTGTATGTGAATGTGTGTGTGTGTGTGTGTCTGATAATGACTATATCTCTAAATGAATGTGTCTGTGTTTATTGAATATGTACATCCGCATGTGAATGTGCGTATCTGGCTGTCTTTGTGTGTGTCAATGAACTAGTTCATGTGAGTCTGCATATGACTGTCAATGTCTGTCTGTATATGTGCCTCAGTATATGTGCATGCCTGTGACTGTTTCTGTGTGTGTGTATATGTGTATATATATGTCTCCATGTGTCTGTATCTGTATTTATGTGTGTGTATCTGCGTGTGTGTATCTGCTTTGTATCTTTGAATATGTCTGTGTGCTGTGTTTATATGTGTGCCTGTGTGCATGTCTGTATCTGTGTGTATATCTATATGCATGTCTGTGTATGTGTCCGTATATATGTGTGTGTTTGTCTGTCTATCTGTGTGGATGCATATATATCTATGTATGTGTATGACTCTGTATGTGTATGTCTGTATTTGTTTTTGTGTCTGTGTAATTATGTGTGTACATCTGTATCTGTGGGTGTATGTCGCTGTATCTGTGTGTATGTGATTCCGTATGTGTGTATATATATCTGTTTGTCTGTGTCTCTTTGCATTTGTGTGTGTGTACATAAAGGTGTGCATGTGATTTCACCTTCCAATCCCCTTTAATATTGTAATTTCTCTTCCTCTGTGTAAACATTACCCTGGTAAGGCCTGTCCAGTTATTGCTCCCTCCACCCCCAAAATTTTTGCTTTTCTAGACCTAAGTTATCCTCTGATGGAGTTTCTCAGGCACTGCTGCCTCACTCGAGTGGCCATTCTTGGTGTGTGCAATAGAGGTTCCTGGCATTGTCCCTCAAAAATATTACTTCTCTCTTGCCCCCACTTGACATTCCACACCTGTCCAACAGGGGTCAGTGGAGAGCTGCGATGCTCTGGAGCACTGACCTCTTAAATGAGACATTAAACCGGGGCCCTATTTGTCCTTTGAACAGACGTAACAGATTTTGTGCTGTTTATTTCAGAGATGATCAGGGGAGATCTTCTCAGTGATCTAGGCCTCCCAATCCTTCCCCACCTAAGTCAGATTATCTTAACATTGATGTTTGTGAGAGCTTGCTATACTTGAATTGGCTGCCAGTTTTCTCTCCAACAATGTTCAAGAAACTCATAGAAACATAGAAAATAGGAGCAGGAGTAGGACATTCAGCCCTTTGAGGCTGCTGTACCATTCACCATGATCATGGCTGATCATCGAACTCAGTCCACTGTTCCTGCGCTTTGCCCAGTGACATTGAAAGAACAATGATATATTTCCAAGAGAGGATGTTGAGTGGCTTGGAGGGGAACTTGTAGGTGGTGGTGTTCCCATGTATTGCAATGGTGGAGGTCATCAGCTTAAAATATGTCTGTCTGATTTTTCGAGGCTATATTTTCAGTCTCACCAGTTCAGTTTTAGCTCATGCAGTCACATAGTAACATTACTTTCTGTTATTTGTTTTGACATGTAGAGCAATGGCCTCACACATCAACATTCTCAGTGACTATCAATGTTCTGTTAAACTTAAAACCACAACATAATAAGGAATGCATTAATTCCATAGACACCACAGTATTTAAATAGGCTTAAGTTGGCAACAAATGTTTCTTTATCAAAACAACCGACATACACTTCTACGCAAACAAAACCATCACCCGTAATACACCTTTTGCAGACAAGTGAGGCAATAGCTAATACGCTTCTATCTTACATGCTCAAAATTGGAAAATTTTAATCAGGCGACTACTGTTTTATTAACTGCATCTCGGAACTCCGTCTCAGATATAATTTTAACAATTGACAATATTCATTACAGTGGAATCCACTGCATTTTTTTCAAAAGTGGCATAGCAGCTGCTGAATTTCTGCAACCCTAGATTGGGGAGTCTACATTTATTTGCAGGAAATTAATTACTGCAGTGATTTCAACTTTTCTTGGGTACTGGTTAGTTAGTATAGGGGTGGACCTAGTCAGTGACACCCACCTGTAAATAATAAACATCCCCATGTTGTGAGTTCCCCTTATAGAGGCATTAAGACAACTTTCTCTTTACTAAATAAAAGAAAGATCGATGATGACAATTTTCCTTTCTAATTTGCAGAAAGATTGTACAAAGATGAGAAAAGAAAAATTTGGTTGCGACAAAAAATAAAAGCTGTAAGTTTGAAATAAGAAATTCTAACTTCTGACAAAACACAACAGCATCTGAAAAGGAAATATCCCATTTTGTCAGACTCTAATTTGAGGCCTACTCTGGCTGAGCTATGCTACGGATAAATAAATAAATACATTTTGTTTCATCTCTGTTTTCACTCACAGATGGAAGAGATCCGCCCATTCAATTAAAGGCTCCATTGCTACGCTTGTTGTGTTTGAGGTGGAATAAATATTGTTGTCAGTCATTCTGGTCTGGATTAGATCAATATTTGGGATGATTGAAGCCTGCCTCCCTTCCAGCTCTTGGAACCTGTGACTAAGCATCTGTGAGAAGGGGGTTAAAAGGCCGGTCTAGAGGATCCTTCAGAGCTGAGCACGAGCTTGAATTGTGGCCGATAAACTTTCAGGTCATCTGGTCTGGGGCTCTGTAGGGACAACATTTCTCCTGTAAAAGGGATAGGGTACTTGGCAATGCTGCTCAGTGAGATTTGGATCGGTTTGCAGAATTTCAAGTGAAGGAAGCAGGGCAATAATTTAGCATGATGTTCGCCGAGTCCCCATGATCTGCTGGACTTTATAGAGTGAACATCTCCAAAAGGAACAATGCTGAGCAGACCATTGAGCAAAGACAGGCTTAACAGGTTCTAGGAGACATAATTAACTTGAATTTTGAAACTGTCAGACAACCAGCCACCTGAACCCCCTTGTGAAGCATTGCCTTTGGGTAATTCTCTGTTTGTTTGGCTTATTTTCCTGAACTGGTTGATGCATATCAATCATTATCACCATCAGCTGTCCCTCGATTCAAGGATGACTTCAACAGACAGTCATATGTTTCTGCCATCAGTCTCCATGTGAGTAAATAGACCGATTCTTGCCTCACAGAAGTTTGGCCACATGGCCACATTCCATGAGAAAGAGGGGCCACAGGACAGGTTTTGCTCTCTTTTCCTTTCCTTCGCAGCCATCTATCTGACTCACTGTGAAGACTTTGGAACTCAGGGACAATGCAGCAAGGTTATTGCCATTTCGGTAGCAAGGACCTCCCTGTCATTAATGTATGCAGGGACTTAGGAACAGGAGGAGGCCATTCAGCTGCTCAAGCCTGTTCCAAAATCTGTTCAATCGTGGTTGATCTCTCTCAAATTCATTGATCCTCACCCCCCCACCCAAACACACACACACACACACACACACACACACACACACACACACAGTACTTAACAAAAGTTGATCAGTCCCACTTTGACAACTTCCATCAAAACCTCACCCCCTTCTCTTGGGAGATGGAAAATTCCTGATTTCTGCTGTTTGCACAAAGAAATTAATCCAGACTTCCTCCCTTGAATGGTCTATTTTACTCCAGGGAAGGGTATAACTGGAGCTAATCTTTCTAAGTTTTGATAAGCATTTATACATTAGAAGCAAACATCTCCTGACTCAACAATCACCAATCTGTCTAATTCTATAGCAGCACAAGTGAATTTGCAGTTATGACCGATACACTCAATATGCATTAAATACAGATCAGCTCCAATTTAAAGGTTTTTCCTCTTGTTTTCTGAACTCCTCCATCAGAGGAAATAGTTTCTCTCTGTTATGGTGTATATAGATTTTGGCATTGTATCTAAGGGAGTCAAAGGTTATGCTAGGGGTGGGGTGGTTTTGGCACAAAAGAGGAGCTAAGGATACAATCAGCCATGATCTTATTGAATGGCAGAGCAGGCTCAAGGGGCCGAATGGCCTACTCCTATTTCTAAGATATATAAATGCAGATTGTTCTTCAAGGAGATTCGAGATGGGTGATATTCCTACCAGCTATGCCCACAGCAGTGCAAAAAACTTTAAAAGTATCTGATAACACTGTAGCAACCTTATTGGAAGGATGGTGCAATTACAGCATGTGACATTTACTTTGATAGTATCCTCTTAAAAGTATTTTTCAGTCAAATTGTTCGGACATGTTAAGGCACAACTCTGGGTCAGGTGGCATTTGAATACAGACCTTCTGGCCAAGAAGTACAGATACTACCGCTGTGCCACAAGCCCCTTAAACCTGTCCCCTAGAAGTGTTGCACTTTATTTTGGAAATATATCCATTAAAGTTTGCTTTTTTAAAAAATTTTGTCTATGGGATGTGGGCATTACTGGCAGTGCAAGCATTTATTGCCCACCCTAATTGCCCCTTGACCTGAGTGGCTTGTTAGAGACATTTTGAGAAGATAATTAAGTCAAGGAGTCACACATAGGCCAGACCAGGTAAGGACAACAGATTTCCTTCCCTGAAGAGTATTGATGAAGCAAATTGGTTTTTACAACAATCAGCAGTGGTTGCCATTATCTCCATAAAAAATATGAACAAGAGTAGGCCATTCGGCCCCTCGAGCCTTCTCTGTACTATTCAATAGGATTTGGCTAATTCAGCATTCCTCATGTTCACTTTCTTGCCCTTTCCCTGTAACCCTTGATTCTCCGATTGATAAAGAATTTATCTATCTCAGCCTGTGCACACAAGGACTGTGCCTCACAGCTCTCTGTGGTAAGGAGTTCCAAAGATTCTCAACCCACTGAGAGAAGAAACTCCTCCTCGTCTCAGTCTTAAATTGGCGTCCTTTAATTCTGAGACTATATCCTCTGATCCTAGACTCTCCCATGCGGGGTGACATCCTCCCTGCATTTACTCTGTGAGCCATTTCAGAATCCTGTATTTGTCAATGAGATCACCTCTCATTCTTCTAAACTAAGCCAGCTTTTTATTATGGAGAAGTAAATTCTAATTTCATCATTTGCCATGGATGGGATTTGAAGCCACATCCCAGAACAATAACCTGGGCTTTGGGGATTACTAGCTCAGTGATATTAACCCCTGTCTACCCCATTTTAGTCTTATTCCCTGTATGCAGACTAATATTTGTGTTCAAAAGTTGAAATATTTGGAAGATTCTACAACAACAATAACTTGCATTTGTGTTGTATCTTTAATGTAACAAAACATTCCAAGACTCTTCCCAGGAGTATCACCAGACAATATTTGCCACCTAACCACAACCAGGAATCATTTGGAATGGTGACCAAGAGCTCTGTCACAGAGAATAAGCTTGAGGGTTCATCGAAGGAGGAGGTGGAATTACAGGAGGGCATTGCAGAACTTAGAAGGCACAGCTGCCAGTGGTGGAGCGATGGAAATTGGGTGATGCTCAAGGGGCCAGATAGGAGGAACACAGATATTTATGAGGGCTGCATGAGGTGACAGTGTTGGAGAGGGGCAAGGCCATGTCAGGATTTTGTCCAACTCAATGTGAACAAATCAGTGACAGGATCGAAGCAAAACTCTTGTGGCACAATGGTAGTGTCCTTACCCCTGGACTGGGAGGCCTGGGTTCAAGTGAATATATAATAGCATCTCTGAACAGGTTGATTAGAAAAGTAAGTTAAATTTTAAAAAATTGAAACAAAGCTTCTTGGACCCAAGAAGGTCGGCTTGATGCTCTGTTTATCCAGTAAAAGGATGTGATGAAACCAGGCTTTTTTTTATTATATATTCGCACCACACTTTCCACTGAGACCTGCCAGTCAATCAATCACTAGAGCGTGACCGGGATACACGATGTTTGTTTGTTTAGTTAGTTGCTGAGAATATTTAAGCAGCACCACCTCATCGGGCTGTCGGAGCACGTTCTATGCAGAAGCTGAGGGCCAGGTTTCAGAGCTGCAGCTTGCCTCATGGACAGACCAAGCAGCAGTCTGTGACATTAAGCATTCCGATTGTTTCTGCCACATTTCAAAATGTCTCCTTTGATGATGCTGCTGTTTGCCTGCTGTGGTGATGTGTTTGTGAGGGGGTGGGGACTGAGACTTTTTAGCTTAAAACACCTCATCACAGCAGTTAACTATTCAACTGTGTGGGCCATCACTGGAACGCCTGAGCCAGTGTAACTGGACAGAATCCCAGGAAATATTACAGCATGTAGAGGGAGGACATTCAGCCTGTCATGCCTGCTCTGGCTCATCAAAACGAGCACCATTACCTGGTGCCAGTCTCCTGCCTTTTCCCTCGTATCCTTGTGCATTACTTTTGCAGTCCTCAAAGTTTTCAGGTTGAAGGAGCCCAAATCTTTCATGGCTAAGTCAGCCCAGTTGGCTAAATGGCTGGTTTCTGTTGCAGTAGGATAGCACCACTACAGGTTCAGTTCCTGCACAGATGAGGTTACCATGCAGGTCCCACTTTGCTCCTTGCCTGAGATGTGGTTACCCTTAGGTTAAGTCATGACTGGTCATCTCTGTCCCTGATAAGAGTATGGGACTATGACAAAGTTGTGTTTATTTATTTGATTTCGAATCTCCATTATATGGAAACATATCTGTGTTTCGCCTACCAAATCGTTTCATAATGTTAGAGACTTCTATCAGGTTGTCACTGTGCAGCCTTCAGTTTTCTAGTGAAAAGGTGAAAATCCAATCCAGCCTTTCCTGTTAAATGTAATCTCTAGCAAAATGGTTCTCGCCCAAAGAGATTGTGATGTTGAAGGGAGCTCTGTTGTGGTGCCCCAGAGAGAAGCAGGTAATCAATTGGCAAAATAACAAAATAAACATGCTAAAAGGTTAAGGGAAGAGAAACAAGGGGAATAAGAGCAGACTGAATAATTACTGGGCGTTCTAGTGTGAGTTCTTCAGATCTTCATATAAGGTCAGGCACTTTGAGGTTACTTTTAAACGACATTTAATAATAGACTGTACATGATGGTAGGGCTAAGGTGCATCATGCTCTGATCTTCTAGCAGTACCAGCACATGACCACTGAGATCACCTGAGAGGTTTATCTACCTATTCATTAAACCCTACCTCTACACTGTTGAGGTGGGGACCTGGCTAGCACAGGGTACAATGGACTGAACGCTTGTGTCTACAGCAACTTTTCAGAAGCCATTGCCTTTAAATATTTTAAAAAGTGATTTCTTCATCTATAAGTGGATTTTTTTCAGTATTACGGCCACATTTGCTTGGAGCCACTGTTAGCTCCATGGCACTATTGCCAAAAAAAGGACCATCATACCATTTGCCTTCTTCATCACCTGCTGCACCTGCATGCTTACTTCCAGTGACTGTTGTATAAGGACACCCTAGTCTCTTTGCACCTCCCCCTTTCCCAGTCTCTGCCATTCAGATAGTAATCTGCATTCCTGTTTTTGCTACCAAAGTGAATGCCTTCACATTTATCCACATTATACTTCATCTGCTATGCATTTGCCCACTCACTCAACTTCTCTAAACCACACGGAAGCATCTCTGCATCATCCTCCTCCCAGCTCACCCTCCCACCTAACTCTGCACAACTTTTGATCAAAAAAAGAAGAAAGCGCGAACAGGGGACTGAGTTGGATGATCAGCCGTGATCTTATTGAATGGTGAAGCTGGCTTGAGGGGCCAAATAGCCTACCCTTGCTCCTATCCTATATGTTTTTTATATGTCATGTAATGAATTTTGACATTTTAGGCTGGATATTTCTATGGAGGGGTAAGAAACAGGAGCCAGGACTGCTTTTGGATCTCAAACCTATCGTGGGATGGATGGCACAACAGGCACTGATGGGGGTCTTCACAGAGACAACTACTTAATCGACCTTGAGACAGTCTCCCTATCAAAATAAGGGTGGAAAGTGGGCTCTCAAAACCAGAGGGCCAATTAGAGGTCATATGCAAGGGGAGGCAATGGCCTAGTGGTATTACCGCTGGATTGTTAATCCAGAGACCCAGATAACATTCTGGGGACCCGGGTTCAAATCACAGATGGTGGAATTTGAATTCAATAAAAATATCTGGAGTTAAGAATCTAATGATGACCAAGAATTCATTGCCGATTGTTGTAAAAACCCATCTGGTTCACTAATGCCATTTAGGGAAGGAAACTACCATCCTTACCTGATCTGGCCTACATGTGACTCCAGACCCACAGCAATGTGGTTGACTCTGAACTGCCCTCTGGACAATTAGGGATGGGCAATAAATGTTGCCTAGCTAGTGATGCCCTCATCCTGTTAATAAATAAAAATGAATGAGCAACAGAGGGTGTGGTGGAGTGTGGGAATGACCATGAAGGTGCCCTCTCACCAACATTTTGAAGACTTTGAATCAAACAACCCGACTACTGCTCTGGGACAGTGTGAGTGGGATGGGGGGAGTGGAGTGGGGCGGAACACCTATGCTCGTTTCGCAACAAACAACTACATCTCCAGGTCGTGAACCATTTCAACTCCCCCTCCCACTCCTTGGATGACATGTCCATCCTGGGCCTCCTGCATTGCCACAATGATGCCACCCGAAAGCTGCAGGAACAGCATCTCATATTTCGCTTGGGAACCCTGCAGCCCAAGGGTATCAATGTGGACTTCACAAGCTTCAAAATCTCCCCTCCCCTGACCGCCTCCCAAAACCAGCCCAGCTCGTCCCCGCCTCCCTAACCTGTCCTTCCTCCCCTCCTCCCACCTCAAGCCCCACCCCCATCTCCTACCCACTAACCTCATTCGCCTCCTTGACCTGTCCATCCTCCCTGGACTGACCTATCCCCTCCCTAACTCCCCACCTACATTCACCTTTACTGGGTCCAACCCCGCCTCTTTGACCTGTTTGTCTCCACTCCACCTATATTCTCCTTTATCCATCTTCTATCCGCCTCCCCCTCTCTCCCTATTTATTTCAGAATCCTCTTCCCCTCCCCCATTTCTGAAGAAGGGTCTCGACCTGAAACGTCAGCTTTCCTGCACCTGTGATGCTGCTTGGCCTGCTGTGTTCATCCAGCTCTACGCCTTGTTATCTCAGATTCTCCAGCATCTGCAGTTCCTACTATCTCTATATCAATTATTCATGATGTAGGTTTATATTTTCCAGATTTTCATACAAAACTGTCCTTTGACTTGTTGGTTGTCATTCTTCCATGACTGTCGTTTTTAAAATAAATCAGGGGATGTGGGCGGCACTGGCTAGAGAGGCATTTATTACCCATTCCTAATTGCCCAGAGGGCAGCTAAGAGTCAACTATATTGCTGTGGGTCTGGAATCACATATAGACCAAACCAGGTAAAGATTTCCTTCCCTAAAGGACATTAGTGAATCAGATGGACTTTCCAATGGTCAACAGTGGTCGGTGGTCATCATTAGACTCTTAATTCGAGATTTCTTTTAAAAATTGCATTCAAATTCCACTCTTTGCATGGTGGAGATTGAACTCAGATTCCCCGATCATTACATGGAGTCTCTGAGTTAATAGTCTTGTGGTAATACCAGCAGGCCATCATTTTCCTCTATTACCCTAGAGTTCACAGCTAGCCCATTGAACTCTGAGCTATGGCAGGTAGCAGGTCCTGCCAGAGCCATCAGACTATTTCTTTGAGCCCTTATAAAAATGTCAGAGAGGGGGGATGGGGAAGGTTGTTTGATTGGCATCCTGTTGACAAGAGTTGGTCACCTTCCATTTGGTCAGATCACTGTGCTATTGCGTATGTCAGGTGACAAGTGGGAGTATAGAAGCTAGGTGTTTGGAGGTCAGAGACCATGGGATGATCCCTCTCGGAATGTATTCTGCCAGAAATAGCACCCCCTACCATTGCATCAATCCACCAACCCTTGTTAGAAAACCTTTTTGTAAAGACAGTACATTCCATAATGTTTTTTTTATTTTATGGGCTGTGGGCATTGCTGGCCAAATTTGTTCCCCACCCCTAATCACTTTTGAACTGAGTGGCTTATCAGACCATTTCAAAGGGCAGTTCGGGGTCAAACACAGTGCTGTGGGTCTGGAGTCACATGCAGGCCAGACCAAGTGGATGGCAGAGTTCCGCTCCCAAGGTATCATTGAACCAGAGAGGTTTTTATAACAATTGATTATCATTTTCATTGTCATGATCACTGAAACCAACTTTCAATTCCTGATGTATTAAACAAAATTTTTATTCCATTAACTGCTGTGGTGGGATTTGAACCTATGTCCCCAGGGTATAAAACTAGCTGTCTGGTCCAGTGGCATCACCTGTATGCCACCCTGTTTAGAGTCAGTGTAGATGGTTAGGTCAAGCTTCAAGGGGAGCATTCGATCTTCCAGTCCAGGGGTAAAAGTTCAACTGACTGAGCCATAATTTGGGATAGACTATGGGAAAATGAGTGGCAATAATAACCCAACATGCCCTTACATCTGCGCAGGATCCTCATCATTACTGGCATTCTCCTGGTTGTGATTAAGTAGGATTTACAGCAAACTGTAAAAATGTGGTTTCAGTCTTCTATCTCTGCATTGATGCTGTTTCATCTTATTTTCAGCAATAGGATCCCAGCAGAGGAGAAGCTCCACTTCCTTGGCCATTGAGTTATTTGAACAGCACTTAGGAGGACACATCCTACAGGTATGACAGTATTTTCCTCAAGTCCCGCTCCTTTCACCATTCTTTCATAGGCTGTATCCCTTGCTCTGTCTTATCAGAGCCAGCCACCTCATTGTGGATCTGGAGTCACACGTAGGCCAGACTGTGTAAGAACAGCAGATTTCCTTCCTTAAAGGACATTAGTGAACCAGACGGACTTTTACAGTAATCAGTGGCATGTTTGTGACCAATGTCACTGAGATTAACTTTTAATACTGGATTTTTATAATTAGTTGAATTTATTAATTAGTCAGCCCTATTACTGTGGAGTCACAGGGGAACAAAGTGACCCTTACAACTGGGAAGAATGAGCAGTCTGAAGCTGTATTTTCAAGCACATTTCTGACAGGGTCTTGTAGGGTAGACGTGGAGAGGTTGTTTTCAGTAGTTAAGAATCCACAACTAGAGGCCATGGATGTAAAATAGTCACTAATAAATCCAGTAAGGAATTCAGCTGACACAGACTTTACCCAATGGGGAGAATGTGGATCTCATTACCACAAGAAGCTGTTGAGGTGAATGGCACAGAAAGGGAAGTTAGTAATATCAGGACAGAGAAGAGTGCAGAGAGAAATATTGATAGATTCCAGTTCAGAGCAGGCTCATGTCCAGCTCTTGTGCCGTAGACTCTTGTGCCGTAGACTCTTATGTCATAGAGTCACACAGCACAGAAGAAGACCTTTCCATCCAACCAGTCCAAGCTGATCATAATCCCAAACTAAACTCGTCCCACCTGCCTGCACCTGGCCATATCCCTCCAAACCTTTCCTACTCATGTACTTATCCAAGTGTCTTTTAAACATTGTAACTGTACCTGCATCCACCATTTCCTCTGGTGGTTCGTTTCACACACGAATCACTCTCTGTGTAAAAAGTTGTCCTTTATGTCCTTTCTAAATCTTTCTCCTCCCACCTTAACAGTTTGCCAAGTTTTGAACTACCCCACCCTAGGAAAAAGACTCTTATCAATCACCTTATCTATGCCCCTCATGATTTTATAAACATCAAGAACCCAGGGTAAGGGAACCGAAAACTAGGTGGCATAGGTTTAAGGTGAGGGGGAAAGATTTAAAAGGGACCTAAGGGGAAAGTTTTTCACGTAGAGGATGGTCCATGTATGGAATGAGCTGCCAGAGGAAGTGGTGGAGGTCAATACAATTACACTTAAAAGGCATTTGAATGGGAACATGAGTAGGAAGGGTTTAGAAGGATGTGAGCCAAATGCTGGCAAATGGGACTAGATTAATTTAAGCTATCTGTTTGGCATGGACGAGTTGGACTGAAGGGTCTATTTCCATGCTATACATCTCTATGACTCTATAAGGCCACCCCTCAATCTCCCATGCTCTGGTGGAAAATGTCTGAGCCTTTCCAGTCTATTTTTATATTTCAAACCCTCCATTCTTGGCAACATCCTGGAAAATCTTTTCTGAGCCCTCTGCAGTTGTAATGTCCTGAGGAGAGGTCTGGAGAATTCCCGTTGCTTTTGCAATGAAATAAGGAAAGTTCCATAATATCCAATAACTGGCTTAACTTTTGTTATTGTTCATTCAGATCTTCCAAACTGTAGTGACACTGACTCCCATCACAATACAACATTGACTTACTGACTGGGGGAGAACTAAAAGTCTGTGAGGACTGCAAGATTTAGTCATTGAAATGATGGCCATTCTGCCCATTTCTTCCTTGCTCTGTAAGCAAGGAGCTTTCACCAACCTCTTACATGACAACTAGGGTCAGGGTCAAGAGTCAGGCTCCTGCTCCTCAGATGGGATGTATATCAAGGTGTCATAGCAGAGGCTGGTAATCACATTGAATAGAGTGGCAGAAATCTCCAACAGGCCATTTGCACAACCCACCAGGAGGGATTCAGGAGAAGCAAGTGAGGTCTAGGCCAGGCAAGAGAGTTCCAGGCCAGGCACGGGAGTTCTAGACCCGACAAATAGTGTTCTGTAGAAGGCTTGTTGGTTCCAGGCAGGTGAGAGAGCTTCAGGCCAAGCAAGAAAGTTCCAGATCAAGCAAGAAGATTCTAGACTAGACATGGGATTTCCAAACCAAGCAAGGGTGCTCTAGAACAGCCAAAAGAGTTCTAGGTCAGACCAGTATCCTGAGTCTCCAAAGAATTTCAACGTATGTTTTAAAAAATATTGCACAATGGTCCACTTGCTCAGGGCAGTGTCGGGGCCATTGATGGAGAGGTGTGAAAATGGGAGACTAGGTGGCGGCCTTTCCCCATGGGTAGGAAGCCACTGGATGTTAATCAAATCCTAACCAAGCCGCTTAAATAGTGATTATGAGATATAAACTGTCTTTGTGTAGAGAGTTTGTTGACACGTCAGCCCTAATTGGTTGTGATTTTGCCATGGAGAATGCAGCATGGAACTATTGACTCCCCAGATTTTTATTTAATTCAGAACAGCTCAAAGCCTGGACCTGTTACTTTATCCTTCAGAGGACAGGTCCCAGCATGTTGATTTATGTGTTTCTAGTGAGCATAGGTGAGCCACATTATGAGTGAGATTTGATTTGATGGTCCCCAGGACATTACCTGGGTCTCTGGATTAAGAATCTAGTGATAATACCACTAGGCCATCACCTTCCTTGTATTTGTGGAAAGCTAGTTAAAACTGTAACATTCAAACTACATAGAAAATATTAAATATGAAATACTAGAAAAGTTCAGTTTTAAAGAGGACTCCTATTAATAAACAAGAGGCTGCAGGTGGAACTAATTTAGTTTGGGATTATGGTCAGCGCGGATTATTTGGACTGAAGGGTCTGTTTCTGTTCTGTATGACTCTATAAGAGGAAACGATTTCCATTAGAAAGGTAAAAAACCAAAGAACTGCGGATGCTGTAAATCAGAAACAAAACAGAAATTGCTGGAAAAGCTCAGCAGGTCTGGCAGCATCTGTGAAGGCAAAAACAAAGTTAACGTTTCGGGTCTGGTGACCCTTCCTCAGAACACCAGTTCTCAGAACACCAGAATGTAAGAATGGCAGAACAATCATGTGTCTAACTGCCAGACTTGAAAGGACAGACAGTGCCACTGGGGTGAGGGGAAGGGAGGGAGGACCTGGTGACCAAGAATGTAACAAGTAAAGCTAAAGAATGGGTGTTGGTTCACAATTTGAAGGCTTTGAACTCCGTATTAAGACCAGTGCCTAGTTTGAAGATGAGATGTTGCTCTACCTGTTTATGCTGTGATTCACTGGAGCACTGCAGCATGTCGAGGACAGACAAGTGGCCATGTGAGCAGGACATTGTGTTAGAATGACTGGGTATGGGAAGATAGGGATCATGCTTGCACACAGGCCGAATGTGTTCTGCAAAGCAGTCACCCAGTCAGCATTTAGTTTCTCCAGTGTAGAGTGAGCCACATTGGGTGCAGCGAATACAGTACACACTGCTTCACCTGGAAAGACTGTTCAGGCTGTTGGATAGTGAGCAGGAAGGAGGTGAAGGGACAGGTGTTGCACCTTCTGTGGATACTCAGGAAGGTGCCGTGGGAAGCAGTGGGTGATGTTAGTGGTCGATGAATGGACTAGGGTGTCCCGGAGGGGAAAATTTCTGTGAAATGCAGACAGGGGAAGATGTGTTTGGTGGTGGCATTCTGCTGGAGTTATCTGAATTGGCGGAGAATGATCCTTTGAATGTGGAGACTGGTGGGATGAAAAGTGAGGACAAGGGAGGTATGATCACGCTGTTGTGAGTGATGGGAAGGGGTAAGGGCAGAAGCATGGCTTATAGGTTGGATGCAGTTGAGGGCCCTGTCAACCACTGTGGATGGGAAACCACCATTATGGAAGAAGCAAGCCATGTCAACAGGGCTGTTTTGGAAGGTGGCATCGTCCAAACAGATGTGACATAGGCGAAGGAACTGGGAGAATGGGATGGAGTCCTTGCAGGACGTGGGGTGTGAAGGTAGCTATGGGAGTCATTGGCTTTGTAGTGGATGGCAGTGGACAGTTTATTCCCTGAAATGGAGACAGAGAGGTCAAGGAAAGGAAGGGAAGTGTCGGAATTGGACAATGTGAAAGTTATAGAGGGGTGGAAATTGGAGGCAAAATGAACAAATTTTTCAAGGTCCTGATGGGAGCATGGAGCGGCACCAAAGCAGTCATCGATGTAATGAGAAAAGAGTTGTGGGAGGGGGGCCAGTGTAGGACTGAAACCAGGATTGTTTCACATACCCCATAAAGAAGCAGGCATAACTGCAACCCATAGCCACTCCTTTGATTTGGCAGAAGTGAGGTGAATTAAAGGGCTGTTTTATGGGTGCAAACCTCTAGTGTGGGACTTTTCTTATGCCACCATTCAAATTAGAAGTGAGAATATTACCCACTGCTCCATGCCTGACGCCAATTGGGACACATTGTCAGTTTGATTTGGGCATTAGCTGGTTATTTAGACAGCAGTGGTGTTCAGGGATATGGCACAAAGACACGGGATTAGCACTGGATAACAGAGCCAGTGCAGTCTTGGTGGACTGGATAGCTTTCTTCTGCACGATAAGAATTCTGTGATGACATGCTCCAGAATCCACCATTTGCCACCAGCGAAGGCATATTGCCATGGGATCTTGCTGTGGCCTAATCAGTGACCATGTTTGCCTCCATGACTTCTGAAACTATGTCCTCAGCTGTAAACCAAATTGAGACTTTATGAGGATAGGCTTTTTTTTAATAAATGCAAACACTTTCTACTCACAAGCTGATTCTCATAGAGTTGAAGCAGAGAACAGCACCAACTTGCATTTATCTGGAGCCTCTAAAATGGTAAAACCATTTCCCCAGCGTTTCAACAGGAATGCTATCTGACAACATTTGACACAGAGCCAGTTAAGGAAAGATTGTAAGTAAACTTTAATACTCAGTGTGTCTGGCAGCATCTGTGAGGGGAGAAAGAGAGTTAATGTTTACAGTCAAAACTGATTATAAGGAATGCTCGAAATGGTAGTTTTAAGGATTGTCTTAAAGAGAAGATTAAGGAGGGAAATTACAGAACTTAGGACCTGAAGAAATGGCTGGGTAAGATGGGATCATGAAGATCCGAGATGGCAAAGAGACCAGTATCAGAGGAGAGGGTTGTAGGAGATTGTACAGCTGGGAGTAGGGGTGAAGACGGGAGAGCGGGATGAGGGTTGTGGGTGGATTTGGCAGTAAGGGTGATGACCTTTTACTAGATGTGTTGCCAGACCAGGTGCTAGTTCAGTCCACAGTAACACAGAGACAGCCACGGAGGGAGAGGGAACACCTCCCATCTTAAACTATGAATTCCAGGCTCAGCTGTGAGGTTGTCTGAAGCCTCCAGGAGAAATGAGGAACAGGATTTGGAGGCAGATTCTAAGTAAAGTCCCTAAGTTGCACTGGAGGTCTACAGAGGCTTGGTCTTTGCAAAGTTAAACCAGTGCTTGGTAAATTATACCCAGTAATCCGTTGTCTAACTGAGAGCAGAAACTTGCAGGTTGACATTTATGCGTGAGCTTCTCTGAATGGAGATGGATTAGGCTAATTAGTGTTGGAGAGTAGTCATTATGATTGTCTTTTTAGGCTGTAGGCTAATTGCACAGAGTGGCATGTGGAAATAATTCTTAAACTGTAATTCATCAACTACCAAGCATATCCTATGAGTTATTGCCAAATCTATTGTCAGGCTGTAGATATTATAAATAGCTCAATTCTGAAAAATTAACCACAATTGTGTTGGAGTAGTAAAGTGGGGTTCTTTTAGATTAAATTTTCACTTGAAGTTTTTCATTTTGAAAAGCCCATTAGCCTTCGTACAGTAATGGAATCAATCCAGAGCTCAAAGTGAGACGATGAGCAGCACTGTGGCGTCCCCACACATCCCTCCCAAAGTGACATCATTCAGAATTTCACTGCTCATGTCCAAACTGCAGTGTTCACCCATCTGTCTTTTCGGAGACAGCGCATTGCGGTGTTGAGGATGAATTTTGTTCACTCCTTAGCTGTGGGTGCTGGACCCTGCAACAGTGTTGGTTGGGATGGGGGTGGGGGGAAGGGGGGTGGTTGGTGTTCAAAGTGTAATGCTCATATTTTCGCATGTTCCCTCTCCTGTCAGGGCTGTCAAAGAGATGAGCAAAAGGATTAAGTCCTTCACAATTGCTTCTTCTCCAAATTGGCTGATCTTGCGCTAGAGTTTCCACGACACAATGCAGGATATGCATTTTCTCGGGCTGGATTTAAGTGCATCCTTGAAGTGTTTCTTCTGCCCCTCTTCACTAACCTATTGTGACAAAGCTCGAAATGGAGAGTGCATTTTGAGATTCTTGTGTCAGTTCCCTGTCAGGCAACACCTTGATTTTACAATTCTCAACTCTGCTTACCCCTTGCTCCACGGTCTCACCCTTTCCTCAACTCTGCTTACCCCTTGCTGCACGGTCTCACCCTTTCCTACCAGTGCAAACTCCTTCAGCGCCACGATCTTTTTGAGATGCTTGCGCTCCTCCAATTCAGACCTCATCCTAGGCCTTGTCCTCAGATCTGCAACATTCAGGCAAACCTTCCTCTAAATTAAGAGTCGCAAAATACAGCGGATGCTGGAGATCGGAAACAAACAGAGAATACTGGAGAAACTTCAACAGGTCTGGCAGCATCTGCGGAATGAGAGGAGCTGGGTTTTGTATTCATTCATGGCTCTTGCTAGCTATTTCAGCATTTATTGCCTGTCCCTAATTGCCCAGAGGCCAACTATATCACCATAGGTCTGGAGTCACATGTAGACCAGACCAGGTAAGAACAGCAAATTTCCTTCCTTAAAGGGTATTAGTGAACCAGATGGATTTTTCCCCTGACAGTGGACAACATTAGACTCTTAATTCCAAATATTCTTTATTGAATTGAAAGTCTACCATTTCCCATGGCAGGATTTAAATCTCAAACTGAGGTCCACAGAACATTCTTAGGTCTCTGGATTAATAGTCAAGCAATAATACTGAAAGACACCGCCTCACCTGCATTAACGCAGGATTTAATGTTTCGAGTCTGATATGACTCTTGTTCAGAACTCATACTGCACTTGTAACGTTAACTGTTTCTCATTCCACAAATGTTGCCAGACCTGCTGAGTTTGTCCAGTGTTCTCCATGTTTATTGGAGTTTGTTGTTTGTCAAATTTGTTTTAATCAGCTGGTCAGTGTGTCTGTATGGTTCAAAGTCATCCAATGCCCCTTTTCCTCACCTCACCTCCACCCAAACTCAGCTTGGTCCTGTTCTCAAATGGCAAAAGCTCCAGGGACAACAAAGAGACAGTTCTTCAAAGAGACTCTGAAGCTCTCCTTAAAGTGAGGTAGCATTGACTTTTGTTTGGAGAAGCTTGCTACCATTCACTCAGATTGGTAACAAGTTGTGTATTGAACTGTGTTGTGCTTGGAGATCCAACATCTAATGGTGAGGCAAAGCAGCATCATGTCCCACCTGTCCCACCACATGGGACATCCCTGCTCATACGTCTGCAGATCTGTGGATTGAGAATCGACCTGTTCAAGCACGTGAAGATTCACAACAGAAACTTGTGAATCCTCCCACGCAGATGCCATCATTGAGCTGAGGGATGATCACCGCCAACCATGTATTTAAAATCTCAAGTCTTTGTATCAATCCTTCTTTGTTATGTTGATTGTGGTCTGGTGGAGTCTTGCTTGGAGAAATTTGAAAGGCAGAGGGGGAGGGAAGATGGCCCAAGGTCATGAGAGAGAGGAAAGGGTGGTTGGAGATGGGCGATGGTTTGCGAATGAATGCAGAGGAGTTGAAGTAAGTTTTTTTGTGAAGAGAATGGTGGTGGTGATATTAGAGGGAGGAGGACAGTTCCTGTGAGAAAATGAACCAGCATATGGCCAGCAACAACTCCTACAGTACTTCATAATTAAAAAACAATTTCACCCTCTTCACAAATCCAATCGCCACACATCATTGGCCCTGATAAGATATGTGATATTGAGTCGCAAAAAATATATAGCACCAAAATAGGCCACTCAGCCCAACAGATCTACAACAGGTTAGTACTCCACACCTCTCCTCCCATCCAACCATATCTCCGCTATCACCATATCCTATTCCTTTATGACTCGTGATTATCTTAATTTTCAGTAATACATCTCAGCTGTTGGCTTTGAGCACTCTTTTTGGAAGCCAATTTTATATACTCACCATTCAGGATATAGAAGTGTCTCCTGAATTTTCATCTTCAAACTAATAGCATTTTCTCCTATACTGCACTATAAACCCTTTCAGCACCTTGATTTCAGTTAACTCAGTTGGCTTGATGGAAAGTTTGTGATGTAGAGTCATGCTAACACTGTGTGTTCAATTCTTGGACTGGCTTAGGTTACCTTGAAGATTCTGCCTTTTCAGTTCTCACCCCTTGCCTGAGGCATTATGACCCTCAGGTTAAAGTCACTGCCAGTTGTCTCTTTCTGATGAGTGAGTGGGACTATGGTGACTTTACTTAGTCTTTTTGCACACTCTACATTTGTTTTCTTACATGGAGTCCAGAACTGTGTGGTATTCCAAGTGTGATCAAACCAACATCTAACATAAACTTTTATAATTCTTCAAGTCACCCCCTAGATCCATAGCATAGTTATGTACGTGTAAAAATCTATAGCACATTCACTTATGAAAGCTTTTAACAGTACCCTGTAGAGTCCCCAGGCAGCAGAAATGAGACTGCCACTATCTATGCTGTGTGTTTCCCCTTCATATCTTAAAGACTTTAATCTAATGCTTCCAAATTCCAGAGGTTACAATACTAATTCCAAATTCCTGGGAAGCCTTGGTGTCATTGCTGGACAGGTCTTTCAGGAGCTTATGTGAAAGTGAAAGTTGTCATTGTCCCGGAGAGCCATAGACTGCCCTCCCATTAGGGAGAAAGACAGAAGTCACACAACACCAGATTATAGTCCAACAGGTTAATTTAAAATCACAAGCTTTCAGAACACTGATCCTTTGTCAGGTGAAGTGAGAGAGGGAGAGAGGCACGTTTGGTGGTGAGTTTAACCCATGGGTCACCATGCCTCAGATGAGGTGGAATCCTTGTTGTGATGGTGCAAGGAATTGAATCCACACCATTGTCATCACTTGGCGCCACAAACCAGCTGTCCAGCCAACTGAGCTAACAGACCCTGAGGAAGAGGGGCGGGTTGAATGATCTTGTTCTGATTTGTAGTGCTCTTTAAGCCATGCAGATACTGCTCAATACTAACTGTGAGTGAGATCGGACAGTTCACAGGTATGGAGTCCAGCTCGAGATGACCCCTTTTACATGGCAGAAGGTATCTATTTTGAAGCCACAATGTGGACATTCAGCTGTTCAATATTAACAATACAACGGAGAGCAGAATCCAGGCTCAGATGTGAAGGAAAAATGTGTGGAACGTCTTCCAGCCTCTGGAAATGCTCCCCTCCATTTAAGAAGTGAGCACAGAAGCTAATTATTCTGACATTTCAATACAGAGTTTGAAGTACATCTCCTTTTGGGAAGAAAAACCCCGAATTTTTGTGTCAGTCTTCCTGTGTCAGAATGCAGCAACAATGAAAATCTCTGAGCAAAGTGAGTGTGCTGGAGACAGCCCTTTGTTTCCCCTGCCTCACGCAGTCATTGGTGTTGTCTCTTGCACACATTGATTTAGACAGTTTTAATGGTTGTTGATCTGTGTTAATAGCTCCTCAACGATGTAGATTTGTCAAGGACTAGCTTCCCAGTGTTAACCTCGCTCTCTGTTTCTGATTAGACAGGCAGTTTGGTAAAGACTCTGAGCCCTAGCTCTTACTGCACTAAAAATCATAGAATAGTTACATCCCAGAAGGAGGCCATTTAGCCTGCTAGGTACATGCTGGCTCTCAGAAACTGCAAAATTACATTGTAACATTCATACACCTTTTCCCAGTAGTAGCAAGTTCTTCCTCTTCGGAGAATAATTCAGTTTTCTCTTGAAAGTCTCCTCCTCACTCTGTAATCGCATTCCAGATCCCAACCACTCACTACGAAGAAAATTCCCCACACATTAATGCTTAGTCACAGTAGTGTGTACTGCAGCAACACACCAAGGCTCCCCGGCAGCACCTTCCAAACCTGTGACTGCTGCCCCCTAGAAGGACAGTGCCAGCAGTACATGGCAACATCAACCCCTGCAGTTCCTATCCAAGCCATTCACCATCCTGACTTGAAATAGTCTTAAATGGCCTACCCTGTATTCTTACATCTTTCATTGCCACTGATAAAACCCTTTCAGGGCATGACAGAGCATAAGTGGAAAGGATGTTTCTCCCGGCTGTGGTGGGGGGAGGTAGGTGGGTTAGAAAGAGGGACAAATTCTCCGGATAAAAGTGTACATTGAAGACTGAGACAAGGAGGAATTTCTTCACTCAGAGGTGAACCTTTGGATTTCTGTATGCTGTGAAGCTCAGTCATTGAGCGTTTTCAAAACAAAAGTTGATGATCTGGATAGTCATGCCATCAAGGGACATGGGGCTAGTGGGGAAAATTTTGGAGGTCAATGATCAACCATGATCTGTTTAAACAACAGATCTGTTTAAATACTCCTGCTTCTATTCTATCGAATCTTGTATATTTCCTTGACAGTAAAAAGTAAAGTCACCATAGTTCTGCCGTCTCATTAGAGAGAGATGACTAATGGTGGTTTAACTTGAGGGTGACCACATCTTTGGTGAAGGGAGAGATTAAGATGGTGGGACCTTCATGGTAACCTCAGCTGGCGTGGGAATTGACCCGCGCTGTCGGTGTTACTCTGCATCACAAACCAACTGTCCAACTGAGCTTACCAATACCCTCCCTTGACAGTAATCAGCTGGTGATAAACCTGATCACTGTTTAAAATCCATGTGTAATTTGTGCACTGCTATGGGAGTGTGTGTTCCAAATTTCAGTTTCTCACAACTGTGACTACTTTATGGAACTCCAACATTGTCTGTGCAGTGTCCCAAATCGAGTTCTCTGAAAACTGGTCCTGTCCAAGAACTGAACGTTCTGTCAATTTTTAAGAGTGTAGGTGATAGACGATGCAGGTTGTTTTCCGCTGTGAATTGTGTACACCGATAACCATTAGGACAGCAAATTGAATGATAGGAATCAGTCCAAGATCAAACTGTTGTGGAGAATAGGACAATGCCTTCATTTACTGCCACAGTCTAAGGCTGTTTAGTAGCCTTTTCGACCTGCAAGACTTAAAATTAGGAACAGGAGTAGGGCATCGATCTCTTGAGCCATTTAGCAGATCATTGCTGATTTGATTATAGACTCAACTCCATATTCCCGCCTACCCAAATAATCACTAACTCCCTCATTAGTCAAAAATTTAAAAATACTTAATGAACCAGCCTTCATTGCTGTCTGGATAAGAGAGTTCCAAAGATACCTGATCCCCTTGAGAGAAAATATTTCTCTTCATCTCTGTATTCAACAGGAAACTCTTAGTTTTAAACTGCATTCCCTAATTCTAGTCACTCCCACAAGGGAAACTATCCTCACAGACCCACAGCAATTTGGTTGACTCTTAACTGCCTTCTGCGTAATTAGGAATGGGCAATAAATGCTGCCTAGCCAGCAACGCCCTCATCCCGTGAATGAATAAAGAAAAAAACAGCGTCCACCCTCACGATCAAGCAGAGATTAAGTGTGGATTTAAGTTACTTCTGTTAATTCAGATGATAAAGTTGTCAAACACCGTTCTTGAGTATTAACTCCAAACACTCAATGATATGAAATATTTGGGAACGCTTCTTTACATTTGAAATAAAGTATCTGACATGAAAATGATTCTTCGTGTGGACAAAGCAAATGTAATGTGTTACAATGCTTGCTGGAGCTGGCACTGCCAGAACTAAAATCTGGAGAGGTACAAAATCCAACAGGGTCTCCTTCCCCTGGGGGTGTTGGATTTTGGACATCATGCATGTGACACACTTTTGGCTATCTGAGGCTCTCAAAATTTTTAGTTTTCTTTCTTTCTGTCCCCTTCTCTTTATCGATTCTAACAGCAGCAGCCCTCCCACCCCCGCCTTCTGAAAGAAACACAAGTGACAAGTCTCCATCTGACACTAAGAAAAGTCTCTTGTGCTTGAGCATGAACCAAAGCTGACACTAACCCGACACAAAAGCCCATATATGTACACCCTCTCCACCCTTGTTAATTGGATTGAAAACATTGATTTAGTAAGTTCTTTGAAGAGACTAAACTTGCCCCTCCTGATTAACATTCCAAATAGGGATCTGCAATTGATTTTGATAGAGTAAAATCTCCCATTCTTGCAACATCTTCATCCTCCTTCACCCCCTGGGGTTCTATTAAATCGAGCATATGTTTTAACAGGCACAAGAGGAGGCAGTCATCGGAGTTTGATGGTAGAATGGGTCAATGGTGGGATTCCTTTTTCAAAGCGCTTGCTTGCTAATCATTGCTGCTGAGGGGTTTATGCTGAAACCATGACAGATTGGGCCTTGGATATCTAAGCTCCTGCGAGTTTTCATCTTGAACCAAAACCTGTGAAGCAAGCAGCTCTTGCACAAATAGAATACAGAAACATACAAGGCATAGAAGAGGCTACTCATCCCTTCATGTCTGTGTTGGCTGAGAAAGTGCTGTCCAGCCTTATTCCACCTTCCAGTTTTTGTTCTGTATCCTGGGGATGGGTTAGCCTTGGGCTTGGTGGACAGCACTCCCTACTCATAGTTTCAGGTTCAAGTCCCACTTTTTGGACTCGACCACACAAATTCAGGTACACACTCCAGTGCAGCGCTGAGGGGGTTTTGGGTGAGGCATTAAACCAAAGCCTCATCTACCTGCTTGAGTGGATGTACAAGATCCCAAGGTACAATTCCCAAGGAGCAGAGGGCGTCTGCACACTTTTCTGGATTGTGTTTATCCTTCAATTGAAGTCACTAAAACAATGATCTGGTCATTGTCACATTGCTGTGTGGGATCTTGCTGTGAATGAATAGGGTGCTTTGTTTTCTTTATTGCTTTCGAGTATAAATTGAATGAGAGTTTCTTCCTGAGTTGCAATTTACATTGCAGGAGCACACAGACTTTCTCTCATCTCACTACTCCAAAGATAACAATGTATAGTTAATCATTTTCCCAATTTCCGATATGGCTAATCATATGCTTTATATTTGACTTAGAATTAAAAGACACAAGGAGCTGCTGTGGTACTGTCCCTACCTCTAGGCCAGGTGGTCAGTGTTCAAGTTCCACCTGCTCTAGAGTTGTGTTATAACATGTCTGAACAGCTTGGTTAAATAAAATCTAGAATAAAAAGGCAAAGACACAGACATGCACACACATAGACACACTTTCACACACACTTACAGATGCACACACACTTGCAAACGTCTACAATCAGACATGTACACTCACATACTGTCACACATGCACACACTTAAGGTTGCATATGCACTCACAAATCCTATACACATGCACACTCACAAACGTGCACAATCATAGATGCACACATACACTCTCTCTGACACACACACACAATCATAAATGCACACACATTCACAGACACATCACAAGCAAACAGAGGAAAGAAAATGGATTTCTCTCTGCAGATGCCCCAAAATAAACACATTTGCCCAATAAATCTTAGTCCTTGAAGGCCAAATGGGAGATGTTGAGATGTTCAGGTGGCTGGCTGTCTGGCAAGCTGGCACACCAAAATAGATATTGCTGAACACACGCTGTTGTTGCTGGGCACCCTTGCAGACATTTGGGAAACATTGGAGACATTCTTTCAGAGGAGTCTTCTGCAAGAGAAGCTGGACCAGGGCTCCAGGTACCATGCTGGAACCATAACATACATTCTTTTCCAGAAATAGGACAGCTAAGTTGGGAAGCTTTTCACCTTTCAGCAAACTTCTCTCCAACTGAAAATCCAAACAATCTCCAAGCAAAATTAGCTCCCTCTTAGCGGTAAAAACAGTCAGGCCTGTTTCTTTCCAAAAAGCTCAAGCAAATGAGACTGGGAATTATCTGAAACCACATGGTTTCGAATAATGTCTTGTTGAGAAAAAAGGTTTCAGTGTGCCTTTTCGTTGGCCTTATGTAAAAGAAATCCAGGAATTTCCACAGAACTGAAAATAAATCTATTTTTCTGCAATCCTTCAAAACTGAAGTACTTCAAAAAAAACATGTAACCTTCTTGAAACCTGTAACATCCTTTCAGATAGTGAGCTCCACCATCCTCATCCTCTTTCCTTTTAGCTTCCCCCACCATCCCCAACTCCCCTACCAATTACTTTAAGTCTTTGACCTCTGGTTATTGATCTCTCTGTCAATAGATGAAGCTCATTCATGTCTCTACATCAGGCCCACTTTCAGTGGTTGACTTTACCAATTCTGGACCACTTTCTTGCTCTCTCCTGGTGGTTGCCAGGGTCCTGGAACCAAAGGGACCAGCTGTCCTGTCATGCCATGGAGGCAGTGATGAGTTACTTGGCCTTGAGAGGTATCACAGCCTGCACCAATCTTGTCCTCTCCTAATTTGTGAGAATGCAGACATAACAATTAGGAGATGGGACATTGGATGATTTACCCCCTTTCCCCACAACCCTGAACACCCCACGCCCGACCAGCCCCTCCACCATCCCCTCAGATGACTTAAGTCCAATTCAATATGGGCCATGATTCAAACGTGGGATATTCCTGGCTGATAGAACCCACCTCCGTCCAACAGGAATGTATCTATTATTGAGAGTGCAAGTGTATTATCAAACTAAGCCATTGAGAGAACGTAATTCCATTAAAATTTATTCAGTCATGGTAGATCAGTCGTCCTAAGGGTGCATCTTGAAGAACATCAGGGAAGATCCCTCATGTTTCTGGACTAATATGCCCTCAACTAATATTCTTACATTGTTGAGTGCCTGCAGGGCAGCCAGCGGTAGGTATAGAAATCACAGGCTCTGGTGCTGCTTCAGAACTGGGTTCCTGGCCTTGCCCCCACTGGACACTGATTACTGAGTCCTGATTACCGAGTCCTGATTACCCCTTATCCCTGGTGCTGCTGGCATCATATCATGGGTAGACACACTATCATAAATCCTTCCTACTGGTAATAGTGACACCAAGTGGGGAGGGATGCCACACACATGCTTGGCAGAAGATAGGCCAGGTCTTGATAACAAACAATAAAGGTTTATACATATTACAAAGTTGCTAGTTATATTAATTTCCAATATCCTATCCCATATGTATCCTTCAAACAACGTTACTAAAAATCATGGGGACGATGGCATTAATGTCATATGATAATCTAATGTGAGACATCATTTCGAATTAAGAGTAAATTCAAGTTCCTACTATAGCTACATGCTTTTAACACTAAGAATAATCACCTTCGGTTAAGATGCACACACTCGAGGCAACTCTTGGAGAACTTTCTGCAATTCCAGGCAACTCCTCATAGGAGCTGTTCCTTATATTCTGATGGAAGGAGCTTATCTTGTGTTGTCAGTTAACCCTTGTAGGTACTTACTGTCTTATACAACAAATGTCACAAAAATACAGATAATCTGGTCATTGCATTTCTGTTTGTAGGATCTTAAGAAGGCATTAGCATGCTTGCCTTCATTGCTGAGACCTTTGAGTATAGGATTTGAGACATCATGTTGAGGTTGTACGGGATGTTGGTGAGACCTCTTTTGGAGCACTGTATACACCTTCTAAATCCACGACCAGTTCTGTCTAGAAGGACGAGAGCGGCAGATACATGGGAACACTACCCCTGCGAGTTCCCTTCCGAGCCACTCACATCCTGACTTGGAAATATATCCTTCAATGTTGCTGAGTCAGAATCCTGCAACTCCCTCCCTAATGGCACCGTGGGGGTACTTACACCTCACGGACCGCAGCAGGTCATAAATGCAGCCTTCCTTCCTACTACCACTTTCTTGACAGCAATTAGGAATAGGCACCAAATGCTGGCCCAGCCAGTGACACTCAAAAATGTGAATGAATAAAACAATGTTCTGAGGTTGTGATTGGCACCAAATAAAGTTTTAGGGAGATTAACAGGCGCTTTTTATAAAAGCTAAAGTTATCATAGGTCCAGAGGACCAGTCTCTCATTACAGAGAGAGACAGCTGATTGTGGTTTAACCTGAGAGTCGCCATGCCTCGGCTGAGGGGGAAGATTGAGAAGGAGAGTCCTTCACGGTAACCTCAGCTGGTGCAGGAATTGAATCCACACTGTCGACATCACTCACCAGCTGTCCAGCTAGCTGACCTTTGTGTAGGGAATAGCCAGTTTGTGGGCATTATATGACCGTAAGATATAGGAGCAGTATTAGGCCATTCAGCCCATGGAGTCTGCTCCACCATTCGAACATGGCTGATGTGTTTCTCAACCTCGTTCTCCCGTCTTCTCCCTGTAATCCTTGATCCCTTTACTAATCAAGAGCCTATCTATCTCTGTCTTAAATACATTGAATGCCTTGGACACCACAGCCTTCTGCAACAATGAGTTCCATAGATTCACTGCCCTCTGGATGAAGAAATTCCTCCTCATCTCATTCCCTTAACTCTGATGCTGTACCCTCGGGTCTTTATTTTGATTTTGATTTTGATTTTATAATCACGTATACCAAAATACAGTGAAAAGCTATGTTTACGAGCGGTACAGGCAGATCACAGCAAGTAAAAGATGTACAGATCAAAAAGACTTAGAGGTATGCAGGTTACGTTGCAAGTTACATTATTTGAGGCTACAGTCCAGTCAACAGTCTGATAACGGCCGGAAAGGATCTGTTCCTGAACCTGCTTGTGCCTGTATTCAGGCTTCTGTATTTTCTGCCTGATGAAAGAAGTTGTAGGAGATCATTACCAGGATACAATGGGTCTTTGATGATGTTGGCTGCCTTTATGGAAGGATGGCTTCCGTGATGGTCTGGGCTGTGCACACCACCTTCTGTAGTTTCTTATGGTCCTGGGCAGAGCAGTTGCTATACCAGGCTGTTCTGCACCCAGACAGTATGCTTTCAATGGTGCATCTGTAGAAGTTGGTGAGGGACTTTATGGACATGCCAGATTTCCTGAGCCGCTTGAGGAAGAAGAGGCGCTGTTGTGCCTTTTTGACTGTTGCATTTATGTGAGAAGTCCAAGACAGGTCATTGGTTATCATCACTCCGAGGAACTTGATGCTGTTCACTCCTCAGCCTCGGTTCTGTTGATGTAGATGAAGGCATGTTCTCCTCTTTTCTTTCTGAAGTCGTTAATCAGTTCTTTAGTTTTACCAGTGTTGAGAGACAGATTGTATTCATTGCACCACATCACCAAGTCCTCTATCTCACTTCTGTATTTTGACTTGTCGTTGTTAGATATCCGACCCACTTATGATGTTGGCTCTCCTACTAGTGGAAACACCTTCTCCACATCAACTCTATCCAAGCCCCATTCTGTAAGTTTCAATCAGGTTCCCCTTCATCCTTCTAAACTCCACTGAGTACAGACCTGGAGTCCTCTACAGCTTCTTATATGACAAGCTCTTCATCTCTGGGATTATTCTTGTAAATCCCTTCTGAACTCCCTCCAACACCAGCACATCTTTCCACAGATACAGGGGCCCAAACTGCTCACAATATTCCAAATACAGTCTGAGCAGTGTCTTATACAGCCTCAGTAATACATAGAGTCATAGAGATATACAGCACAGAAACAGACCCTTCGATCCAACGTATCCATGCCGACCAGATATCCTAAATTAATCTTGGTCTATTTTCCAGCATTTGGCCCATATCCCTCTAAACCCTTCCTTATTCATATATCCATCCAGATGTCTTTTAAGTGTTGTAATTGTACCAGCCTCCACCACTTCCTCTGGCAGTTCATTCCATACACACACCACCCTCTATGTGAAATAGTTGCCCCTTAGGCCCCTTTTAAATCTGTCACTCCTCGGCCCATTGGTCCATCTGATCAAGGTCCCGTTGTACTCTGAGGCAACCTTCTTCGTTGTCCCCTTCACCACCAATTGTGGTGTCATCTGCAAAGTTACTAACCATATCTCCTATATTCACATCCAAATCATTTATGTAAATGACAAAAAGCATAGGACCTGTCTGCTTTTGAATTCTAACCCTCTCGAAATGAATGCTAACCTTGCATTTTCCTTCCTAACTGCCAACTGAACCTGCAGTTAATCTTAAGAGAATTCTGAACTAGGACTCCTAAGTCCCTTGTGCTTCAGATTTCCAAAACCTTTCCCATATTGTATTCCATCTGTCACTTCTTTGCCCACTCTCCTAGCTTGACCAAGTACTTCTGCATTCTCCCTGTCTCCTGAACACTACCTGTCCCTCCACCACTCTTTGTGTCAGAAGGGAAGCATTAGCTCCATCGCTTTTAAATAATATCTTGCCTTCAGAAATGATTCTTAACATTTTCCAATTTCAGAATTGCTGACAGTTTCCATCAAAGTTATTTCTTGTCCCCTGTAATATGTTTCTGAAGGTGTATGACTTTCTCTCCTATGAGAACTGGAAACCAGGAAGTTTTGATTTTCAGTATGTTACTATGCAAGGTCATTTTTAAAATTAGATATTAAAACCCAAGTGATAATGAGTGTTTCTGTAAAGGCACTTTTTAAGACGAAGAAGCAACCTTGCCTATTTTCCTCTTTAAAAAAAATTGAACATGGAATGCGGGCGCCATGGACTGGGCCACATTTATTACCTGTTCTGAATTGTTCAGAGGGGCTTTCTAGGTCATTACAAGTGGGTCTGGGGTCATGTATAGGCTAGACTGAGTAAGGATGACATATTTCTTTCTCGAAAGTGAAAGTAAATTAGTGAACTAGATGGATTATTAATTTCTTATATTGAATTCAGATTTCACCATCTGCTATGACAGGAAACATGCCCAGGACTCTAGCACACAAACATGGAATTCTGAGTTACTAATTCAGGATCATTACCATTCCACCATTCTCATTTGGTAATATAGACAGGCAGCCTCTGATCTCAACTAGTTCCCAGATTTCTGTTCTGAAGCCTCATTCCTCTGCCTAGGTATGTGCAATGTTGGGGCTTGTGCCTACGCATTAGTAGATTGTGGGTTGATGTTCCCTTTTAGACTTGAGTGCAAAAATGGAAGCAGATACTGAGGGAGTGCTGCACTGTCAGACATGCCAACCTCAAACTGAGTGCTCCCTGATTGAAATGAAACAGAGAATTCGCTGGCACTTCTTTGAAGAAGAAGGTGCGGTGTTGTGGAAGTGGGGGTGCACTTTCCAGTATCCTGTCCCATATTTATCCCTCAAATCAACATTACTAAAATTCATGGAGGCGAGAGTGGTAATGTCACAGGGCTCATAATTAAGAAGTCCAGGCTTGTACTTTGGCGACACCCAGTTCAAATCCCATTATATTAGCAAGTTGAATTCAACTCAACTGATTAAGAAATTCAATTTTCAAATGAAAAATATGAATCAAGTCTCAATGACGATGGATACTCCAAGTCATTAAGGTCCCAGGTGAGGAGGGATGAACTGGCTCCTCATGTTAATTCATTCATCTCCTTGGTTGACTCCAACAAAGTTAATTTGAAAAGGATCCCTGCCTCCCAGACCAAAATGAACTTATGTTTTAAGAGGAACTAAATTGACCAGGCTTCCTTGAGTTAACAAGAGAATTGGGTTTTTTAATTACTAAATGTGAAAAGAATTAGTAATTAACGAACATAGAGATTAGGAATAAGAAATGAGTCCATAAAGGATAAAAATTGATAAATATGCAGATCAATCTTTTTGGGTTGTCTGTGAAGAGTAGTTAATGAAACTTTAATAGTTAAAATGGTTCATCATCATCGTAGAATCCCTACAGTGTGGAAACAGGCCACCCGGCCCATCGAGTCTACACCGACACCATCCCCCACAACGTCCAAGTCGAGCACCCACCCAGACCCACCCCCTATTCTATCTCTGCATTTCCCACCCTCGACATTATGGGCAATTTAGCACAGCCAATCCATCTAACCTGCAGTGGTCTTTGGATTCTTGGCTTTTGCAGGATAGTTTATCCATTGTCCTATTTTCACTGATGGTGGTTGGCTGGCAAGATTTAAAGCGTGAGAGTCCTTCTGTTCTTCACTTTCCTTTTGACTGGCTTGTTAATTAGCTGGCTTCAAGCACTTGGATTGAGATAGTTCTTTTACCTGTTATGCAGGGTTGACCAGTGCGTGCTTCTTTGACTATGACAATCGCAGAACACTCACATTGAAACCAAGCTGGTTCACCTTCTTCCACTAGCACACACACCCCAGGGTTTTAGTCAATCTTTAACCTTTTATGGTATATTTTTGGAAGAGCAAAATACAATAGTTGTTTACAAGAGGTAGCTTTCTGCTGAGAAGGGGGTGATAGTCAGCCCTTTTGTTATCTCCTTCTCTGGGTTAGCTACAGGTGTGAAATTCCATCTGTACTTCATAGGACATGGCCAAACACTCTGCATTCATATCTGAAGTCTTTTTTTCTTGTCTGCAGTAGTTCTTTTTCTTAAAAGAACACACACACATTTTGAAATTAAAAGTTAAAAATGTCCATAGTTCTTCAGCATCCTGATCCGTCACATGAAGCAACCATGATCCCAGGGAAACAAGGTGGCCTTGGCGACATCCCATGAAAAGGACAAAAAAAAAATTATCAAGTCATATTGCTATTTGTGGCAACTTACAATGTGCATGTTGTCAGCGTTTCCTGTGAGACAGGAGTGACTGCACTTTGAAACCACTCCATAGACCACAAAAAGCTTTGGACTGCCCTAAGGCTATACAAGGTGCTACATAAATGCAAGTTCTAGTCTTTTTTTGTATTGCTGTCTCTTCACTCTCCTGGCCTTCTGGGTATTGTCTGCTCTGAAATCGCTCATCATGGTCGGGCCGTGGGATCAGTAAAAAATTGTGTGAAAAATGCTTGCTGCTAATGCCAATCTAGTGATATTCAGTGATCAGGGACAGTCTTATCCCAGGACAGGTCAAAGCCTGAAAACCATCCCCACTCTCCCTGCACCTCTTCACTACCACCGGGTGAGGGGAAATGACTGAATCCAGGTCATGGTTACAGCTGGAAAGTCTTCATCTTTGGACAAATGAACAAGCTGAAGACTCCTACCAGAACTGCTGCAAACTTCCACCACCCAAGTGGGACCTCCACCCCACAGGGCCATGCGGAAGGGGCACTAAGAGAAGAATCTTAACCTCCTCTTATCTAATTCATAGCGGTACAAGAGGCATGTTCGTCTGAATGACTGCGCTCCCCTTCCCCATGTTGTCATTTGCGGTGCCAGACTGAAAAATTGTGGGGAAAATGTCAAGCAGCAGAAAATTTGTCATCTTTAATTTAGTTTGATGACAGATGATGCACTGTGATTTGTCTTGCTGTCTCTCTGAGCTAACATGACTGTCCTTGACAGCTGCCAGTCAAGTGCAGGACCCCAAACAGAGGTCACAAAAATCAATTCTGATGAATAATATGTTGATTTATCTTTGGGCTGCGACAGTAACCGTTCAATCCATTTTTAACCCTTTCCCTTCAACCTGAGAGTACCACAAGGCCTCCTGTTCAATGTAATTAAAAGCAAAGACAGTGAGATGTCAGAGTACTGCACGTCAATAGATTTGTGGTATTGCCTCGTCCCCACTTCTACCATGGCTCAGGTACTACCTGTTATAGCCTCAGAGTTTTAGAGATTTGTGGTTTAAGTCCCAGAAGAATTGAGCAAAAAAATTAAGGGTGACACCAGCACATAAGGAGGAGCCATGCTTTATGCCCTTGATTTTTATTTTACATCATGAGTTTTTGTGATCTAGAACCCACCACAAGGGGTCCCTGATTTATGAATGTGCATTTCACAACCACTGGTACTTACAAATGCAATCCTGTATAGGGGTGTGATTTTAAAGACCCAACATACAAATGTTTTCTGTACTCATGAACAGCTATTTTACATTGTTCTGACTAGCGCACCTAATCAACTTGCGAATGGACTCGAGCATGGAACACATTCTAAACCAGAGACTCACGGAAGCGGTTTCAGCAATAATGTTTGAAAGGAAGTTGGTTAAATACCTAACAAGTGAACATTTGCAGGGCTACAGGGGAAGAGCAGAGAGAGTGGGACTAACTTCCGACAGCTAACACAGGAACAAGGTTCCTTCTGAGATTCACACCCTCTTGGGGTCTGCTATTTGATAAGAATTAGCTCCATTTGCTGCCTGCTCACTTTTCCTATCAGCCTTGACTCCCCTATGGTTCAGGAGTCTGTCTGTCTCAACTTTGAATATATTCACTGACCAAGCCTCTCAGATTGTGAATGTCGAAGATTTAATGACCCTTTGAGAGAAGAACTTCTATCTCACCTCCAGCTTGAATGGGTGACCCCTCATTCTGAAACCCTTATTATCTATACCCCCTTGAGAGGAAAAATCCTTTTAGTAAGTTCCCTTGTCAAACCTCCACAAAATAATATGTTTTGATAAAATTATCTTCTTGGCAAATCCATTTTGAGATGCTTTTGTTTTATTCGCTTTTGGGATGTGGATTTTCCTGGCAAAGCCAGCATTTATTCCCTACCTCTAATTGCTGTTGAAGGTGCCTTCTTGAAGCACAGTGGTTGGTGTATGGCCTTCCTCAATGTCTTGAGGGAGGGAGTTCCAGGATTTTGACCCAGTTACACTGAAGGAATGGTGACATGTTTCCAAGTCAGGATGGTGAGTGATTCCAAGGTTAATTTGCATTGATTACCTTCATTGTACTACTCTGCCTTACCAGATTAATCAATGTCATCTGTACTTGCTCTCACACGACCCCTATTCCTCCGACATGACCTAATCCCCATCCAAAGCAGGCTCTCTTTTTGTAATTGCACCTTTGTCCTCTATATATCTCTCTCTGCATTACTGTATGTGGCTCCTTCACCATCTTCTTTCCTAAACTGTAACTGGCCTCATAATCCAGAGGCCCAGTCTAATGTCCTGGGTACATGGGCTCAAATCTGCCACAGCAGCTGGTTGAATTTGAATTGTGTTTGTTTAAAATCTGGAACATTAAACTAATCTTAGTCATGGTGACTATGAAAATAGTGCTGAGTCATAAAAATCCATATGCTTCTCTAATCCCCTTTGAGGAAGGAAGTCTGTTATCCTTAGCCATTCGGGTTTACACATGACTCCCAACCCATAGCAATGTCCTCTGAAATGGCCAAACAAGCCCCTCAAGCCAAGGGGCATTTAGGGATGGGAAGCACATGTTGGCCTTGCCAGTGATGCCCATATACCACAAAAACATTTTGAAAAATTGATTTGTTCTCTTGCTGCCTCCACTTCAGTGTCTGTCTTTACCCTCATTCTGACGTCCTTCTTGCCAGCAGCACTACAGAAATAGGAGATTGTTGACTGTGTGTACAGATGTGTGCACGCTAACCGTGCGTACAGATGTGTGTATGTTGACCATGTGTACGGACGTGAGCATGTTGTGTGTACAGACATGTACATGCTGACTGTGTGTACAGATGTGTGCACGTTAACTGTGTGTACAGGTGTGTACATGCTGACCATGTGTACAGGTGTGTACATGCTGACCATGTGTACAGACGAATGCATGCTAACTGTGTGTACAGATGTGTGTACGCTGACCATGCGTACAGACACATGTGCACACTGAGCAGTTGTACGGACATGTGCACGCTGAACGTGTGTACAGGCGTGTGCGCATGTGACTGTGTGTATAGACCCGGCCTGCAGGACCTTAAGATCCTGTGAACCTCATTGAAAAGGCAGCACCTCAGAGAGTGTACGACTCCCTCTGCACTAGGAATGGTGGCCTGGACTTTCTGTTCCAGTCACTGGAGTGGGACTTCAACCCTTACCTTCTGACTCAAGAGTTGAGAATGCAACCCATTCAACCATGGCAGGCACTCCTCCCAGTCACTTCCATCACATTTAACCAAATGAGAAAATTCAACCTGGGTTTCTCCTTATTTCCAAATGAATGGCAAATGAAAATGGCTGTGATGCCCCACCCAGTTGAATCAGCCTGTATCAAAATGAGACATTGGTACATGTTGCTGGGGTTTTCCAAAGAGGGTTCAGCGGCATCTGCAGAATCACATTCCAGCCTGACATCATCAGGTGAAGGGGATAGTTCTGGGGTGAGTTTAAAGCTGGACAGTATAAGCATGAATTAGAGGGATTGACAACAGTTGCCATTAACGTAGCTCCTTTAACACTGCAAAACGTCCCAAGAGACTTGACATGAGTGTGAACAGACACCGAGCTTCATACAGAGCTTTTAGCGTGCACAACGGGAACCAAAGGTTTGGTCAAAGTGGTTTCAGACGAAGAGAGAGAGAGGGGTAGAGAGGTTTAGGGAGGAGATTCCAGATTTGGAGTCTGGGGCCCAGTCAGCTGAATGCATATCTGCCAATGGCAATGTGGTAAAAGCAAATGTAGGATGCTTAAGAAGCTGGAATTGAACACGGCGATCTCAAGGGGTTTGATGGGGCTGTAGGAGGTTACATAGGTGCGCTGATGTCTTCCTGTGTACAATCCTAGTGCAACTTCAGAAGGCAATAAAGCTGACCTTTCCGAAAGGCGCTATGTCTTTGAAATCAGAACTGTATCTGGGCTCGTTCCTCCAGAATTGGCAATCGAGGGCCCCTGCATACTTGTTGATGCTGTATATTTTGTATATGAATCCCAACTTGATCCCATCCTTTACACTTGTCAATCTCTAATCACCCTTGCCCCAAGTAAATAAACTGGGCGACTGAATCAAACGGAGAAAAAATTTGCTTTTTGTGGGGTTTTTTTTCCTCTCTCTTTCATTCGACTTGAATGATGCAGCCTCAAGCACCCTAATTTACATATTGAATAGGCCCGATTTGCATAAATTACCACCACTTGAATGCCATGAAAATAGCAATCACAGTTAAATGAACAATATGGTTCAGCTGCGAAAATAGTGATCTGTGCTCACCTCCCACTGACAAAGTACAGGGAAAACAACACTGATTTTCAATTAGATTCGCAGGTGCAATTTCTTTCAAAACACTGCTATTATTTCCCAAACTAATTCTCCTCATTTTTTTTCTAAAGGGTTGTGGTAAATTTACCTCTGGCTGTTATGAGTTACACCAGAAGATTGCCACTCCCTCAGCTTCACCCCCCCCCCCACCAATACTCAAGCACATATCTACCATTTCCCAGTCTGATTTCTCCTGCATGGTCCCCACCAGACCCCAGTTCGACACATTCTGTAATCCAGTCCCTGCATCCGATGCCCAATACTGTTCCATTCACCCACCTCCACCTCCCGGGTATAGTGCTGAATGTTAGCTCGTTGGATTTCAAGACTGGGGACATTTTTAAGGTGAGAGGAGAAAGATTTAAAAAAGACATGAGGGACAATTTTTTTACACAGAGAATTGTTCACATGATGAATGAATTTTCCAGAGGAAGTGGTGGATGTGGGTACAGTTACACCATTTAAAAGACCATTTAGATAAGTATGTGAATAAAAAATGTTTGGAGGGATATGGGCCAAGCACAAGTAGGTGAGACTAGTTTAGTTTGGGATTATGGTCGGCACAGACTGCTTGGACAGAAGGGTCTGTTTCCATGCTGTAAGACTATAACTCTATAACTACCTCAGACCACAAGGCAAAGGAACAGAAGTAGGCTGTCCAGCCCATCGAGTCTGCTCTCAGTGTGGCAAAATGCTAACCATAAATTACTTCACTTTGGCCATAAGATGTAGGAGCAGAATTATGCCATTCAGCCCATCAAGTCTACTCTGCCATTCAAGGAGATCGTGGCTGATCTGATAATCCTCAACCCCACTTTACTGTCTTTTCCATATAATGTCACTGATTAAAAATGTCTTAAATCAGCTTTGAATATACTTAATGACCCAGCCTCAATAGCCCTCTGTGGTAAAGAATTTCACAGATTCACTACCCTCGGAGAAGAAATTTCTCCTCATCTCTGTCTTAAATGTGCGACCCCTTATTCTGAGATTATGTCCTCCAGTCCTAAACTCTCCCACCTTGGGAAACAACCTTTCCGCTTCTACCCTGTTAGGAACCTTGTATATTTCATTAAGGACCCATCTCATTCTTCCATATTCCAATGGCCAATCCACTCAACCTCTCATCATAAGACAGTCCCTCCATACCCAGTATCTGTCTAGTGAACCTTCTCTGGACTGCCTGCAATGCCAGTATATCTTTCCTTTGCTAAGGGGCCCAGAACTGTTTATGGTATTCCCGCTGTGATCTGACTAGTGCCTTGTATAGTTTTAATAAAAACCTCCCTGCTTTTATACACTATGCCTTTTGAAGTAAAGGCCAACATGCCATTTGCCTTCCCTATTACCTGGTGAACTTGGTTGCTGGTGTTTTGCAATTCATGGACAATCACTCCCAAATCCCTCTGTGCTGAAGCTTTCTGCAGTCTTTCCATGCTAAAACAATCTTACTTGAGTCAAGCAATTGTATTCTAGAGACTTGAGCACAAAGTACAGGCCGAGTTTTTCAATTTTGTTTTTTGGACACTTAACTAATCTCAGGCAGCCCCCTTCTCTGCCACTTCTCTATTCTCCATTGTAAATTCTCTTGACTCTCCTTTTAACTGACCCACATTTGTCTTAGACAAATGTTTCCTTTTCCTGTACCTGTAGAAGTTTTATAGTCCATTTTTAATATTTTTGGCTACATTGCATTCATATTCTGTTCTTCATTTCCTTATCAGTTTCTCAGTCATCCTTTGCTGAATTCTAAAACCTTACCAATTCTCAGATTTGTTACACTTTCTGGCTACTTCATAAGCCCTTTCTTTTAATCTTATACAATCTTTAACTTCCTTTGTCAGCCACAGTTCTCTGATCTTTTGCAACTTGAAGGAATGTGTAGTTACTGTAAGTCATGTATTAGTTCTTCAAAGACTATCCATTGCCAATGTACAGCCAATTTTGTGCCTTCATAACTTCCTTTATTCAAATTTAACGTCTTTGCTTCAGAGAACTACCTCACTTCTAAACATAATGTAAAATTCTATCATATAGTGGTCAGTCAACCCTAAAGGTTCTTTTACCACAATATTATTAATTAGCCCTTTTGTTTACATCGTGCAATTCTAAAATAATCTGTCCTTTAGTTGGATCCTCAACATACTGATCTGGAAAACCATCCTTAACACACTCCAGAAACTCATCCTCTACAGCATTAACCTCTGTTGGTTTACCCAATTTATTTGCAGATTGACATCACCCATGACAATTGTTGCCCATGCTACAAGCGTCCCTCATCTCCTGATTAGTACCATGTCCACGCTCCCACTACTATTCAGTAGCATATGGATAACTCCAGCCAATGTCATTCACACATGGTTCTTCTGATCTGAGATCCTGTTTACTAATGTTATGCATTAATATCAGTGCAACTCCACCTCTTTTTCCCTCTTGTCTGTCCTTCCTAACTGTCAAATTTCATTGAATATTCAAAACCCAGTCCTGGTCACCTAGCATGTTTCTGTAATGCAATAGTTCATACCCTTGTATCTGTATTTGTTCCTTTAGATCATCTGCCTTGTTGAGAATGCTGTGTGTATTCAGGTAGAGTGCCTTTAAGTTTGTCTAAACTTTGACTTTGTCTTTTTGACATCATTCCACATTTGAGGTATACCCTTTGCTCAGATTTGTTTCTCCTGCCTCCTAGTGTCTCTCACAGTTTTTCTATTTCCCACTACCAGCTAAACACCTTTCCAATTTGTATTACCCCTCTAGTTCCCATCCCCCTGACAAGCTATTTTAAACCCACACCAACGGCACTAACAAATCTCTCTGCGAGATATCAGTCTTAGTTCCATTAAGTTGTATCTAGTCCAGCTTGGACAAATCCTGACTGCCCTAGAGCTGGTCCCAGTGCCTCGAAAATCTGGGCAAATATGTGTACATACACATGACGTAAGAGTTTCTTCAGAGACCATTTAGCCTATCAAGTCCATGCCTGTTCTGTGGAGACCAATCCACTGACCCGTTTGTTACAGCTCTGATGGGAAGATTGTGGTGGAAATGCAGCCCTACAAATACACGTACCATTTCAAAACTGCACATGCCTTACTTTATCATCAAATTAGTCAATGTGTTTTTCTTTATCAGTGCTGTGTAGAACAAAACAGACTTTAACCAATGCCCAGTAGCAGCAGTGTGTACCACCTACAAAATGTACTGCAGCAATTCACCAAGCATCTTGGACAACACCTTCTAAACCCACCTCCTCTACCATCTAGAAGAACAAGGGCAGCAGATATATGGAAACATCACCACTCTGAGCCACTCACCATTCTGACTTGGAAATATATTGCCGTTCTTTCAGTGTTGCTGGATCAAAATTCTAGACGTCCTCCCTAATAACACTGTGTATGTACTTATACCACATAGATGGCAGCTGTTCAAGAAGGTGGCTCACCACTACCTTCTGAAAGTGCAGTTAGGGATGAGCAATAAACGTTGGCTCAGCCATCGATACCCACGTCCATTAAGTGAATACAAAAAAAATTCATGCTTGTTTGTGGGAGATGCCTTGACAAATTGACTGCCATATTTCCTGCATTCTATGAGTGGCTTCATTCCAAAAAAAGGTATTTCGTCGGTTGTAAGGCACTTTGGGAAGCCATGCAGGGTGAAATTGAAATTAACATTTTTTCTTTCTTGTAAAGACATACATAGAAATATAGAAAATAGGAGTAGACCATTCGGCCCTTCTAGCCTTCTCTGCCATTCAATATAATCATGGTTAATTATCCAATTCAGTACTGTGTTCCCGCTTTCTCTCCACACCCTTTGATCCCTTTAGCCCTAAGATCTATATCAAACTCCTTCATGAAAACATTCCATGTTTAAGCCTTGACTAGTTTCTGTGGCAGAGAATTCTAAAGGCTCACCACTGGCTGGGTGAAGAAATTCTTCATCTCAGTCCTAAGTTGTCTAACCCAAATCCTTAGACTGTGACCTTTGGTCTTGTCTCCCCAGTCATTGGGAACAACCTTTCTGCTTTCACCCTGTCTAGTCCTACTAGAATTTTATAAGTTTCTATAAGATCCATTCTCTCTTCTTACATCAGTTCTGCCATCCCAAGCATCATTCTGTTAAACCTCTGTTACACTCCATCCTTAGTCAGAACATCCTGCCTCAGATAAAGAGACCAAAACTGCACACAGCACTCCAGGTGTGGTCTTGCCAAGACCCTGTGCAATTGTAACAAGACATCCCTGCTTCTGTACTCGAATCCTGTCGCTACGAAGGCCAACATACCATTTGCCTTCTTCACTGCCTTCTGCATGCGTATACTTACTTTCAATGACTGTTGTACAAGGACACCGAGCTTTTGTTGAACTTCCCCATTCCCAATCTATCGACATTCAGATGATAATCTGCCTTTCTGTTTTTGCTGCCAAAGTGGATAACCTCAAACTTATCCACATTCTACTTCATCTGCCATACATTTGCCTACTCAATCAACTTGTCCAAATCACAAGTTTTGTGAAGCATCTCTGCATCCTCTTCACAGTTCACCCTCCCAGCTTTGTGTCAATGCAAACTTGGAGATATTACATTTAGTTTATTCATCAAAATCATTAAGATATATTGTGAATAGTTGGAATCCTTGCACTGATTCCTGTAGTATCCTACTAGTCACTGGCTGACATGCAGAAAAAGACTCATTTATTATAAATAAATGGCCAGATAATCAGGTTTTGTAGGTTACAAAATACTCGTTGCCAGGAGAATGTCCCTGTGCTTCTTCGAGTTCATTTAAGTCCAACTGAGAGGGTGCACTGAGCTGCAATGGCCTAGCTGGTCCAGAAAGCATCCCCTCACACCTACCCCTGTCAGCAAGATTACATGTCAGCCTCGATTTTATGCTAAAATCCCTGGGGTGTGACTTGAACACACAACCTTCTGACACTAATAAGAAAGAGAGGCTTGCATTTATATATTAGGGATCAAGACTAGGCCAAGTCATTTCAGAAATGATTGAATTCAAAATATGTAGGGATTCCCAGGGAGCTTTCTCATGCAGCTAAGGTGCTGCAGTTGGAGAAGTGGGATGAGACCCGATTGTAACATCTTTGAGTTAGAATTGAACAGGGTTAGTGCTGATTTGGTAAGATGCACGGCACATTCCTAGTGCAATAGCTTGGGAAGAGCTCTGGCATAGGGGCTCTTTGATCTTCAATCTGTTGGAAGAGAGAAAGAACTTACAACTATGAAGTATGTTGCATGACTTTGACATTGTAAACCACAGTCAACGAAATATTTTTGAAGGACAGTCACCGTCGTAATGCAGGAGAAACAGTAGCCAACATTTGCAAAGCAAGCGCTCACAAGCAGAAACATGGTAGCGACCAGCTAATATGTTTTCGTGATGTTGGTTGAGAGGTCAGTCTTGGTCAGGAGACCATGGTGAACTTCTCTTTTTCCAAATGGTATTGTGTTCCATTTATGTGCGAATGAGAGGACACACAAGTGAAATCCAGGCTCAAGTCTCATCCGAAAGTTGGGTACCTTTGGATGTGCAGCACTCTGAGAGGCAGCCAGGGATTAGATGTCTGGAGTGGAACTTGAACCCACAACCTTCCAACTCAGATGAACTGGGTGCTGGAGATGTCCTGACCCTGTACAACATGCAAGTACCAACTTGCTGTCAGGAGCTGTTCAACTTTCTCTGCTGTCATTCTTTTCTCTCAGTGGTGGTGAATCTCTGGAATTTTCTTACCACAGAGGGCTATCAAGGCTGGGTCATTAAGAAAGGTTTTTAATCAGGAAGGCAATCAAGGGTTATGGGAAAAAGGCAGGAATGTAGAGTTGAGAATTATCAGATCAACAATGATCTCATTGAACGGCCAAGCAGAGTTGATGGGCTGACTGGCCTACTTTTGCTCCTATGTCGAAAGGCCTGACTTCCAAGATGGGGAGAAAAAGTAAATAAAACATAATACTTGGAAATAAACATACTAGCAATACTGGAGGTGTACTTTGAAGTTGGTGGGTCATTCACCAGTGACATTCACCAGTTTTACTAGTGTTTCTTTCTGTGCCAATACTGAACAATGATGTTCAAGGCTTATTTTGAGGTGGAGACAGATCAATATTCCCTTGATTCTTTACATCTGCACAGGACTCCGAGGTCCATGTGCGGCTGTGACCTCTAGAACGGGAAGTCAATATAGCAATTGCCATGCAGAGAATCTTGGAGCAGCTGTTAGAGCCCCACAGCTAAGAGGGGATGCTGGGATGAACAGTGACCGTTGGGTCTGTGAACTAATGAGGAGACAAAGAATCAGTTAAGGCTTCACTCCTCCCACATCTTTGGATGTGGGCAGTGTTGGCTGAGCTGGCAGTTACTACTCACGCTAATTGCCCCTTGAATAAGTAGTGGTGAGTTGCCTTCTTGCAGTCTGTATGGTGTAACCCATGCGCTGTTAGGGACGGCGTTCAGGATTTTGACCCAACAACACTGAAGGAACGCAAATATACTTCACAATGGGGCTCTGAGGGGGTGTTGCTCCCAAGACTCTTCGATCCAAATGGACCTCATGGCTGTGGTGCTGCGCGATAGCACTGGCTTCTGAACAGCTGTGTGCCACCAGTAAAGGTAAAGTCACCATTGTCTTACCAGACCATAGGACTGCTCTCTCATTAGAGAGAGAGGGAGAGAGACACGACTGGTGGTGGTTTAACCTGAGAGTCAGCGCACTTCAGGCAAGGGGAGGTGTTGAGAAGGAGAGGCCTTCATCGTGACCTCAGCCAGTGTGAGAATTGAACCCATCCTGTTGACGTCACTCTGCATTGCAAACCAGCTGTCCGGCCAACTGATTCCCATGGCGCTAGTAGTTTTCAAAACCACCTGAAAATCCCACTGCTTACAAAAAGAGCACAAAAAAGTTCTGATTGTTTTTTCCAGTGATGGTAAATATCGACATGGATAGAAAGAGAATGGGGATGCGTGGAGGCGAGGGGAAAAGCGGGTGAATAGCAAACAAGAAAGCAAACATTAATGATTCATCTCTCACAAATTGTTGTCTGAGACAGTAATTGTTTCACTGCGCTCCTGCACAGTCCACTAACAGAATTACAATACGTCAATAGAAGCAGATAGAAATAATGGTCTGTGAATGTATCAGATCGGACGCGAATATAGGAGACAGCTAATTAATAATGGCAGACGAAATTGCTTTTTTTTTATCAAGAGGTTCCACTTGGGCACTTGTGTTTGTCTCTCAGACACTTCTGACTTGATAGATCTTGGCTATAAAGAGATTATTGGGGGTTACCAAGTTTTTTCAATTTTAACGGGCCTGATAAGGGCCACAAGACTTTAGACTGAGTTCATCTCGACTTGTATCTGTTAATAAGCTTCCTTGTATGATAAATGGGTGCAGGGTCTCCTTCTAACGGGCATAAATTGCATATAGTTACCAGTATCCTTGAGGGAAGGGGAAGGTCTCGCAATGATCTGGGGTCTCCCTATAATGCCAGGGTCGATTCCTTGGGTTGCCAACTCTTAAGTTGGATGTGTTTGTGGACATTGCATCGCATGACCTCCTCCCTCCAACATGGAAGCACAGAGTTGTTACAGTGCAGGAGATGGCCAGTCAGTCCATCGTGACTGCCTTGGTTCTGTTATGTAATGCCGATCTCCTGCCTTTTGCCATATTCCTGCACACCATTACTATTCAAATAATCATCCAATAACTTCTTGACTGTCTCAATTGAATCTGCCTCCACCACATTTCCAGGGAGTGCAATCCAGACCCCAACTACTTACTTTGAGAAAAAGTGTTTTCCTCGCATCACTCTTGGTTTGCTTGAAGATCCATTTAAATCTGTGCCCTCTCATTCATTTTTTCATTTGCAGGTGGGAACAGCTTCTCCCTGTCTATATCATCCAGCCTGCTGATGATTTTAGAAATCTCTATCAAATCTCCTCTCAGTCTTCTCTCTGAGGAGAACTGTCCCAACTTCTTCAATCTATCCTCTTCACTGAAGTTCCTTATCCTTTGAACCATTCTTGTAAATTGCTCCTGCATTTTCTCTCCAGTACACTCACCTCCTGGTTATGAGGTGACGCCAACAACAGTACACAGTACTCCAGCTGAGGTCGAACAAGTGTCTTGTATAAGTTCAACATCACCTCCCTGCTCTTGTTCTCCATTTTCCAATTAATAAAGATGAGGATACTGTATATTTTGTTAACTGTTTGCTCCACACATCCTACCACCTTCAATGAGCTGAGCAAACTGCCAACCCTGAACCCCAACCCCTGTCATTGGCCGCCTGATGTGGACATCATCATGACAGAATGCCTCCCAGCCAATCAGAAAGCAAACAAACTCTCTTCTACCTGATTGGCTGATTCTTGACTCTTAATCAAACATTCATCTCTTTCCCAAATTTTGATCATGACCAAAGACAACAAAAATAAATTCAAACCAAATAATTTTTTTTCAAGGCTCCTGAGATTTGTTTCCAGGGTGTTTCTGGAGATTTATCCCTACTATCTGGAGACTCTAGGCCATTCCTGGAAGAATTGGAAACCCTGCTGAAAGTCTCTCTGTGCAGTGACCTGGGTAAATCTTGCAGTTAGACTGCTGGAAAAGACAGCTCGAGACTGCTCTCTTAGGGTATCTGTGTAGCAGCAACCGTGGTTCAGTGGGTAGCATCCTCGTCTATAGTTCATAAGACGCAAGTTCTGCTCCAAGACCTGAGTGCAAAAATATACACTGACATTGCATTGCACTACTGGGGGAGGGCTGCACTGTCAGAGGTGTCACCTTTCCAATCAAACATTAGACTGAAGCTCGATCTTACTGCTCGGGGGGGTGTCAAGCACCAATGGTGCCATTTTTTAGAAGGGTAGGGGAGGGTTCTGTCTGATATTGATTGGCCAATCAACATTGGCTGGCAAGTTTCCTGCAATTCCTATTAATTTTTGTTTCTAATTCCATTTAAGACAGACATGTTGGTGAATTTTTTTCTCACAGGGTTGCGAGTCTTTGGAACACTCTTCTTGAAAAATTGTCAGAACTAGAGTTTTTCAATAATCTTAAGGCAAAAGTGGTTAGAATCTTGTTAAGCAAGAGGGTGAAAGGTTATAAGGGGTAGGAGGAAGTGTGTTTGCAATCAGTTCAGCCCTGATCTTATTGAATAATGGATCAGGCTCGGGGGTTAAATGGCCTACTCCTGATTCGTATGCTTATACATTACCCAGGTACAGCTGAACTGGTTCATAGAAGAACCATCATCATCATCATCATCATCATCATCTTAGAATCCCTACAGTGTGGAAACATTTGGCCGAACAAGTCCACACCACCCCTCCGAAAAGCATTAACCCAAACCCATCCCCCTAACCATTTCGCTGTAACCCTGCATTTCCCATGTCTAATCCATTTTAGTTATACACTACGGGCAATTTCCCATGGCCAATCCATCTAACCTGCACATCTTTGGACTGTGGGAGGAGACCGGAGCACTCAATGGAAACCACGCAGACATAGGGAGAATGTGCAAACTCTGCACGGACAGCCAATGTGCCACCCTAACTGTTGTGAGAGATTAGCGCCTCGGTGCTGGGCAATTTGGCCTGGAAGAGGATGCTGCTGTTCAATTCTATCTCCTGTCACTGTATTTGAAAATATCGATGTACAGACCCTGTTGTAATTATCAGGTTTTTTTTCATGAAGTGTGAGGATAAATGTTGGCCAGATGAGACAGCACTCTCTTCTTGAAATAATGTCACCGCAGAGGCCTTGGTTTCATGCCCCATCCAAAAGATGGCACCTCCAAAGACTGCTGCTCTCCTTCAGTGTGCTCCTGGCCCGTGCTGGGGTGCTAAAAAGGGCTGATGAGTGTTAGTATATAATAAGACAGAAGAGAGTAGGAGGAGGACATTCAGCCCTTCGATGGTGTTCTATCTCACAACAGGAATATGGCTAATCTACTTCAGCATTGTCTTTCTGCACCATCCCCATATCCCTTCATTGTTTCAATATTTAGAAATCTATTGATCTCTGTCTGAAATGTTCTCAGCGACAGAACCTCTGCAGGCCTCTGGCATACAGAAGTCCAGAGAGTCACCTGCCTCTGAGTGAAGAAATTCCTCCTCCTCTGTTTTGAAGGGGAGGGAGTGCTAATATCACAGGTTAACCTCCTGGGGATATGGGTTCAAATCCCAATAATAGCAGGTGGTGAAGTTTAAATTCAGTAAACCTAATCTAATGGTGATTGTTGTAAAAACCTGTCTGGCTCACTAATGTCCCTTTCAGGAAGTTAATCTGCCATCCTTACCTGGTCTGGCCTCTATGTGACTCCAAGCCCGCAGTGATGTGGTTGACTCTTATCTGCCCTCTGGGCAATTAGGAATGGCAATAAATGCTGAACTAGTTAGTGATGCTCACATCCCATATACAAACAAAAAAAAGTCCAAAATGGCTAGTCCCTTACTCTGACTGAACTTGCATAAGGGGCTGAAATATTTGGAATGGGAGTTGGATGTGCATTCACCTCACTCAATGGTGCAAGTACCAAGACTGGGCTGACAGCTGAGTTTTCAATTGAAAATATCCCAAGGTGTAATTGACCTCGGCCTGTTTAATGCAGACACAGGGTTTGCAAAATGGTGACTGTTTTTCGTTCCCCGGGACCCTCATCCTTCATCTCTAGCATAATATGCAGCAGAGAAGTATAAGAAGTCAGATATAATTAATGTGTTTGATGTTGTAAGCAGACCACGTCTCGTGCAGCTCAGCTCCTGATAGTGTACGAGCAGGAATAACAGTGTGGAACAGAATGTTTAAGTAGAGGCAGGTAGTTGATGGAATGAAGATTAGGGACAGAAGAGAGATGAGGCCCCTTGAGTCTGCTCCACCATTCAATTAGATTGTGGCTGATCCATATTAACATCACTTTGTCCCCAGCTCCCCCCAACCCCAATCCATACAATCTTAAGAAAAAGAAGCAGAGGTAGGTTATTCGGCCCAACGGACCATTCCAAAGATGGCTGATCTGATTGTGACCTCAACAGCACGTTTCTTGCTCATTTCCCAGAATTCCTGACTCCCTTATCCATCTAAAAACTGAAAGAACTGTAGATGCTGTAAATCAGAAACAAAAACAGAAATTGCTAGAAAAGCTCAGTTCTGAGGAAGGGTCACTCGATCCGAAATGTTAACTCTGATTTCTCTCCGCAGATGCTGCCAGACTTGCTGAGTTTTTCCAGCAATTTCTGTTTTTGTCCCTCGTCCATCAGTCTTACCCAGTCGTGAATTTGTTCAAATAGCACAGCCTCTCCTTCTCCCGATGATGAAAATTCCAAAGACTAACAGGCCCTTGAGGGAGAAAGTAAATACTCCCTCAGCTTCATCTTAAAAAGATCACCCCTTATCTTTCAACATGCCACCTGCTTTGATTTATCTCGTGAGAGGGGACATCTTCTTAGCATCTGTTCTGTCAAGTCCTTCCCACCCTTCAAAATCTTTGATGTTTCAATAAAATCACTGTCATTCTTTTAAACTCCACTCCCAAGCTTCCTAGTTTCCCCCAAAGCCCGTCAGTCTTAGTCTTGATCTATATCCAAAGGTGGAGCTTTGACAACTGTCTGGGGTAGAGAATTCCAAAGATTCAGCGCTGTCTGAGGGAAGAAATTGCTGCTAATCTCAGTCTTAAAGTCCGCTCGATCATCCTGAGGCTATGACATCTGCTTCTAAAACCAGTGAACTTCAAATATTTTCATCTGTGGACCACTTAGTGAGGAAATAAGACCCTGGGCCCACTTACTCGTCTGACACCACCCACTTTCATTTTCCACCTCAAAAAACCTCATCAGAATGAATGGAAATTCTAAATAATTTGCTGCATTTAGTTATCAAATGTAATCAATTTTGGTGCATTTTATTTTATAAACATTATGAGGAAGTTATTAATTCTTGCCAAAAAAATCAAAACGCATTTTAAGATTGTAAACATTAACATGAAAGGGAACATGTTTATTGGACACATATGTGTTGTAGTTCTTCATCTGAAAAATTAATATTAATACTTAGACAGGATAATCACAGGAAGGATGTTCCTGATGACTGTGGAGTTTAGTACCAGAGGTCACTGTCTAAGGCTATAGCAAAGGCTATTTAAGACTGGGATGAAGAGAAATTTCCTCACCCACAGACTGGTGCGTCTGTGGAATTCCCAGCCACAGAAACTGGTCAATGCCTAAACATTGAATGTTTTCAAGAAGAAGTTAGATATAGTTCTCAAGGCTAAAGGGATCAAAGAGTATGGGGAGAAAGCAGAAACAGGGTACTGAGTTCGATGATTAGCCATAATTGCAGTAAATGGCAGAATAGACTCAAAGGGCCAAATGGCCTACTCCTGCTCTTATTTTTTATGTTTCTAAAGTTTGATCATTCTAGCCAGAGGAAACAGCCTTTCAGCATCTGAATGATTTGGTTATCACCATAGTATTTTGGAAGAATTTACATTCAAGGGCTATCATGGTGCAGTAGTGGTGTCGTTTAATCTGGGTTAGGAAGCTTGGGTGGATGTCCCACCTGCTCCAGAGGTATGTCATAACACGACTGAGTAAGTTGGTTAAAATTGCTATAACACAGAAGATCATGGAATATTATATATTTTTTCATTAAACACGGAATACTGGAGAAATTCAGCAGGTCTAATGGCAAGCATGTAACCATTGTCAATAGCCATAATGACCCCCCTGGGATCACTAATGTCCTTTAGGAAGGAAATCTGCCGTCCTTACCTGATGCGACCTACATGTGACTCCCGGCCCAAAGCGATGTGCTTGACTCTCAACTGCCTTCTGGAATGGCCTGAGCAAGCCTCTGTGTTCAAGGGTAATTAGGGATGGGCAACAAATGCTATAAAAGGATAAATAAAGCATGAATCCCAGCTTTTTGTTCTCGCTCTCGTTTATAAAGCCCAGAGTTCAATGTGCTTCATTAATCTGTGCCACGCCAAACATTTAAAAACTAAGAATTGAGACACATTGGTTCAAATCATCTTGTTTACTTCAAATTACAGTACAACCAGAAGGTTCATTTCCAACCATGTTTTTATTTTCTGATTTTTCCCTTTAGGACTCTCCTGTCCCCTGATATTAACCGCCCCCACCACGCCCACTCTGGAGCTGAATGAGCACCCTGTCTCATATCATCTTCCTCACTGCTGTATTTCCAAGCCAAGTGTGAATTTGCAGAATTGAGCTTGATGCCCTCATGTCCTAACATGCATTCATGTAAATACAAGTCTTTTTACGAGTGGCATAATTAAGGGGATTAGGAGGACACAGGCTGGGTGTTGTAGTGGGATGGGAAGGAGGATAGATGAGATAGGACTGATGAAGTGCGGTTGGTGCATGCAGTATCTCGCCTTCTGGAAAGAATATGTAATCGAAGGTTCTGACCTCTCGTTTGGCTGCTTTGCTAGGCTCTGAAACTGTTCTGGTCCAGCCCTGATTTCAGCTAAAGGTCAGGCTTCTTACGATCGGTGACAGCAGTATTGATTTTTTTCCCTTCTGTGAATGCGGTGCAACACACCTTGAGCAGTTGGTTAATGCAGCCCCTGAAATTCTAGCCACCCTTTCCTGCCCATCAAGGCTTTGGCAGAAGACAAAGTATCTGATTTTCAATTCATAAGCCATGTCCTCGCCTTCCTACAAAGTCACGGCATCTGTTTCCTCTTCACACTCCTGTCTCCTGTTCAGAATAAAGAACAACAGCACTAGACTGCTCCCGAGGACAGATATAAGAGACTAACACAAACATGAGATACAGTATTGCAATTGCTGGAAATCCAAAATGGTAACAGAAGATGGCTGAAAATTGTCAGCAGATCAGGCAGCAGCTGTGGAGAGAGAAACAGAGTTAATTTTTCGAGTCCAGAATGGCTCCTCTTCAGAACTAGACAGTGTACAGAGTACAGAAACAAACATTGTGTCTTGACAAGGTATGAATGGTGACATAGCAACTGTCCACACTGGCTCTCTGAATGAGCAATTCCCTTTGTGCTATTTCTTATCATCTATCCCAAACCCTGCATATTCTTCCTTTTGACATAACCCCCTAATTCGCTTTTGAATGCCTGGGTTGAACCTGCCTTTACCACACTCTCAGGCAGCGCAATGCAGACACTGAACCACTCGTTGTATGAAAACATTTTCTCCTCATCACTTTTGCTTCTTTTACAAATTACTTTAAATCTGTGACTTCTCATTCTTGATCCTTTCATGAATGGGAACATTTTCTCCCCCTCTACTCTGTCCAGACCCCTCATGATTTTAAACACTGCGATCAAATCTTCACTTAGCCTTCTCTTCTCCAAGGAGAGCATTCCTAAGTTCGCAATCTATCTTCATAGCTGAAATTCCTCTTTCCTTCTCCCAGAATCTGGAATTCTCCACCCCAACAAAAAGCAGACACTAAATCATTGAAAATATTTAAAGAGGAGGTAGGTAGATTTTTGAAATACTAGGGAATTGAGGGCAATGAGGAGCTAGCACAAAAGAGAAGTTGAGGACTGTGGCAGATCCAAAATGATCTTGAATGGTGTGACAGTCTTGAGGGGCTGAATGGCCCATTCCTGCTCCTATTTCTAAAGTTCTTATGTTTCTCATCTCTGTAAACAGCCCAGCTAACATAGAGAAAGCAAAAACACACACACAGCAAGATGGAGGCAGAGATAATGATGTAAAATTGTGGAACTAAGTGATGAATCTGTAAATTGCCAGGTTGAAAGATGAGGTTTAATTCCTCAAACTCGCATCTTTCCTGGAACTCTGTGACAGGCCACAGACAGAGAGGCCAGACCAGGAACTGCATAACAAATACGATCCAGATGTGATCTTGCCAGTGCCCTGTATACCTGAAGCATAATCTCTCCATTTATGATAAATGATAACATTTGATTAATTTCCTAGTTATTTTTTAAAGGGGAGTTTTAGAGTTGAGAGCCAAGGTACCTGAATGCGCAAAGGTTAATCACAAAGTTTGCCAACTCCTAACCTCAAGGACTGTGCAAGAACTTTAGATCATTTAGCTCCACGCAGTAAACCAACAGAGACAGTTAACACTAAATTTAGAGATAGGGAGTAAGGTATCATGGAATATTGTCTATGCCCTGCCAGTGTCAATGGGCTGACCAGCCAGCCCAAGAGATGTGAGGCTTGTTCTGAATAATGGCCAATACTAGCATCTGCGCAGGCACTAGTGTGAGTGAGATGTGTAAATAAAGTGATAAACATTTGATTTTTGATGATTGTTCTAACCCTTTGGGAGAGCAAAGGGAGCCAGGAGCTGACTGAGATTTGAGATTCTTTACTAATCCCACGCTCCAGGCATGTAGCCACCCTCAAGGGGGAGGAGGGGGCATAGAATGGGGGAGAGCCCACTTTCACAGTAACAAATGTTACAGCTTCCTTCGATTATCAGTGGATTCCAGCTGAGAGGGTAGATTGGAGACTTTATCCTAAGATGCTAAAATAGGTTGGAATCATACCAAGAGCTTTAAAGTAGAAATCAACAGCAGTACAGGTAACAGGACAGGGCTGCTATGAAACAGTACTCTCACTAGGCCCATGCCTGTTTCTTTGGCTGAATCCCACCAAACCACCATCCTCTTTCTTTCAGGGACATGAAATGGGTTGTAACTATTTCCAGAACAGAAATCCAGTGTAAGGGAAGGAGGGCCGGATGGATGAGGAGCTGGTTGACAAGAGTTAATTCGCCATAGTCCCAGAGGACTATGCGGCTTCTCTCTCTTAGAGATAGCTGATGGTTAGTTTAATGTCAGGTGAAGAACTAGGTTGAGAAGGTGGGATCTTCATGGTCATCTTCAAGCAGTTACCAGACACAGCTTCCAAGTGTCTCAACTGGCTCAGATACTGGTTCACCATTGATTATGAAGGCAGTAGGCGGGCTGTCAGAGTTAGAGATCCACCAAGAGGCAAGTTGCAGTGCATGGTAAGTAAAAGAGAGACCCCTTCAATGTGGAGACCTCCTGTCACTCACTTGAGGGAAGACAGTGGTACAGTGGTAATGTCCCTGGACTTGTAACTCAAAGGTCCAGGTAAATGCTCTAGACATGTGTTCAAATCCCACCACAATACATCTGGAATTAAAGCTACTCTCAGTAATGATAACCATAAAATTATGGTGATTTCTCATAAAACTCCATGTTAGTTCACTTATGTCTTTAAGGAAAGCCGTCCTTACCCAATTTGGCATACATACGATACCCACAGCAGTGAGGTTGACTCTTAAAGGGCCTATCTAACCATCTACAAAATGCACTGCAGCAACTAACCAAGGCTTCTTCAGCAGCACCCACCTTCCAAACATGTGAGCACTAGCCCCAAGGGAAGCAGATGAATGGGAACACCACTCTCTGCTTGTTTCCTCCAAGCCATTCCCCATCCTTACTTGGAAATATATAAGCATTCTTTCCGTGTCACTGGGTTAAAATCCCGGAACTCGTTCCTCACAGTACTGTAGGTGTCCTTACGCCATACGGACTGAAGCGGCTCAAGAAGACTGTTCACCACCACCTTCTCCAGGGCACCTAGGGAGGGATGTTAAATCCTAGCCTCACCAACGATGCTCACGTCCCAAGTACAGTTAAAAAGAAACCCTAAACTCTGATGTCTGAAGTGTGACAGGCAGTCCATGTGACATTAGCAGGAAGATAACATGCTGCACAATTTGCATTTATGGATTATGTTTGGCAAACTTTCCATTGTACTCGAGAGGTGTCACATAAGGAGATATAAAGACAGATAATCAAAGAGGTGGGTTTCAAGGAGAAGCTTAAAGAAAGTGAAGGAGGGCTGATGAGAGAATTCCAGGCTTTGGAGTCAGGAGGCTGAAGATATGACTCCCACTAGTACAGGGATTAATATCCTAAGGGATACTCAAGTAGGTCAGAACTGGAGGGGCGTAGAGATCTCAGAGCTGTCAAATTGGAGGAGGTTACAGATAGCTAGATGAAGACACTTGAAATCACTGCATAAGTAAGTTTTTTTTTAAATTTAGTGAATCAATCTCAGGGATGGTAACATATCAACAATCGACATTCCGAAGATTAAAAAATTGTTTTAAAAATCCATCTGGTTCATTAATGCACTTCCTAACCTGGTCTGGCCTCCATGTGACTCCAGATCCACAGCAATGTGGTTGACTGTTAACTGCCCTCTGAAACAGCCTTGGCAAGTCACTCAGTTCAAGAGCAATTGGGGATGGATGATGAATGGTGGCCTTGGCAGTGATGCTCACTGATCATGAAAAAATAAAAGATAAAAATTCACTACCTCTGCCACTGATGTACAATCTGTGATGAGGTTATCTATGATATTCTCTACATCTTTGAAAACAGTGCACAGCATGAACAGGGCATTAAGTCCATTTTACTTTTTCTCATTGAGAAGCAGGGCAGCAGTTAAAACCCATTCTGCTATTTAATCATCTCTCCTTATTAAAGCTGCAAACTGACACCATCCCAAAGTTGACATTTCGGATTCTCCCAATGCAGCATAGTGCAGTAAAAGCTTCTTCTCTGAAAATAAGGAAGCTTGTTTTGCAAAATTAGCTTGCACAGAAAAAGTGATGGAACTGGATAAATGCTAGGGCTGACATTCTTTGGACCCTTGCTCCATGCTTTAAATTCCCATTTTAGTTCTTCCTTGAACTGTCCCTTTTTTCAGGACATCAGCTCTGCAGCACATAAACAGGCCATTTGGCCCAGTGCTGGCCTATGTTCGTGCTCCAGGCGGGCTTCCTCCTATCCCTCTTCATCTCACATGATAAAAGAGGAACAAGGAAGGACTTGCATTTATATAGCAACTTCCCTCACAACCAGCATTCCCAAAAGAAACACTTTATTGAATTATTGTCACTCTTGTAATGCAGCAAACACAGCTGCAAATTTGTGCAAAACAAGCTCCAAAAACAGCCTTGTGATAATACCTGTTTTAGTGATATTGGTTGATGTATAAATATTGGCCAGGATGCAAGGGAGAACTGCCCTGGTCTTTTACATCCACTTGAGAGAGCAGGTGGGGTTGCTGTTTAATGTCTTATCTGGAAAAAACAGCACCTCCAACAGAGCAACACTCCCTCACTGGATACATCATAACTTTTTCGTTTCCTTCTTGCTCATATCTTGCTTCCCCTTAAATGCATTTATGCTATTCATGTGTGGCAGTGAGTTCCGCCACTTCTTTGGGAAAGGGGATTTTTCTTGAATCTGTAACTTTTGAATCCACTTGAACCTTTTGACCAATCTGTAGTTATCTCAAACTATCATTTGCCAATTACTTAGTCACTTCCAGTGTGTGTTTTCTGCATTTTCTTTTGCCAACACCATGTTTAGCCACTTCTTGTTAGGTGTCAGCTGTGGTTCAGTGGTTATCAGTCTTGCCTGTGCATCAGAATAGTATTGGATCAATCCAGTTCCAGAATGTTGGGCACAAAGTCCATGCTGGTGCATTCATTCACGCTGAGGGAGTGCTGCACTCTTGGTGGTGCTGCCTCTCCCATCAGACTTTGAACCAAGGCTTCCCTTGCACTTTCAGGTGTCCTCGCCAGTTTTTATCCTTCAAATAACATCACGGTCACAGATAGAAAAAAAATGCTGGTAAAACAGAGTTCCGAAGAAAGGCCATAGCAGACTCAAAATATTAACACTGTTCCTCTCTCCGTACCTGCTGCCAGACCTGCTGAGTTTCTCCAGCCCTCTCTACTTTTATTTCAGATTTCCAACATCCGCAGTGTTTTGCTTTTGGTCTTTCATTACATCCCTGTGTGTGTAGGAGCTGTGCAAATTGTTTGCTACATTTCCTACATTACAACAGCGACAGTGCTTTATTGGCTATAGAGTGCATTGGGACATCTTGAAGTTGGGAAAAGGCACTTCATAAATGTAAGTTCTTTCTGCAGATTTTTAAAAATTGATGGCAATTTTTTGGGTCAAGCTGAGGGAATTCAATAATGTGGGAGAGAACCATTGGAGTCAAGACACTGATGGTGGATACATGGAAGTACAAGGAACTCTGGAAACTACATTTGCAGGGAAGGGAGTGAATGTTGAAGATGATGGATGTGGTGCCAATCGATCAATCCTGGATAATGTTGAGCTTCTTGAGTGTTGTTGGTGCTGCACTCATCCAGGCAGGTGGGGAATATTCCCTCATACCGTTGTCGACAGGGCTCTCAAACGGGTTCGACCCATCTCCCGCACTTCTGCCCTCACCCCTTCTCTTCACTCCAGCAACAGCAATAGGGTTCCCCTTGTCCTTACCTACCATCCCACCAGCATCCACATCCTAAAGATCATCATTTCTGCCATCTCAAGCGAGATGCCACCACCAAACACATATTCCCCTCCCCTCCCTTGTCCGCCTTCCGCAGGGACCGTGCCCTCCGGGACACCCTGGTCCACACTTCCTTCACCCCCAACACCTCCCCACAGCCCTACGGCACCTTCCCTGTAACCGGCAAAGGTGCAACACCTGCCCATTTACCTCCTCCGTCCCCAAACATACCTTCCAAGTGAAGCAACACTTCACCTGCACTTCCCAGAATCTAGTCTACTGCATTCACTGCGCACAATGTGGTCTCCTCTACATTGGGAAAACAAAGCGTAGACTGGGTGATGGCTTCGCAGAACGTCTATGTTCTGCTCGCAAAAAAGACCCTGAACTACCTGTTGCCTGCCACTTTAATGCACCACCCTGTTCCCTGGCCAACATCTCTGTTTCTGGCATGCTGCAGTGTTCCAGTGAAACTCAACGCAACAAAAACAAAGTTGCTGGAAAAGCTCAGCAGGTCTGGCAGCATCTGTGAAGGAAAAACCAGAGTTAACGTTTCGGGTCCGGTGACCCTTCCTTAGAACAGAGCAAGCTCCACGCAAGCTGGAAGAACAGCACATCATTTTCTGCTTGGGGACCCTGCAGCCCTCCAGACTCAATGTCAAGTTCAATAATTTTAGGGTCTAAACCCTCCCATGTCCCAGCCCCCTACCCCACACACCAGACCTTGTTATCACATAGCCTGCCATTACACACCACCTGAGATCACAAGGTGTAGAGCTAGATGAACACAGCAGGTCAAGCAGCATCAGAGGAGCAGGAAGGCTGACGTTTCGGGCCTAGACCCTCCATTACACACCACCTGTTGTTAGTCACTAATAAGTCCCCATTAACAACTATTCACTCTCCCAGCCTGATCATTATCAACTCTTTTTTCTGTCCAGCTGTTCTCTCTTCTCTTTAGGCTCTATCCTATCGTTTACTCCCTACCCCAACCCCCTCCGTATTTTCTACATATAAATTGACGTTTTCCCAGCCACCATCAGTTCTGAGTTCTGATTTACAGCATCTGCAGTTCTTTCAATTTTTATTCCCTCATACTCCTGATTCCTGATATTGATTAAAGGATAATTAATTGGCGCTGGACGGTGGAACACCTCAGCTCTTCTTCAAAATGTTACATGGGATCTGTTATTTCCACCTGGCAGGGAAGATGAAGGCCTCTGTTTTAACATTGAATTCAAAAGACTGTTTGTAGCATTTATTGAATATATGGTGTTCTTGAAAATTTATAGCAAAGAAAGAGGCCATTCAGCCCATTATCTCTTTGCTAGAGGGTTCTAAAACCAAATTCATCTTTTTATTCCATTAACTGTGGAAGGTAAAGGGTGATTTAATCACTGTGATTAATGTGAGAAAAAAGAATTGGGAGAGTTGTGATATTTTTGCAGGATGGACTAAAGCAGTGATAGAAAGTAACAATTTCCTGTGTGATGGAGGCAGAGTTCCAAAAAAGAGGACACAAATTTGAATTGAGTCATTCAGTAGTAAAATTAGTAAGTGTGTTTGGGCACAAAAGGGTGGCAGAAATTTGTAGCCCTCTTGTAAAAGGTTTCTTTTTAATTCACTCATGGGATGTGGACATTTCTGGCTAGGCCAGCATAAATCTCCCATCCCAAATTCCCATGGAGAAGATGCTGGTGAGCTGCAGGCCATGTGCTGTAGGTAGACCCACAAGTGTTGGGTGACAACTGAAACTTCTAAGACTAGATATTTTCCTCATCAGTCTGTTCAGAGATGTTATAACATACCTCTGGAGCACATGGGACTTGATCCTGGATCTCCTGGCTCAGAGGTAGGGACACTACCACAGTGCCACAGGGGTACTGCTACTTAAACTATGACTGCTAGATTTATGTTGGGTGAGGGTATCAAGGAGTCAAAGGATGGATCGGGGGTATACATGGGCAGTAAATCAGGTCGAAACTGATTGAATGCTATGGCAGAGTTGAGGGGCTGAATGGTCATCTTGTGTTTCTGTGTCCTTGACAAAAGTTTGGGGTGGGTGGTCAGAATGTTCCAAACAGTGGCAGGCAACAGCTCTGATTCCTTGAGGGAAAGTCACATTGCTCAGATGTCCATCCACTTGCAAAGCCTCAGCTACCAACCAGCCCTGAATGCCCATGCCATCTGATTCAACACAAGCAAGCCAGCATGTTTACCATTACATGCAGCCATGCTCAGATGGCGGTAAAATGGGCTGCACTCAAGCACAGTCTGAAACTCCAGTACAGGATTGAGTTGCAGCTCTGTTGGAGATGCCATCCATTGGAAGAGATGTCAAACTGGTGTCTCACTACCTTAAAGATCCCATGGCATTATTTGAGAAAGTACTTCAGGATTTTGGACAATATTTACCCCTCACCCAATTCAAGCAAAAACATCAATTGTTTATCTCATTTTAAATTTTAAAAGACAAAGTACTCCACTTTTATGTGGAGCCTTTCACAGCCATTGGCCATCCTAATGCACTTCATAGCGTTAAGTCATTTGGATCCGTAGTCATTATTGCAACATGACAGCCAATTTGCAGACAATCAACCATGTAATAATAATCAGTTTTGCTGAGATGTTTTGATCTTGTTCACGGGATGCATACTTTTGCTGGCTAGGCCAGCATTAATTGCCCATCCCTAATTGCCCCCCAGAGAAGGTGAAGGTGAACTATCTTCTTGAACAACTCCAGTCCTTGGAGTTAGCTAGACACTAAATGCCATTAAGGAGGGTCTTCCGGTACATGTACCCAGCAACACTGGAGGAACGGTGATATATTTCCAAGTCATGATGGTGTGTGGCTCGGAGGGCAACTTGCAGGGTGTGGTAATCACACGTATCTGGTGCCCTTATCCTTCTAGTTAATAGAAGTCACAGGTTTGAGTTGCTGTCGAAAAAGCTTTGATGAATACCTACAGTGCATCTTGTAGATGGTACACAATGCTGCCGCTGAGCGTCAGTGGTAGAAGGAGTGAATGTTTGTGGGTGAGGTGCCAATCAAACTGGCTGCTTTATCCTGGACAGTGTTGAGCTTCTCAAGTGTTGCTGGAGCTTCACTCTTCCAGACAAGTGGAGAGCATTCCATCACACTCCTGATTTCTGATATTGGTTCAGGGAAAATTATTGGTCTTGAATAATGAGAACACATCTGCTTTTCTTCAAAATGCTACACGGGATGTTATGCTTACCTAAGGGGGAAGGCAAAGACCTCTGTTTTAACACTGCACCCAAAAGACTGTGCAGAATTTGAATTGTCAAATTTGCCAACATGACATTTACTGAGTAGAAAATTTTCACTGCATATAAAGCCCTTTGAGTGATTTCTGAGAGCTGTAATATAGTAGTAGACATTTCTTTCTTTTCCTTGTGACAGATGTGAACTGAGTGATCCTAAAGTGGTCGAAAAGCTATTTCAAAAAAGCAAACTGTTTAACTTTAATTTCTTTTCTTGCCTTTCTTCTGCAGTCCTTGGATGGTTTTATTTTTGCACTAAATCGAGAAGGGAAATTTTTGTACATCTCTGAAACTGTCTCCATCTACCTGGGACTGTCACAGGTAGGAGAAATACAGTTAGTCTCATTCCTTCTTAGTAGAGTTGCCAACTCTCCAAAATTGGCCTGGAGTTTCCAGGGATTGAAGACACTGCTGTGCAAAACCCCTGGAGAAAAATAATCACAGGGACATTAATTTTTTTTTGTCATCTGCTTTGAATAATTTTCTTTACTAGATGTAAAAATGATTGAAAATGGGAAAAAGAAGGTTGTTTGGCCAACTCTCAAGCATCGTCCAATTGGATAATGAATCTTTTTCTTTTTGATTGGTCTAAAAAGGCATTGCATCACCAGGATGGACATGTCAACTGACCAATAGCTGTAAGCTGGGGGAAGGGCCAAATCATGTGATGAAACCTCCAGTAATAGGTTTAATCCAAGTTGGCAACCCTACTTTTTAATGCGGTCGTCAAATGTTCCCAATGTAGCAATATTATGTCATGCTCAGATCTTGCACCCCAGCCAGTTTTCCAGCCCCACCTTTAGCTTTCTCTCAAAGCCACTGATGCAAATTCAGGTGACACATAGCCTCACCTGAAGCTCATGCGTGAGAGTGCACCTGGTAAAATAAACATGGGGCAATCAGATATTGTAGCTTCAACACCTGTTGATATCGGAGCAGGAGGTGGTTATTGAAGCCTGGGGAGTCCAGAACCAGGGGTCACAGTCTAAGGATGCAGGCTAGGCCGTATAGAATGAAGAACAAGGAGAAATGTTTTCAACCAGAGAATGGTGAGCCTGTTGAATTCTCTGCCACAAAAATGGTTGAGTCCAAAACTCTGCATATTTTCAAGAAGGACTTAGATATAGGTTTTAGGATTAGAAAGATCAAAGGATAAGAGGAGTAAGTGGAAACAGAGGACTGAATTGGATAATCAGCCATGATGATATTGAATGGGGAGCAGGCTCGAAGGGCCAACCAGCCTACTACTGCTCCTGTTTTCTATGTTTCTATGCAGGAAGAATGTTTCCCCTGGACTGGGGAGGGAGGAGGGTCTACAAACCAGGGACCGGTATCAGAAAAAGAGCTGGCCATTGAAGACTGAGATGAGGAGGAATTTCTTCACTCAGAGGGTGCTGAATCTTTGGAACTCTCTATTGCTTATTTTGACCAGTCGGCAAGCATGCCCAATGGAGACAGGCCCACTTGGAGTTGGGTTAATGCTAGCGGTAGCAGGCTGAGGTCTTAGTCACTTAATTAATTGCTTTGCAAGTCCTGCTGTCTGCAAACCATAGAAACTTAGAAGGTAGGAACAGGAGTAGGCCATTCAGCCCCTTAATCTTGCTCATGTTTCTGTGTTTTCATGTTTTTACTTTAATGTTTCTGTGCTTTTATTTTGTGGAGATGGTGGCCTACTGGTAATGTGGCTAGATTAACCCAGAGGCTCAGCAAATGCTGTGGAGTCTGGAGGCACAGGTTCTCTTAAAACATATGGAATATAAAGTTAGACTCAGTGATCATGTCAACTAACATCAACTGTCTTGAAAACCCCTTTAAAGCCTTTTTTGGAGGGGAATCTGCTGTCCTTACCTGTGACTCCCGCCTACATCCTGCCCAGGGGAGGCGATGGCCTAGTGGTATTATTGCTGGACTGTTAATCCAGAGACCCAGATAACATTCTGGGGCCTGGGTTCAAATCCCACCATGGCAGATGGTGGAATTTGAATTCAGTAAATATCTGGAATTAAGACTCTAGGGATGACTATGAATCCATTGTTGATTGTCAGGGGGAAAACCTATCTGGTTCACTAATGTTCTTTAGGGAGGGAAACTGTCATCCTTACCTGGTCTGGCCTACATGTGACTCCAGACCCACGGCAATGTGGTTGACTCTTAACTGCCCTCTGGGCAATTAGGGATGGACAATAAATGCTGCCTAGGCAGAGACGCCCTCATCCCATGAATGAATAAAGGGAAAAAAAATACATGTGACTCCAGTCTCACAACAATGTGGTTGATACTTAACTGGCCTCTGAAATTAATGAGCAAGACACTCACTTTGGGGTAATTAGGGATGGGCAACAAATAAACGAAATAAACTACTTCCCAAGAAAGAATAAAGAAAGTAAAGCTCCCTGAATCTATTCCACCATTCCGTAAGATCATGGCTCATCTGCACCCTAACTCCACACACTTGCCTTTGCCTCTTATCCCTTTGGCTAACAAAAATCGTCAACTTAGATTTGTAATTAACAATTGATTGAGCACCTTTCACTCCTGAAAGAAAAGGCCGAAAGAATTGCGGATGCTTGAAATCAGAAACATAAACAGAAATTGCTGGAAAAGTTCAGCAGGTCTGGCAGCATCTGTGGAAAGAAATCAGAGTCAACATTTCGGGTCCAGTGACCCTTCCTCAGAAGGGTGTGAATATTCTGAGGAAGGGTCACTGGACCCGAAATGTTAACTCTGATTTCCCTCCACAGCAGCTGCCAGACCTGCTGAGCTTTTCTAGCAACTTCTGTTTTTGTTTCACTCCTGAAAGGCCTGGCTATATGTTTTAGACTGTGCCTGTCAGTCCCAGACACCTCAACCAGTGGAAACAGTTTCTGTATTTACCCTGTCCTTGCCCTTTTATAACCTCTGTAAAAATCTTCAATCAAAACACTCCCCAACTTTTTGAATCCAGGTTTGTGTGATCTCTCTTCATTATGTAATCCCTGATGCCATATCTCATTTTGATCAATCTTCACGGCATTCCCTCCAAGGCTAGTATATCCTTTCTCAGGTGTGGCATTCAGCCACTGATCACTAAACTTGGCAAATGCACTCCTTCCGGCTGCATCCATCTGTCGTGATCGTCACCATTCTCTCACAGATGTATCAGTAAATTGAGTATTACTGGGTAGCTTTGTTTCTTTTTTTTGTCACACACAAACACACAGACAGGCACACACACACATAAACATACATATACAACAGACACACACAAACACATAGACAAACAGACATTCAGATGCACTCAGATAGTCACAAACGCAAACATTGAAACACACAATCACACATTGAAACACACACATAAAAAAACATACAAACATACACACATACACAGACACACACTTACACCAATATATAACACCCACACATATATTTAAACAATCTCTCTCACTCTCTCTCTCTCACACACACAGACACACACACACACAGACACACACACACACACACACACACACACACCACAACAGGTGGAATTCTACCCTCCCTGGAGATGATGCAGAATGGAAATATTTGGGTGAGTTTATCCTGGATGTCGTCGCCTCAGCAGTTATCTATGGGGCAAGAAGGTCCATGGGGCACTTAGTCAAATCACCAACAATTAAAACCCTTAATTGATAAATTAATGGCCACTGAAGGGCCTGAACCTGCTGTGTTCCTAGCTACATGACTCCCTGTCAGGCAAGAAATGTATCTTGTATCCCAACCACCTGCCTGTTGTGTTCAGTGTTGAGGGCCTCCAATTGCCCCAACCTGGGAGCAGTTGAAGATGCAAAGTACAGGCAAGGAGTTGTGAATGCAGATCCCTGAAGGTGAGAGATGGTCATTTGCTGAGTTTAATGTGCTTGGCCCAGATCTCAGTCTGTTGACAGTCAGGAGGTGTGAGTTTGCTGATATGACACCATTGTGCTGTGGTGCATATTATCCAGGTAAAGTCAGTTCATGGCTATAAATTGGAAGGTGGTTTCCTGGGAATTGAAGCTTCCAGGAGAGGTCAGATTAGCTGCATAAGATCTCTGTTGTCAATTTCAAGGTAGGTTCCCATAAACCTGAGCCGGCACAATGGTGGAAGGAACAGTGGAGGCATGACTAATTGGCTTTTTCATTTAGGACTGAGATGGGGAGGAATTTCTTCACTTCGAGGGTGGCATTTCTTTGGTGTTCCCTATTTCAGAAAGCTATGGGAGGCTTTATCATTGAGTTTATTCAAGGCTGAGATTGATAGCTTCTTACATATTAACAACATCAAGAGTTTTGAAGATGGTGCAGGAAACTGGTGTTTAAATAGAGGATCAGCCAGCCATAATCTCATAGAATAGTAGAGTGAGCTCAAAAGGTTGAATGGCCTCCACCTGCTCCTATCTCTAATGATCTTATGCTCCTTGGGTCAATGGACTATTTGTTTTCCTGAGCTGAAAGATTATCCGATACCATCCCACTGCGCACAAATGCCCATAGACAACATACACATGCAGGCAACATACACATAGGTAACACAAACGCACATGCACAAAGGCACATACATACGCATGCACACACATGCACGTTCAGATTTGTGCACTGATCCATATGGAAACGTGCACGTCAACATAGGCACATGCATGCACACATACACATGCACACAATCATATATGCACTGATACACACATATGGGCACACACGCACACATTTAGACATGCACATACAGACTTGCATGCACACACAAGAACATGCACACAAGTACACACACACATGCATACAGGTACATGAGTGCATGCACACTTGGACATGCATACATACACATGCACACAAATGCACACAGGTACATGTGCACATGCATCCATAAATATACATACACACGTGGACATGCTCACACTCATGCAGACAGACATGCACACACACATATACACAAAAACAGACACACGCACACAATGACAAGCATTCATACACAGGCATGCACAAGCAAGCGCATAGACCATGCACTCACACAGACATACACCTTTTCATCCACTGAGCATCAATCTGTAAAACCCAACAGGAGTAAAAAAAACAATGCTTTTCACCATTACGGCTCTTCTAATGTGTTAATTGCATGACACTTGTCTCTGTGTGACTGTCTGCTTCTTTCTATTTTTAATTGTTCCACCTGGACTGGAATCCATTATGTGCTGTGCATCAGTACTGAATCACAATTGCTGCTGCATGAATAATTAATACCTGTAATTATCTGCTGTACAGGAGAGCTGCTTAACACATGTTAGACATAATTGATGAGTGTATAAAAAGCTAAACTGATTTCAATGCTGGAATCGGCCGAACATCTCAGGCGCAAGGAGGGTGAGCAGTGGCACTTGTGGCAGTGCATGTGTGTGCTCTCTGAGTCGTGTTCTGTGTTGTGCAGGCCAAGTGATGGCCCAGGGGTCAAAGTGGTTCCTGGGGAGGAAAAGAAAGACTTGCGTTTTTGTAGTGCTTTTCGTGACCTCAGAATGTCCCAAATGGCTTCATGGGCAGCAAAGCACTTTTGAAGTGGAGCTACGAAATCGTAATGTAGAAAACATGGCAGCTAGTGTGTGCACAGCATGGCGGAAATGTGGCAGTGATCCAGATAATCTGTTTTGTTCTAAAGAAGTCATATTGCACTCAACAAGTTAGACCTTAAGGTGTTGGATTAGAATTAGACCCATTCAGCCCTTGATTCTGCTCTGCCATTTATTGAGATCGTAGCTGATCTGATAATCCTGAGCTCTACTTTCCTGCCTTTTCCCCATAACCCTTGATTCCCTTACTGATTAAAAAATCTCTCTATCTCAGCCGTGAATATACTTAATGAACCAGCCCAGACACTCCTCTGCAGAAAAGAATTCCACCAATTCGCGACCCTTTGAGAGAAGAAATTTCTTATCTTTGTCTTAAATGTACAATCCCTGTCTCTGAGGTTATGCCCTCTGGTTCTAGACTCTCCCACAATGGGGTAATGATCTTTCCACATCTGCCCTGTTAAGTTCTCTGAGAATCTTGTATGTTGTAATGAGGTCACCTTTCATTCTTCTAAACTCCTATGAGTACAGGCCCAATCTACTCAACCTTCTTCCAGTGCCAGCACATCTTTGTTTAGACAAGGGGTCCAGAACTGTTCATGGTATTCCAGCTGTGACATAACCAATGCTTTGTATAGTTTTAGCAAAACCTTCCTGTTTTTATACTGCAATTCGTTTGAAATAAAGGCAAACATTCCACTGGAGAGGAAAGATTGCTTTTGGCCATCCACACATAATGCCCAGTCCATTATGGTTGATTGTGAAGTGATTTGGCTGAATCCTTCAAGAGGGACCCTGAACAGATGTACAAGTACAAAACCTGTGGTCCCCAATGGCATTCCAGCTGAGATCTTCAGAGCTTGAGAATATTTGCTCACATTTAAAATCTATACACTCATCCTATGGATTCAGGAGGGAAAACAATATCACAATTGTAATAGTGCAGAAGGAAGTCATTCAGCCCATTGTGTCTGCTCCTGTCCTATTACTCATTGCCACTCTGCTGTCTCATCCCCATATCCCTGCACACCATTTCTGTCCAAATAGTCATCCAGTGCTTTCTTGAATATCTCAATTTCCACTACATTTCCAGGCAGTGCATTCCATACCCTAACAACTCACTGTGTGAAAGCGTGTTTTCTCACGTGCTTGTTTTGTTCGCTCATCACTTTAAATCTATGGCCCCCTCATTCTTTATTTTCTTTTACAAATTGAAACACCTTCTCCCTCTCTATTTTATCCAGCCCGTTCATGATTTTGAAACCTCTATCAAATCTCCTCTCAGCTTTCTTCTCTCCAAGGGGAACAGTCCCAACTTCTTTAATCTATTCTCATCATTGAAGTTTCTCAATCCTGGAACCATTCTTGTCAATCACTTCTGCACTCTGCAATGTGTTCACATGGGATGTGGGGAAGCCTGGCAAGGCCAACCTTTCTTACCCATCCCTAAATGCCCTTGAACTGAGTGGCCTATTCAGCCATTTCAGAGGGCACTTAAGAGTCAACCACATTGCTGTGGATCTGGAGTCACAAATCAGGCAGACCATGTAAGGATGGCAGATTTCCTTCCCAAGAGGCTATGGATTTGCAGGAGTGAGTGTTAGAGACATTTGGAGTGAGGTAAAAACGACAGGAGTACGCAATGTGCAGGTGATGGTCATCCGCTTGTTATATATTCTACCTGTTACATTCCCGCTTGATACGTACCCACTTATCTATCACCTGCCTGACTGCCATAGGCTTGCCCGTCACGCACTCACCTATTATAGACCTACCTGTTACAAACTCTGAGAGTGCATCATGGTGACTGGGAGCCACATAGAATATGTGATGTGCAGCCATTGCTTTCTGTCCACTTCCACTCATTGTTCACTCTCAAGGGCAGACAGTCATCATTTGGTCTGAGAGTGGTGGAGAGGAGTCACCTCTGAAACCACATGAGCTCAAGGGGGATGGGAGGTTGCAAAGGAGGTGGGGGAGGGGAATTCACTGAAACAGTGAGGGAAAGCGTTTCTAAAAGGTTTCTAAAGGAAATAAGAGCTGTAAACTGCAAATGGAGGACATAATATCCCCAAGATGGACAGTGGTTGGCTCAGGTTTTGAGATTTCTGTGACCAAAGTCAATGAAAATCAGAGAGGTGAGCAGAGATGAGTGGGCTTTGAGATAGAAATTAATCAGCACAGTTCTGAAGTAAGTACTGCTGAGGGCAAATAGTGGCCTGGGCAAGCAGGGAGTCTAGATATCACAAGAGCTAACTCAGTAATTCCACAGCCCTGAGAACCCCCTTCAAACTCACTTGGAGGACTGTGTCCAAGTCCAACATCCTTTCCACATACACCCAGTAGAGTCCCCTCAGGATTTTATATGTTTCAATTAGTCACATCTGACTTTTCTAAAGGGGGGAGTTAAATCATGACATATTTTTAAGGTTTCTTTAGCTATTGTGATAGAATATTTGCCTGGAAGTGTGCAGCTCCTGCAACACTCGAGAAGCTCAACACTATCCAGGACAAAGCAGCCCGCTTGATTATCATCATAGAGTCACACAGCATGGAAACAGACCGTTCAGTGCAACCTTGGTCCATGTGAACCAAGTTGCCCAAACTAAACAAGTCCCATTAAATCCACATACATCCACTCCTTCCATCACTGATGCTCAGTAGCAGCAGTGTGTATTATCTACAAGTTTCACTGTAGCTACTCATCAAACGTGTTTTTGACAGCATCTTCCAGATTCGAAGCCGTACCCCACCACCGTCTCCAACCCAACTTGGAAATATATCGTCGTTCCTTCAGTGCTGCCGGGTCAAAAACCTGGAACTCCCTCCCTAACAGCATTGTGAGTGTCCCTGCACCAAATCGACTGCAGCAGTTTAAGAAGCCAACCTCTCAAGAGGCATTTAGGGATGGGTAATAAATGCTGGCCTAGCTAGCGACACCCCTATTCAATTAATAAATAAAAGAATTCCAAACCATCAACAGTTGGGAATACACAGATTTGGCAAAAATTACGTATGATTTGAGGAAAGACATGGCTGACGAGTTAAATGCAACAAAGAAGCCTCGAAACTGGAGAGTTAAAACACAAAGGAACAATAAAAATCTCAATTCAGAAATACAAAGCGGAAAGGTAATTCTTTATCGATGATTGGAGCTTTAACCGAATCACACCGAGGAAAATAAAACCCCAGTGAGAGAGAAGGCACTATATCTAAAAATCTTATCCCAGTATTTAAATCCTTCTATTTTGCCTCTTGCTATATCTATAACCTTTTTGCCCTAGATATTAATATAGGAAGTAAGAGCAGAAGTAGGCCATTCAGCACCTAGAGCTTGCCGTCATTTATTGCTGATTGTCTACTTTAATGCCAATTTTCTGTATGATCCCATATACCTTGCTATCTTTAAAACCTAAAAATATATCAATTTCTGTCTTTAGCATGCTTAATGATTGAACCTCCACACCCCAAAGATTTACTACCCTCTGTGTGAAGAAATTCCTCCTCATCTCAGTCCTAGATGGTCTATCTCTTATTCTGAGACTGTGATCCTGCCCTCTAAGGGGAAACTATGTCTTCCAAGATCCCGTTATACCTCCCATGTGGCTTCTCATCTGTTCCACCTTAATTCTTTTCCCTGTCTGTTGACAGCTGTGCTTTTCATATTCTAGGCCCGGAAGCTCTGGCATTCCTTCCCTCAGCCTCTCTGCCTCCAATTCTTCCTTTACGTTGCTCCTTAAATCTGATTCTTAGACCAAGCGTTTGGTCATCTGTCCAGAAGGCTCCAGACATGGTTTGGTGTCAGATTTTGTAGGAAGACTCTCTTGTGAAATACCTTGCGACATTTAAAGGCACTATATAAATGCAAACATCAATGCACCATTTTGCTTCCCTTTCCTAGTTCTAAATTTTGTCCATGGAAAGGACTTTTAAATTGTGAACAACTTACTCTTCTGTGTTAAATGAATACTTTACATTTGTCTTTACCTGTGAGGCAGATTCTGCACAAACCATGATGACAGATGAGTGAACTCAAATCACTAGAAGCATTAAAAATTGATAAGGAGGGGGCATTTTATGGGTTGCCAGGGCTTAAAGTTGATAAGGCACCAGGACCAGTTGAGATGCCTCTACGGATATTGAAGGAAGTGAGAGTGGAAATTGCAGAGGACTAGCAATAATCTTGCAATCTTGTCTGGATTTTTACAGAGAGCTTGAGAATTGCAAACATTATGTCCCTGTTCCAAAAGGTGTTGTAAATATAAGCCTAGCAATTGCAGACCAGTCAGTTCAACTGCTGTAGTAGGGAAACTTCTAGATATAATTATTTGGGATATGATGGAAAAGATGTGGGTTAAATCGGAAGAGTCAGCATGGATTAATTAAGGGAAAAATCATGGCTAAGTAACTTACTGGAGCGTTTTGAAGAGAAAATTGGTTTTATGAGGGTGTTTGTGGATCATCAAAAGGAGTTCAGTGCAGTGCCCCAGAACAGACTCGCGAGGCAAGTTATACAAGGGACAGCAGCAACTCGGAATTAAAATCAACAGAGGATTAGGAAACAGAGTACAACAGTGAGCAGGTTTTCTTCAGGCTGGATGAAGGCTTGTGGTGGAGTTCCCCTGGAGTTGGTATTAGAGCCCTTGGTTTTCCTATACATATTAATGATCTAGGTCTTTTTGTGTAAGGGACAATTCCAAAGTTTGTGGATGACACAAGGCTTGGAAGAATTGTAAACTGTGAGGAGGACAGTGTAGAACTTTGAAAGACATTGATAAGTTAATGGAGTGGGCAGATAGTTGGCAGATGAAGTTTAATGCGGAGAATTGTGATGTGATGCACTTTGGTACAAAGAACATGGAGAGACGCTATAAAATAAAGGGGACTATTCTAAAGGGGATACAGGAACAGAGAGACCTGTGCATATGTATGTAGGTCTTTAAAGGTGATAGAACAAATCGAGAGAGCTGTCAATAAAGCATGCAGTTCTCCAGACTGAATTAACAGGGGCATAGAATACAACCACAGGAAGGTTATGCTGTTGTATAGGACTATATAGGACTCTTGTGAGACCTCAGCTGGAGTATTGTATACAGTTCTGGACACCCCATTAGAGGAAGGATGTGGAGAGAGTGCAGAACAAGTTCGAAAGAGGTTTAAAATCATGAGAGATTCTGAGTTAGGGTCTGGAATGAGCTGGCTGGAAGTGTAGTGGAGGCGGTTTCAACTGAAACATTCAAGAGAGCATTAATTGGATGAAAGTAATGTGCAAGCTTATGGGGACAATGCCCAGAGGGCCAGTGCAGACAGGATGGGCTAAATGGCCTCATTCCACACCATAATAATTCTGCAACGACTTGAGCTCCCTCATATCATTCTCCCAGATAATTTATTACCACTGATACTTGTCCTTGCTATAGATAGACACACACACAATGCATAATCACTTAATTTCATTGTGGATTTAATTTTGCTTAAATAGTGTTTTTAAAAGATGCACATAAATTAAATCCCCAATGATGTATATTGCTGGATATATTTAATAACAGTAATTTTGTTATACACCAATGAAAGTTTATCCTTGAAAAAATGTTTTTGAAATTGGCAAGTAATTGCTGTTAAATTAAAGGAAGAAGGAACTTGCGTTTCCCTAGTGCCTTTCTTGACCTCAGGACATCCCAAACTACTTTACAGTCGGTGAGTACACTTGTAGCGCAGCTGGTTTTGTATTGTAGGCAATGCAGCAGCCATTTTGTGCAGAGCAATTTCCCATAAACAACAATATGACCCAAATAATCTGTTTCTTCTTAATAATGTTGCTTGAGGGATAAATATTCACCAGAATGCCAATGCGGAAGCCCTCTAGTTTTCTGTGAAATATAGGTCATATCTCCCCAATTTGAGGAACTTGCCGAGCCAAGGAAGATCATGTGTCAGCATTAGTATGGGCGATTTTAAGCCATTCTTTTCTCTTCTCCTTCGGAGGACTGGAAGCACTGCGGGTGCCAGAGCACTGTATTACCTGACCAGTGCTGGAAGAGAGAGGTACAACCTGTGCTGTGGGATTATTTTTATACTACCAGAGAGGGCAGACAGAGCTTCATTTGAACATCTCATCCAAATGACAGCACCCCCAGTAGGGCAGTACTCCCTGATAAGTGCACGCAGTGCTAGAGAAAGGTCTTTCTACTCTCCTTACACTTGGCTTAGTGTTTTTTTAATGCATTCATGGGATTTGGACATTACTAGCTGACCCAGCTTTTATTGCCCATCGTAATTGCTCAGAGGGCAGTTAAGAGTCAAGCTCATTGCTGTGGACCTGGAGTCACATGTAGGCCAGACCAGGTAAGGACCAGCATTAAGAACATTATTTTTTAGTTACTCATGGAATGTGGGCGTCGCTGGTTGGCCACCATTTATTGCCCATCCCTAGTTGCCCTTCAGATGAGTGAACCAGATGGGATTTTCTGACAATCAGCAATGGTTTCATGATCAATGTTAGACTCCAGTTAACTGAGGCCCCTTCTGCTCCCTCGGGTGGGCTTAAAAGATCCCATGGCAATATTTCAAAGAAGAGCAGGGGCAGTTCTCCCACTGCCTTGGCTAATATTTACCCCTCAACCAACATCACAAAGATAAAGACTTCAGTTATCATCTCCTTGCTGTTTGCAGGAGCTTGCTGTGTACAAATTGACTATTACATTTTCTGCATTACAACAGTGACTTCACTTCATAGCAACATATGAGTAAGAAAAGGCCAATCTCTCCATCTGTTCTGGCATTTGCCTAGATCATATCTGTTTCTTTTTTGATAGAATGCCTACAGTGCGGAAGCAGGCCATCCAGCCCGTTGAGTCCACATTGACCCTCCAAAGAGCATCCCACCCAGACCCACCCTGTAACCCTGCATTTCTCTTTGCTAATTCACCTCATCTGCTCATCCCTGGACTCTATGGACAATTTAGCATGGCCAATCCACCCAACCTGCACATCTTTGGACTGTAGGAGGAAACCAGAGCACCTGGAGGAAACCCATGCAGATAGTCGCCCAAGGGTGGATTTGAACCCGGGTCCCTGGCGCTGTGAGGCAGCAGTGCCAACCACTGATCCACCATGCCACCTCAATCTTCTACCTCAACTCTATTTTCCCACACTATCCCATATCCGAGTATTTAATATCTGGAAATCTATTGATCTCAGCCTTGATCAAACTCAGGGACTGAGCTTCCACCAGCCTTCTGGTGAAAAGGATTCAAAAAACTTCATTGGATGGAAGGCGCATTGGGAGGTCCTGAGGCAATGAAAGGTGCTCTATTTCCATGATCAGCCTCCCTCCCCAGCCAACTGGGAATGCTAACGGAGTGGTTCAGACCATGCTAGCCATACAGATACATTGCATACTTTTTAGCATAGACCCAATCGACAGAACGGCTTCTGGAAAATAGCCATGATCCCACAACGAATTATTCAAATCATGTCATGTAATGTTCCCTCAAAGTAAAAAAGCGTGCTCTGAAAAGCAGCAATAAACACGTGCTGGATATTGATGTAAGAAAGATTAAAGGAAGGGGAAATGCCATCCTCGCCCAGTCTGACTGACATTCTTCCGTCGTAGAGTTATATAGCACGGAAGCATGCCCTTTGGTCAAACCAGTCCATGTTGACCATAATGCCAAACTAAACTAGTCCCACCTGCCTGCTCCTGGTCCATATCCCTCCAAACCTTCCCTATTCATGTAACTTTCCAAATGTCTTTTAAACATTGTAACTGCGGCCTCATCCACCACTTCATCAGGAAGTTCATCCCACACACGAGCCACCCTCTGTGTAAAAAAGATGCACCTCATGTCTTTTTTAAATCTTTCTCCTTTCACCTTAAAAATATGCCTCCTGGTCTTGAAATCCCCCATCCAAGGGAAAAGACACCTACCATTAGCCCTATCTATACCCTTCATGATTTTATAATCCTCTATAAGGTCACCTCTCAACCTCGTACACTCCAGTGAATAAGTCCCAGCCTATCCAGCCTTTATTTATAAGTCAAACCTTCCAAAACTGGCAACATCCTGGTAGATCTGTTCTGAATTCTCTCAAGCTTAATAATATCCTTCCTCCCATAACAGGGCAACCAGAATCGAACACAGTACTCCAGAAGAGGCCTCACCAATGTCCTGTAAAACCTCAACATGACTTCCCAACTTTTATACCAACATGGTTTATTCTAAACTACTGTTTAAAGTAGATGTTCAAGATTTTAGACCCACCACCACTCCCTTCTGTGGGCAATTCCTATTTATTTAGCGAATGTAGATCCCAGAATGATATGATTGCTTCCACATTTGCTGAGCTTAAGGTGATTAACCCACTAGTTAGTCTATGGAGGGGACACCCTTTGGTAATGTGTAGCTTTGTTTATGACCTTCCACAAGTGCATGAGTGGGTTGTTAAAGTCACCATGGTCCCCCTGTCTCATTAGAGAGAGATGACTGGTGTTGGTTTAACTTGAGGGTTGCCATGCCTCCACTGAGAGGAGAGGTTGAGAAGTTGGGACCTTCATGATAACCTGAGCAGGTACAGGAACTAAACCCACGCTGCTGGCATGCTGCATCACAAACCAGCCATCCAGCCAGCTAAGCTAACTCACCCCTGGGTTAGGGGCCTGTACTGAGGCCCAAGTGGTGGAGGTGGCTGCATAGGGGCCCTGGCTTGTCCTGAACCTGCCTCAGATGGACCACTGTCGCCACGGTGGCTTAAAGCCTGTCATTTGATGATGGGGTTTGTCAGAAAATATTTGTCACTAACTTCTAGTGTTGCCCGTTCCCTCACCAAAGGATGCCTGCTGGTAGATCTTCTCAGAAAAGTTGCTGTATCTGGGGAGTGTCACTTGTCAGCAATACATGCATCAATCCTGATTTTAAAGAAACATATATTAGGCAAAGGTGGTACATATTGGGATTTTCAAAGATTTGAGGTTGGTGGAATACATTTTGCTATGATCCGGAAATTAAAACATCTTTGGGGAATCACTCTTGCTGAGGTTCCATGGCTCAGAGCTAATAACCTATTAAACCTAATTGCAGCAATCTATGTACTTGAATTTCGATGCATTTTCACTTCAATCACCTTATCATACTGGAACATCCAACACAACAGATCTTTGACAGGCTAACATAAGTGTTTATTTCCAAATTATAAAAATACAATGAAGTTTTTGAAGTCAGTACTCCTTCATTGTTGCAATTTAGAATCAGAATTAGAATTATATTTTATTGTCACGTGCACTGAAGTACAGAAGGGCATGAGTACAGTGAAAAGTGTACAATGTCACCATTCCTGGCGCCATCTTAAGTATAAAGGTACCTAGGTGCAAAATCTTAGGTACAAAGTAGTAAAATAAAGAAATAAGGTTAAAAGTTAAACATCACAGTCCTTCTTAGTATTAAGTAGAAAAATAACAGAATAAATGAAAAGTTCAATGGTCTTTCTTAAGTGCTTAGCCATGCTGAGCTTGCAGTCCCTCTGAGGGCTCGATCTCCTCTGCTTTCGTCCGCTGTCCAGGAGAACTCGGGCTGCCTGCTCTCTCAGATGCTGGGGGACCACCCTCATCGCCGCGTTGGGCTTTGAGCCTGATCTCCAATCATCATCATCCCAAGCCAGGCCCCCAGCAGCTGCCACACTCCGACCACAATGAGCCGTGATATCACCAACTCCAAAGTCCCCATTCCGGACCCTCTGCCGCTGCCATACTCTGGATCCAACAGAGCCGCGATGCCTCCGTGACTGAGCTCTCTCCAGAAGGTAAGTTTGATCTCCCCCACGCTCACGTCCACTGCAATTGCTGAAAGACCTTGGGCCGCCTTCTCGCAGCTACGTTGGGCTCATTCTTCCCGCAATGGCTCTATCTCCAATGTATTGGGCGCACTCTCCTCCACATTTATCTCCAGAAACTCAAACTCCACAGAAGATAAGTAGATTAAAGTAAGAAAACAGTGAAACAAGAAACAAAATGTAAACATGAACAGAGCAGATGAACTCTGGGCAGGAACCCTCACACTGCTCTGCTACTCCATTACCTTTTTGCGATTTTTTGTCAGAGCAATACCAAGGGGATTCCAGACTATTCATGGCCCCTATTTTCTTCATTTTGCAAATATGCCGTTATTTTGTTAGAGAGCAATTTTCGGTATTCATTCAGCTGTTTGTTCTTTTGCTGTCATTTCAGTCTATTGCTGACCTCTCCTAGCAGATTTTGTTTTCCAGGGTAAGAATTTTACTAAAGCTGTTTAAAAGCTGTGCATAGTATATGAAGATGTTGGTTGTTGGGCGTACGAAATGGTTATAGTAGCGTACATGTATATTGATGATTTAGAATCTTATTCTATTCTTTCTTTTGGTATAAAAATCCCCAATTATTGCAGAAAAGACGACTTAAAGAATTCTTCTTGACCTATACCTGGTTAATTATGTTAATTCGTATGGGAAATAAATCTCCTTTTTTAAATTCACTCGTGGGATGTAGACTGTGCTGGTTGGAGCAGCATTTAGTGCTCGTTCCTGTTAGTGGCTCCTGATGAAAGTGGTGGTGAGCTGCTTCTTTGAAGTGCTGCATTCTATGTGCAGTAGGTAGACCCACTATGTTGTGAGGGAGAGGGTTCCAGGATTATGAATCAGTGATACTGAAGGAACAGTAATATATTTCCAATTCAGGATGATGGAGGGAAATACACTTTTCAGTAAATGCATTCTCGCTCCCTCATCTTGTCTCTATCTCTCTCCAGCCAACTACCTCTCCTCCTGAATTCAGACAGTTACTGATATACGGGAAATTTTGTTGGCGCTTAAACCAGGACTTTGCTTGATCTCAGTAAGTGAGACTGCCCGTGAACTATTTGACAAAGTTAATTAAGTGCATCCAGATATTAATCTCATCTGCGCTGTACCTCTGCCTTAAACTGCAGTGATCTCTCAACAAGTTTTAGTTATGCTGTGGTTTGACCTGAGTTAACTGACAGCTCCAGTGAAAAAGGCAGCATTGGACATGCAAATTAGCATTTCAAATCAGTTATCCAATTCCCCCTGTGGATCAAAGCAGATCCTCACCTGCATTACTGTGGGACATGGTGCTGCTGACCAATTTAGAATTAAAAGGTAGAGGTGTTGTTATAGTACAATGGCAGCATCCGTACCTCTTGGAGACCCAAATTCAAGTCCTTTATGCTCCAGAGATGTATCTCGACCAGTTGATTAAAAATGTTTGGAATCAAAAGTGGTGTGGAAAGGTCAGGGCTTCACCTTAATTGTAGACTAAGTTCTATAATGCATACCTATGTAATTTGTAATATTTTCTCATGCTTTCCTCAGTGTCAAGTGTTACTGTTCATCAAGTAAGCCATGGTTATGGTTTTGGACTTGCAATCTCTTCAGTTGTGGGTTTGACCCCAAGTTGGGAAGCTGAATTGAAGATGACTGTTCCTTTGTAAATTGTGAAATGGTAATTGTGTCTGTCTGACCTTTACTATGTGCTTGAATCTCAAAGCATACCACTCATTAGAGTAGTGAACTTCCATAACAAAGTGCCATTGTGACAGCACCTTCAGACACTGTGGAAAGCTTAAAGAAGATGTTCCTACGCTGCCTCCTCAACGAGAGACTGAAAGTAAGAAAGGCTTGCCATCTTATAATAAGTTCATGACCACAAAGTTAATGCTTTTTGATTAACTCTCATCAGGACTCATCAGGTTTGGTTTCTCGTTTTTATCAGCCACAAGGCATTTTGTTACATGGAGTCATAGTGGCATTGAAGACTACAGCACAGAAAAAGACCCTTCGTTCCATCAAGTCTGCACCAGTCGAAAACGAACATTTAATTATTCTAATCTCATCTTGAGGCACTGAGTGATGCTGGATCAATGCAAGTTCCTTTGTTACCCCTCCCCAGATTTCACTACTCAGTCCTGTCCATTACATAGAATCATACAGTTGTATAGCATGGAAACAGACCCTTCGGTCCAACTCATCCATGCCAACCAGAAATCCTAAATAAAACTATAAACCTCTACAAGGTCACCCTTCAGCCTCTGATGCTCAAGGGAAAATAGCCCCAGCCTATTCAGCCTCCCCCCATATCTCAAACCCTCCAACTCTGGCAACATCCTTGTAAATCCTTTCTAAATCCTTTCAAGCTTCACAATATCCTTCCTATAGCAAGGAGACCAATTGAAAGCAGTATTCCAAAAGTCGCTTAATCAATGTCCTATACAGCCATAACATGACCTCCCAACTCCTATACTTGATGCACTGACCAGCAAAAGCAAGAATACCAAACGCCTTCTTCACTATTCTATCTACCATTTGACTCCACTTTCAAGGAACTGTGAACCTGCACTCTTTGATCAGCAACACTCCCCAGGACCTTAACATTAAGTGTATAAGTCCTGCCCTGAAGTCCTTTCCAAAATTCAGCACCTCACATTTATCTAAATTAAACTCCATCTGCCACTCTTCAGCCTATTCACCCATCTGATCAAGATCCAATTGTACTCTGAGGTAACCTCCTTTGCTGTCCAGTACACCTCCAATTTTGTTGTAATCTGCTAACTTACTAACCATAACTCCTGTGTTCACATCCAAATCATCCAAAGCAGTGGACCCAGCACTGATCCTTGAGGCACACCGCTGGTCACAGGCCTCCAGTCTGAAAAGCAACTCTCTATCACCACCCTATACTTTGTGTCTTTGAGTCCTGTATTCCATGTGCTGTAAGCTTGCTAACCAGTCTACCATGAGGAACCTTGTCGAATGCCTTACTGAAGTCCATATAGATCACGTCCACCACTCTGTCCTCATCAGTCCTCTTTGTTACTTCAAAAAACTCAATTAATTTAGTGAGATATGATTTGCTGCTCACAAAGCCATGTTGACTATCCCTAATCAATCCTTGCCTTTCCAAATACATGTAAATCCTGGCCCTCAGGATTCTGTCCAACAACTTGCCCATCAGCGATGTCAGGCTCACCAGTCTATAGTTCCTTAGCTTTTCCTTACCATCTTTCTTAAATAGTGGCATCACGTTAGCCAATCTCCAGTCATCTGGCACCTCGCTTGTGGCAACTGATGATACAAATATCTCAGCAAGGGGCCCAGTAATCATTTCCCTAGCTTCCCACAGAGTTCTGGGATACATCTGATCAGGTCCCAGGGATTTATCCACCTTTATGCATTTTAAGACGTCCAGCACCTCTTTCTCTGTAATATGGACAGTTTTCAAGATGTCGCTATTTATTTTCCCATGTTATATATCTTCCATAAACACTGATGCAAAATACTTGTTTAATAACTCCACCATCTCCTGTGGTTCCACACATATGTGGCCTTGCTGATTTTTAAGCCATCCTATTCTTTCCCAATTACCCTTTTGTCCTTAATATATTTGTTGAATCCCTTTGGATTCTCTTTAACCCTATTTACCAAAGCTATCTCATGTCCCCTTTTTGCCCTCCTGATTTCCCTCTTAAGTATACAATAAGGAGTAGGCCATTTGGCCCTGGTAGCCTGCTTTGCCATTCAATATGATCATGGCTGATCCTCTATCTCAATGCCATATTCCCACTTTCTCCCATACTCTTTAATGCCTTTAATATCTACAAATATGTCTTATCTCTTTTTTGAATATATTCAGTTACCTTTCTTCCTATTACTTTTGTCACAAATCATCTGTGCAAGTGCATATGCTGCACAGGAATCTTCTCCCATCCTACTTTATGTGCATCTATCCGTCATTTAACACAGCTCTCCCATGTTTGCCCATTTTTCGAAGTGTCACTCTCTATCCTCCTTTACCTATATTGATCTTCTCTTCTCTTTCCCTCTCTCCTTTCTGATTTCTCCCCTTCCTCATAGCTGACTCTCCTGTCAGCCATTCTGAAGTACCAGGAAGAAAGCATGATGGAGTTAGCTTGCCCAACGAGTGGGCCTCAAACCTGTGTCACTATCCGCCAGTGCAGCTCAAGCAATTCACTTAGTTCATTTCTCTTGCCTTCTCGCTGTGACCTTTATTACACACAGACCCTGGGCGAAGTTCCCCAATTCGTTAAGATTCCAGATAGGATACCCTGAACTCGGCCCCGAGTGAGGAGGGATGAGTTGGTTCTTCTGCTTTATTTACCCACTCCCCTTGGTGTTCACAACAAGGTAGATTTAAATACCAGTCCCTTCCCTTGTGGATACCTTTCTCCAAGACCAGAATGACATTAGGTTTTAAAAGGAGCCAGTTTATGAGGTCTTCATGAGTTAACAGACAATGAGCTAATTAATTATTAAACACAAGAAGAATTACCAAAGCAACACCTATATACAGAGATTGGAAATAAGATGGAAGCAAAAAGGGTAAAAGTTAAAAGAGACAAATATACAGATTAGTCTATGAATTGCTCACAAAGCATGGATAATTGAACATTGGTGCCAATGCCATGGAAATTACTAGCAGCATTAATATTAGTCACTGAACAGTTGATGCTCACCAATCTTGCTGATTAGTTGAGATTCTATAGCTCTGATTCCTTTTGACTGTGATTGGATTCTAATATTCGGGGTGAGACAGTGTCCTTTTATTGTCCAGTTTTCTTTGTCTGGCTGCTAGTATTCAGAGTGAGTGAGACCCTTAAACTGCAACACTGGGGTGACTAAGGAGATAGTTATTTGACCGTGACTTTCACAGCATGCTAATGCTGGAATCAGACCTGTAGCCACAAGAACATTCAATCCCACTAGAACTCCAGTAGACTTGGAACAGTTTTCTTTAAATGCCTGTCCTTGTGAACATCTACAGCTGGGGACATAATCCACAAAGGATGGTTTGCTATTGAGCAAGGGATCATCAGCCACACATTATCTTTGTAGTCACAAGTCATCACAGTCTAATCAGTTTTGACTTGCCTCTTTCCCCCTTTGAAGGGCAGTTGTTCAAATTTCCTTTTGCGTCTGTAGGTGTGACATTTCATGGATCAATCTCTCTTCAGAAAAACACTTAATTGACATCAGTGGCCATTTTTGCCTTTATCAGCCCTCTTTTAAAAGCCACATTTAGAATCACATGTTAAAAATGTCCACAGCATTTCAGGGTTCTGACCCTGCATATTCTTCCTTTTCAGGCAACAATCTAATTTCCAATTATAGATGGAAGCTGTTGTTGTTAAATGTCAAGACAAACAGTCATTTATGTGAATCATTCTGTCCAAACTCGCCAAAAGTAACCTGAGTCGTCACGAAATTTGTCATCACTTAAGTGCCATGACAAGTGGTGTAGGCAGCCAGGGTGTCTCAGACATTCCAATCAGAACAGTTCTTGGATACTGATTGTTTCAGAGATAGTAGGAACTGCAGATGCTGG
>NC_063370.1:8348958-8365888 GCF_021869965.1 Rhincodon typus
CCTTCTTCTTCAGAAGAAGGGTCTAGGCCCGAAACGTCAGCCTTCCTGCTCCTCTGATGCTGCTTGGCCTGCTGTGTTCATCCAGCTCTACATCTTGTTATCTTGGATACTGATTGGGCAGGTCTTTGATGTTGTTGTTGCTTCCTTTATGTCAGTCTCTTGCTCTTTGTTTTCATGCACAGGATGGGCTAGTATTTATTGCCCTTGAGAAGGTGGTGGTGGCTTCTTGGACCCCTGCAGTCTATGTGGTTTGGGGATACCCGCAATGTCGATAGGGATGGACCTTTAGTATTTTGATGCAGCAACACTGAAGGAATAGTAATATAGTTCCAAGTCAAAATGGTGTGTGACTTGTGAACTTGCAGGGAGTGTTGTTGCCTTGTATCTGCTGCCCTTGTTCTTCTACATGGTAGAGGCCATGGGTTTGGAAAGTGCTGTCTAGGGAGCCTCGGTGAACTTCTGCAGTGCATGTTGTAGATGGTACACATTGCTGCCACTGAGTGTCAGTGGTGGAAGGAGGGATTGTTGAATGGGGTGAATATAGTGCCAATCAAGCCACTGCTTTGTCCTGGATTGTGCTGAGCTTCTCAAGTGTTGGGGCTGCACTCATCCAGACAAATGGAGAGTATTCCATCACACGCCTGACTTGTGCCTTGTCAATAGTGGACAGGTTTTGGGGAATCACGAGGTGAATTGCTGTCTGCAGGATTCCTAGCTACTGACCTGCTCTTGTAGTCACAATATTTATTTGGCGAGCCCAGTTCAGTTTCTGGTCAATGATGACCTCCTGGATTCTGATCTTCAATTAATTTCTCAGGTGGAGTTTAGATTCTGTCATAACATGTCCAAAGAGCTTCATTTGTCCTTGTTTGATGTTATTTCAGTGTTCTGTCTTTCTTCCAGCCTCATTCAATACTTTATCGTCAGTTCTTTTCCCCACCCACTCACTCCCGGGTCACCAGATTATTCTGACTGTTATCTCAGACAGATGGTAATTGGATATAATTGAGTAAAACTGGTAGCTAAATTAATTTCCAGAGAATTAACAGATGGACCAGGAATGAGATCTCGACAAACAGGAGTTGCAGGCAGAAATTAAGGAAATACCTTTCATTGGGAGGAGTAGAAGCTGCACCTTGCACAGAAATGTCCCTTGGGATGTTCAGGTTTTAAGGAGCTTGTCAAAGAAGTTGAGAAAAGCACAGTGATTTAGGGAGGGAATTCCAGAGCTTGGGGCCTGTGAAATTGAACGGAATACAGGTTTAATTGACCTCCCACCTTGTCCTTACTGGTTCAAGAGTTGGTCTCCTGAATTTTTAAAATTCCACCATGAGCCTTTGGCTTAAGGGAACCACTGGCTCTGCAGCGATGAACAGCAAATGTGTCATTGTTGTAACACAGGGAATGTGTGCACAGCAAGCTTCCACAAGCAGTCATGTGATCATCGGCAGACTGTCTAGTTTCAGTGACATCATTGAGAAGCCAGAGACAACTGTCCCAGTATTATTTGAAATAATGCTGAGGGATGTTTGACATTTAATTGAAAGGGCAGGTGGGCCATTCGTTTGATGTGTCATCAAAAAGACAACACCTCCCAGTACAGGGCTCACACAACACTGCATTGGGAACTGCTGGCTAGATTTTGTGCTGAGATCCGATACGTGGACCTTGAACCCATAACCATCTACTTCGGAGGCACTGAGCCATGACTATAGGCCACTCTGTGGTTGGACTGAGCAATAAAAGCAACAAGATTCAAGGCTTGCTGCCACATTTACCGTTAAGCCCAATAATCATCCAATTTTTGTGCTCCTCCAGGTCGGGCCTCTTTTCTGAAGCACTGATCAGATAGAGGGCTTCCATGGGACTGTGAGAGAGAAGACTGTCACTTGTAGGGGAGAACAAAAACCGAAGCCGTCAATGTAAAATTGTCATCAGTTAATCTATTAGGGAATTCAGGAAGCAACTGTTCTCCCCCAACCTCAAACAAATGGAAAAACAAGTAAAAAAAAATCAGTAATACTTGGAAATGAATGTACTTCTTGTAGTAGAGTGCTGGGGGTTAGTTAGCTCATTTGGCTGGATGGCTTGGTTGTAACGCTGTGACATCAACAGCGTGGGTTCAGTTCTCACACTGTCTGAGGTTACCATGTAGAACCTTCCTTAAGCTCACCCCTGCTTAAACCACCACCAATTGTTTGTCTCTCTGCCTCTAATGAGGAAGTAACCTATGATCTGGTAGGTTTATGGTGACTTTACCTTTACCTTACTGGAGCATTGTTCTAAGGTATACAAGACAAATCAGGATAGAATGTGTCATTGCAAATTACACTGGTGTTTCCTTCTGGGCAGAGAGTGGTGAGAATATGGAACTTGCTTCTGCAAAGAGTAGTCCTATATGACAGCAGTGGGCCAGACTTTTTAAATCATATTTGTTATATGTCTGTTTCAACATGTCTGCTGGCTCTTATGAGCCAAAATATGGGATGAAATTTTAAGAATTCAGGAAAGCATTTCCAGCATTAATGCATTTTAAGAGAAGCTAGACACACTCATGAGGGAGATAGAGAAGAAGAATATGTTGATAATGCTGTTGCATCATAGAATATCATAGAGGAGCGGTATTATCAAGAGACGCATAATCCAGAGACCCAGCTAATGTTCTGCAGACCCAGATTCGAATCTCTGCCATGGCAGATGATGGAAATTCAATTCAATAAAAATCTGGAATTATAGTCTGATGTGGCAGTAAACTGGTGTTGAAGGTCAGGAAAAACCCATCTGGTTCACTAATGCCCTTTGGGGAAGGAAATCTACCGTCCTTACCCAGTCTGGCCTCCATATGACTTCAGACCCACAGCAATAATAAGAACATAAGAACATAAGATGTAAGAGTAGGAGTAGGCCATCCAGCCCCTTGAGCCTGCCCCGCCATTTAATAAGATCATGGCTGATCTTTTTGAGACTCAGCTCCACTTACCCACCCACTCACCATAACCCTTAATTCCTTTACTATTCAAAAATTTATCTAGCCTTGCCTTAAAAACATTCAGCGAGGTAGCTTCAACCAAGCTTCAACCGTTTCACTGGACAGGGAATTCCACAGATTCACAACCCTTTGGGTGAAGAAGTTCCTCCTGACCTCAGTCCTACATCTGCTTCCCTTTATTTTGAGGCCATGCCCTCTAGTCCTAGTTTCACCTGCTAGCGGAAACAACCTCCCTGCCTCCACCTTATCTATTCCCTTCATATTCTTATATGTTTCTATAAGATCTCCCCTCATTCTTCTGAATCCCAATGAGTATAATCCCAGTCTACTCAGTCTCTCCTCATAATCCATCCCTCTCAACTCTGGAATCAACCGAGTGAATCTCCTCTGCACCCCATCCAGTGCTAGTATATCTCTTCTCAAGTAAGGAGACCAAAACTGCACACAGTACTCCAGGTGTGGCCTCACCATGACCCTATACAGCTGCAGCATAGCCTCCCTGTTTTTAAACTCCATCCCTCTAGCAATGGCAGACAAAATTTCATTTGCCTTTTTAATTACCTGCTGCACCTGCAATCCTACTTTTAGCGATTCATGCACAAGGACACCCAAGTCCCACTGCACAGCAGCGTGCTGCAATTTTTTACCATTTAAAACAGTCCATTTTGCTGTTATTTCTACCAAAATGGATGACCTCACAGTTATCAACATTGTACTCCATCTGCCAGACCTTTGCCCACTCACTTAGACTATCTATATCCCTCTGCAGACTTTCAGTGTCTTCTGCACACTTTGCTCTACCACTCACCTTAGTGTCATCTGCAAATTTTGACACACCACACTTAGTCCCCCAACTCCAAATCATCTATGTAAATTGTAAACAATTGCGGTCCCAACACTGATCCCTGAGGCACACGACTAGCCACTGACCGCCAACTAGAAAAACACCCATTTACCCCTACTCTTTGCTTTCTACTGGTCAACCAATCCTCTATCCATGCCAATACCTTACCTGTAATATCGTGCAACTTTATCTTATGTAGCAGCCTTTGGTGTGGCACCTTGTGAAATGCCTTCTGGAAATCCAGATACACCACATCCACAGGTTCCCCATTGTCCACCATGCAAGTAATGTCCTCAAAGAATTCCACCAAATTAGTTAAACATGACCTACCCTTCATGAACCCATGCTGGGTGTTCCCAATGGGACAATTTATATCCGGATGTCTTGCTATTTCTTCTTTAATGATAGATTCAAGCATTTTTCCCAGTGTGGTTGACTTGCATGCAATTCTGGTCTTCCTCCTGTAGGAAGGATGTTGTGAAACTAGAACGGGTAAAAGATTTACAAGGATCTTGCCAGGGTTGGAGGGTTTGACCTATAGGGAGAGGCAGAATAGGCTGGGCTGTTTTCCTCGAGTGTCAGAGGCTGAGGGGTGACCTTATAAAGGTTAAAAAAATCATGAGGGGCATGGGTAAGGTAAATAGACAAGGTCTATGACTATGACTCTATAAATGCTGGCCTGGCCAGTGATGCCCACATCCTGTGAATAAGTTTTAAGAGTTTGTTGATTAATGGTGGAAGGTGGTGATGTATTTTCTGTATAATTCAAAGTAAATTGCTGTTTTTCAAAATCCAGGGATAATATGTCATTCAGCTTACCACAATCCACTGGGGGATGTTATTCCCTCAAAGAAGCTGGCAAGGTTGTTGGGACATTGTCTTCTCATTCTGAGTCCATGTTGGTGCAGTTTGATCTGCTTTTGATGTACAGATGCTTCTTGAGTTAATTTCCAATTAATCTAACCTGGAATAGAACCAAAAAAGCAGAGGAAGAGGCAATTTAGTCCGTCCGTGTCTGTGATGGCTCTCTGTAAGATCAACTCACCCAGTCCCATTCTTCCGCCTTTGCGCATAGTCCAAAACCGTTTTCCTTTCAGTTTTTAGTTCAGTTGAGGCATATGAAAGGGAATTGATCTGTTTTCAAATAGGAAGAATGTATGTGATTGGCACTAGATGAATTGCTCAATTTGGAAAGCCAGCACAAACACATTGGGCTAAATGGCTTTCTTCTGGGCCATAACAAATCCATGTAAAGTTCTGTCAGTGAAACTGCCAGTGAAAGCCATGATCGAATGTGCTGCCTCCACACTCTGAGGTAACACTTTTTGATCTTAATCACTCGCTGTATAAGAATGTTTATCCCCATTGGTTATCTTGTCAATCATATGAAACCTAAGTCCTTTAGATCTCAGCCCTGTCACAAATGGGAACAGTGTCTCTCTCTGTACTCTGTCTAGACCCCTCAAAATTTTGGAAATCTTGACCAATTCTCCCCTCAACCTACTTTCCTCCATGTTGGTGTCATTCTCCTTAGGACAGAGAAGGTTGAGGCAAGATTTCATAGCAGGGCTCAAAATCAGGAAGAGTTCAGGTCTGGTTAGTGAAGAAAAACTGTTTCCAAAAGGCAGAAAGGTGTGTACTTGGAAGACATAGATTTAGGTTCACTGGCAAAATCACGGTTGACATGAGGGAAAAATAATCACGCAATTTGCTATTGCTCAAAATCCTTGATAAGTGAAGGGGTGAAAGATTGTTAGGTTAGAGTAGGTGGGGAGGATTGGGTTTACAATCAGATTAACCTCGATCCTATTAAATGGTCATGCATGCTTGAGGGGCCTGCTCCTGACTAATATAAAACTAGAATGGGCTGCACAAAGGACAGGAGGAGACAGATTGAAAAGTCACTTTTGAAAGTCACTTGATTAAATATGTAAAAAGGAAACGTTCACCTGACTTTGGGGAAAGACCAGAAGGATTGGGGACTAATTGGATAGCTGGCCCAGGGGATAGTCTGAGTGCCAAGGCCTGAATGGCCTCCTCCGGTGACTCCCGCTGTGGAAATGTGGGAGGGGGTGAGGTGGGGCAGGCTGAGAATTGGAGAACTACCCAATCCTCACAAGATGGCAGACCAGGGCCTGGCATTGGCCTTTGCCTGGGGAGGGAGCTATCAGGGGATCTGACTGAGCCACATCCACCCTGGGATGAGCTTGGAAGTTGATGGCAGCTCAATATCTCAAATTGCAAACCCCTCTCCAATCGATGAGCATCAACTCTCGCAGACAGAGGCAGCCTGCTGTACGAACTTGCGACTTGCCCAGAATATGAATGAAAATAAAGGGGAGACAGAAGAAAGGAGTGGAGAAACGGCACTTGTCTGCATCCTTGCGAGCACTCATGCTCTCTGTTCTGTGTCAGGCTCTTTGTCGAATACCATCGCTCAGCGGGGGGATCTCAGCAGGGATTTAAGTCTTCAAACTGTGATGACAGATGTGTTGACAATTTCATCAACCTCAGTATCAATCAGCTCCCATCTCAGGGCTGATCCAGCTCCCCCCGAGGCGAGCTGCAACTGTGCAGAGGCTCTTCTGCCCACAGTAGGAACTTGTAGGTTAAAAGACCCCATTTCCTAAGCTAGGATATTAAGCCAGCACCAATTCAATATTTATGCTTGATCATAGCGAACCTGATCAATAATAGTTAAACATTGCTCTCAGTGGGGGACTGTCTGCACTGCAAGCTACATCACTCTGTCCTCAAACAGTAAATGGATCTTTCTTTAAAGAGAAATGCATTGCTCCTTAACCCATTATCAGCAAACAAATGTTTTTTTTAAAATCTATCAGTGATTTTTTTTTAATCTCTCCTCCCCTGAATAGGCAACAGGCAGTCCTTGATCTAAATGCCCCCTTTGAATCTCAGTTGATTTTTAAAATGTGGTAATTTGATAGCAAATCCAGGATACTAGGATGGACGGACAGGATTCTATTCAGCATTGGTTATGAGGAACGGTTGAGCGGATTAGGTCTGTATCCACTGAAGTTCAGATAAATGGGTGATGATCTTACTGAAGCATGTAAGATTTTGATGGGCAGCGAGAGGGTGGATACTGAGATTATATTTCCCCCTATGGAGAAATTTAGAATGAGGAAAGAGTTTAAAAATAGGGATTTCCTGGTTAGGATAGAGGTGAAGAGGAATATCTTCCCTCAGAGGGTCATCAGAATTTGGAATTCTATTCCCCAGAGAGCAGTAGATGCTGAGTCAGTATTAGTGGGATAGAATTGTCACCAACAGGGGGCAAACAGTAATGTGGAGTTAAAACCAAAATCAGATTGTTGTGATTTTGTTGAATGGCAAAGCAGGCTCGAGGAGCTGAGTGGCCTAGCCTGCTCCTATTTCTTATGTTACATTCATCCCCTGTATGAACATTGCTGACAAGGCTGCCATTTATTATTCATCTCCAGTTGTCAAGAATTTTTAAAAAATTAATTCTTGGGCAATGGGCATCACTTGCAAGGCCAACCTTTACAATCCATCCCTAATTTCCCCGTGAGAAGGTAATAGTGAGCTGCCGCATTGAGCAGCTGACGCGTGTGTGCTGTAGGTACATCCACAGTGCTGTCAGGGCAGGTGTTCCAGGTTTTTGAAACAGCAACACCAAAGGAATGGTAATATATTTCTGACTCAGGATGGCGAGTGGCTTGGAGGGAAATTTGCAAGTGATGGTGTTCCCATGTATCTACAGGCCTTTTCCTTCTAGATGGAAGTGGCCATGGGTTTGGAAGATGCTATATAAGGAGCTTTGGTGAGTTGCTGCAGCACATCTTGCCAATGGTGTGCACAGCTGCAACCGAACATCAGTGGTGGAGGGAGTGACTGTTTGTGGATGTGATGCCAATCAAGCAGGTTGTTCTGTCTTGGATGTTGTTGAGCTTCTTAATTGTTGTTGGAGCTGCACGTGTTCAGGCAAATGTGGAGTATTCCATCACACTGTTGACTTGTGCCTCATAGATAGGTGGTGGAGAGGCTTTGGGGAGTCAGGAAGTGAGCTACTCACTGCAGGATCCTCAGTGTCTGATCTGCTGTTGCAGCCACAGTATTTACATTGCTGGACCAGTTCAGTCAAAGCACAATAGTTGCTGACATTCTATGAGATTTTCTCTGAGTGCCGTTCAGCTGCAATATTTATACAGTTGGTCCTGTTCAGTTTCTACTCACTGGTAACTCTCTGGTGTTGCTGCTTGGCAATCAGTTGTGACATCCACCAAGGACTGGTGCCATGTGTAGGCCCAGACTTGGGTAAGTGGGGCAAGCATCCTTCTCTAAAGGATGTTAGAGGTGCTTTCAGTGAAAAGCTGTCAGAGTCACTTGTCATTTGAGTTGGTACCAGCCTTTTAGTTCTCTGATTTTTGAAAATGAATTCAGTTTCTCAAACTGCCATAAGGGGGATTTGATCTCGCACTCTCTGGTTATTTGTCTGGTGAGTAAACCACTTGGTGGGTGTATTTTCCTTCCCTATTACTGAGGCCACATTCTGGGTTTCCTCACAGAATCTTCCTAACTTGATCTTATTCTGTGTTCTTGTTTCCAAAGCCCTCCACAGCCATGCCTCCTCCTCCCTATATCTGTACCTCTTCCTATCACTGGTGTGCATCTTGCTTCCCGCTGGGTGGTTTGTCTGACGCGAAATGCTTCTTTATTTCCCATCATGTAGGAAGCTAGATGTGATTTTAAGGAATCCAACCAACGTTACAAATAATTACAAATAGCTACTGGACCAAAGCATTCCATTGCTTAGGCATGTTAATGTATGGGCCAATATTAGGTTACAACAAAGGAGCATGCTTCCCATACAGTGTCATGCTTCAAATTATCATGGCAAAATGCCAGACATATGCCCACAGGTCATATGCTATGATTTGCTGATGATATCATATGAGCATGTCTCTTAAAGGTATACTAACTGTAAGACAGAAAATAGTAGCAACCCTTTGGATTATCCAAGCTCTTTCAATTCTGCCTTCTTGCACATTCCCAATTTTGATCTCTCACTGTTGGTGACTGTGCCATCAGCCACTGTGCCACTGTGCTTTGGAATTCCTTTCCTAAACCTCCCTCCACCCCTCCTCTTCAGATGACCCTGCAATCTACCTTTTTGACCAAGCTTTTGATTATATACTCCAGTATTCCCTCTGTGTGGTTCACTGTTGAGCATTGTTTGAGAGCACCTCTGAAATAACAAAATGTGCTTGGCCATGGAGATGAAGGTCATATCCACAACTTCAGCGGTTTTGTTACTGGATGAATAAACCAGAGTGTGTGAGGTTAAATCCCATCATGATGTTTTGAGAATTTGAATTTGGTTTACAAAGCTCTATATAAATCTATTTGTTATTGCAAATTGCAGTGTTCTTCATTGCCTCCCTGACTGTGACTAGCCACTTTGGGATCTTCCAGAACACAATGTGCTGTTAACAGCTGAGACCTGGCCACATGTTTTGACAGATAGAAAGAGTTTGCATTTATATAGTGCCTTCTGCAGCCTCAGGGAGCACTGTTACAGATGTATTATCAAATTGTTGATAGTGTTATAATGTGCAAAACGAGGTTGACACACAGTAAGATCCCCCAATCCATACTGGTCAAATAATAATGCAAGAAATGAGGCTGAAACACAGTAAGATCCCACAAACTGCACTGGCCAAATGATCCACTTTCATAGTATTGATATGGGAATTAATATTGGCCCGGGACACCAGGAGGAACTCTCTGGCCTCTTTTCAATACAAATGCCTGATATTTTTTATGTCCACCCAAATGGATAGATGAACCTTGGTTTAATGTCTTGTCCCGGGGAGGCAATGGCAAAATGGTATTATTGCTGGACTGTTAATGCAGAGACCCAGGTGATGTTCTGGGGAATTGGGTTTGAATTCCGCCATTTGAATTCAATAAATATCTGGAATTAAGAGTCTAATGATGACTGTGAATCCATTGCTGATTGTCGGGAAAAACCCATCTGGCTCAACCATGTCATTAAGGGAAGGAAACTGCCATCCTTTCCTGGTCTGGCCTACACGTGACTCCAGACCCACAGCAATGTGGTTGACTCATAACTGCCCTCTGGGCAGTTAGGGATGGGCAATAAATGCTGGCCTATCCAGCAACGCCCTCATCCCGTGAATGAATAAAAGAATATTAAGTGCAATAATTCCTGTACGTTTTGTATGCAATCCTGGTATAAGTACCCATTAGGAATCAGAGTAGTCTTGGGCCTTGGGCCTTCTCCACCGTTCAATAAGATCATGGCTGATCTGATCAAGGCCTTAAATCTACATTTCCACCTATCCCCTCCCCGATAACCTTTGACACCCCCTTTCGCACACCAGCTGAGGTTACCACTAAGGACCCTCCTTCCCAACCTCTTCCCTTGCCTGAGGCCTGGCAACCCTCAGGTTAAATCACCGTCAATCGTCTCTCTCTCTCTCTAATGAGCGAGGAGCCCTATGGTCCTCTGGGACTATGACGAATTTACCTTTTACCATCAAGAGTCTATCTAACTCGACCTTGAATTTATTCAATAACTCAGCCTCTGCCGCTGCCTAGGTGCTCTTAATTCCAGAGACTCACGACACTGTGAGCAAAATAAAAAAAACTTTCATCTCCGTCTTAAATGGGAGACCTGTTTTTTAAATTGCGTCCCCTCTTTCTAGTGTACCCACACGGGGGAGCATTTTCACAGCACCCAGCCTCAGGAGTTTCCTTAGGATCTCATATGTTTTAACAATAATGATATCCTTTAGGGTTTGAGTAATTCCCAGTCTTGCTGCTTTACTGCGATCTAAATGCACTGCATGTGCTGATGAGCTACAAGTTCATTAATTTTATATACACCCCAGCCCCCCAAAGCAGAGCTGGTATTTGCCAATGGTAATGAGTTCCGTTGTTGAGTAAAGAGCTGGCATTTCAAGAACGGGGCAAGGCTGTTTTGGTGACAGAGGAGCAGTATTTGTTTGTGTAGAGTCCCAGCCGAGCACAGCAGCTGTACAAATGCAGCACATTTCCTTGTACAAACAGCATATGTCTGATTTAAGCAGTCATTCCATAAATCTTCCTGTTGTATTCATAAAACCTTTCAATAATTAAAGAGCCACATCTCGATTCAGTGAGGCATTGTTTGACCAGACTGGAGGGACAGCTGATCCTGCAGAGACCTTGTTGATATTGGATTCCGCTGATGGCGTGGGGTATTGGATCCCTACAGGCAGCCCGAGTAATGGATCCCATTGACAGAGTGGCCACTGTATTCTGTGGGCCTGTGCAGATATCTCTGAATCCTGCAAAAAGTGCAGGCATGGGATGATTTGACCATCTAAGTCACCGGATCCTAAACGTGATATGGTTAATAGATTCCTGTGGATGTTATAGATACCAGATCCTGCAGATGGTGCAGATGCCAGACGGTGTGAAGATTGGAACCTGTATGTGACGCGGGCATCGATTCTTGCAAATAACTCACCAAGGCTCCTTAGACAGTATCATCCAACCCATGACCTTTGCCACCTTACAAGGACAAGCGCAGCAAATACATGAGAACATAACCACCTGAAGGTTCCCCTTCATGCCATGCATCATCCAGACTTGGATATATATTGCTGTTCTTTCAGTGCCATTGGGTCAAAATCCTTTCCTTACTGCACTGTAGGTATCCAGCTGTTAGATTTATGGTAGAGTTAATACTAATACTCAAAGTCAACAACTCTTCAGGATGTGTGAGGTTTGTAGCCCCTTGCCAATCTAAGTGGCAGAGCAGTGGGTGAAACCCTTCCTTCAAAACCTCATTGCAAATTCGAGGATGACCCTCATTGCCATATGCAGCTTCTGTGGCCAAAGTGGATAAGAAAGGTTGGGAGAAGAACAATGACTGTGCCATGTTTTGTGGTCAAAATTGCCCCTCCAACTGGCACCAGGGATTCACTGAGAACAAAAGTGTGACCGACTGTGCCACAGCTGACAGTTTTCACAACCTGATTGTGTACGCCTGTGCTTACAAGAATTGCAACACTTCAAAATAATTCTGGAGATGTGTAGCACTCTGGCATTCCCGAGGAGCTGATAAGTTGCTATTTCAATGAATGTCTCTTTTTCCTGTTGAAGAATACATTGACGATAAATGAAGAGTGGCTCGAATGTGATGCCTTCGCACATTTAGCAAACTGCCAACACTCAACGTCATTGGTAAAAGTTAGCACTGACATTCACAATCAGCAAGAGTGACAGGGATCGCAGAGGGTTTATTCTCAAAGTGACAGGTATTAGACTGATAAAAATCATAGAATTGTACAGCACAGAAGGAGGCCATCCAACCCTTTGTGTTCACATTGGCCCTTTCACAGCATAACCTAATCATCCTGCTGGTCTGTTCTTACCCCATCTCCTGCATTTTATTTTGTCCTTCAAGAATTTATTCGGCTCCCCTTTGAAAGACAATGAGGCGCCACATTCCAGACCTTAACCACACGAGAGGTAAAGACAGTTTTTTTCCCTGTTGACCTCAGATTGGTTTGACAAGCTACAGCGGGCTCAGATGTGGCTCCCCAGGTAGCAACCCCCTCCTTCCTTCCCCAACTTTCCAGTTGACAGGTTTTGAGTCCCGCTCCAGTACAGTGCAGAGGGAGTGCTGCACTGTTAGAGGTACTGTCTTTCAAATGACATGCTAAATCAAGGTTCCATTTGCCCTCTCAGTTGGGCACAAAACAACCCGTGCACTGTTTCAAAGAAGAGAAAGGTGGGGTGTCTCTGTTGTCCTGGCCAACGTTTATCTCTTAATCAACATTGCAAAAACTGATGAGATGGTTGTTATCACAGCACTATGAAAGTTTGCTGTATGTAATTTGCTGCATTACTACATGTCAAAAATGACTTCATTGGCTGCCCAGCTGGTACATGGTGAGATATGAAGGGTGATACATAAAATGTGAGATTGTTTTGAAATTGTTGCCCTGTCAGTATTAAAACTGATTAAGAAGCTCTTTGCTTGGAGTGAACATCACCAGACAGCAAATAGATAAAATGTGAATGTAAGCCTGGAACTTCTATTGAGGATGCTTAACAGGATGAAGAGCCAGTGCTCGGATTTATAGGTGCAGGCAAAAGTGCAAGAGAGTTAGTCAGGAAACCGTCAATTAACCAGAATCTTCGCCATTAGCCTCAGCACCTCTGGATTGGGAAGTGTGAAGTTCCCCAGTTTTCCTGCACTAGCTCATCACCCATTGGAAAGTAGATATCAGGCAGGATTTGGCTCAGCTACGATGCCCACTGCAGTCAAATAGCCCACTGAGACAATTTGAGCATATGTAAATCATCTTGGATGAGGTGCCAGAGGCTTATTCATCCAAGCCTCCCTTATTTCCAACTCCTAAACGAGAACTCACTATTTCAGGAAAAGGAGAAAATTAATAGTGGGAAAAAAAATCGAATAGACCTCCACCTCATGGGGGCAGTGGTTCAAGAAAGTGCCTCACCACTACCTCCACAAGGCAGATAGGGATGATCAATAAATACTGGTCGAGCCAATGACACCCATATTCCATGAACAAATCAGAAAAAGACTTTTTAAATTGCAAGGTTTTTAAATTCATTCATAGGATGTGGGTGCCATTGGCTAGGCTGTCATTTTTGCCCAACCCTAATTGGGTTAAGAATCAATCATATTACTGTGGGTTTGGAGTCACATTCAGGACAGACTGGATAAGGACAGCAGATTTCCTTTCCAAATGGGCATCAGTGAACCAGATGGGATTTCCCCCGGAAATGCTTTCACGGTAATCATTGGACTCTTAATTTCAGATATTTATTGAATTCAAATTCCACCATTGCCATCAGAGGATGCAAACCTAGATACCCAAAATATTCCCAGGATCTCTGGATAAGCAGTCTGGCAATAATACCACTAAGCCATTGCTTCCCCAGTGGTTTAACTCCTAGTTTTAAAAGACAGTAAAAGGAACAGAGGTCTAAGAGGTCTTCAATCCTGGGAAGGAATGATTTAGAGTAAAAGATGGTGTAAGTACCTAAAATCTACCAAATAGAAACGGGCCATTTGATCCAACTAGTCTGTGCTAGTAATGTATGATCTACATGAGCTTCTCTCACCAAAGTTTATCCATCCTCATCAACATAGCCTAATAATCCTTTCTCTGTCCTGTGTTTAATAGTTTCCCCTTACTAGCATCTAAGTTGTTCAGTCACCTATACTTGTAGTCAGTTCTGTGTTCCCACCACTACATTTCTCCAGAATTCCTGATTGGATTTATTAGTGACCAGCTTACATAGCTGTTTTTATGATCATATTGAGCCTTGATTTGATGTTTGTAGGGTGTGTTTTCAATTTGTTCATGGGCTTTGAGTGTCACTGGCAAAGCCATTGCTCATCCCTAATTACCCTCGAGAAGGTGGTGGTTAGCTGCCGTCTCGAACTGCTGCAGACCCATTTGATGTGGGGACACCCACAATGCTGTTAGGGAGGAGGTTCCAAGATTTTGACCCAGTGACATTGAAGGAAAGTTGATATATTTCCAAGCCAGGACGGTCAGTGGATTGGAGGGGAACTTTCTGGTGTTCCCATTTACCTGCTGCCCTTGTCCTTCCAGTGAGTAGAGGTTACAGGTTTGCAAGGTGCTGTTGAAGGAACCTTGGTGAGTTGCAGCAGTGAGCTGTATAGATGGTACACACTGCTGCCACTGAGCATGTGGTGGAAGAGGTGAATATTGAAGGTGGTGAATGTTGTGCCAATCAGATGGGCTACTTTCAGTGTTCCCACTAATTTTATTTGTCTTCTGTGTGTCCATGCATGGCAATGCCTTCCAGGAGTCAATAGTTGCTTTGTCCTGGTGTTGATCTTTTCAATTGTGTTGGACTTGCATTTAAATAGGAAAGTGGAGAGTATTCCATCACAATCTTGACTTGTGCCTTGTAGGTGGCAGACAGGCTTTGGAGAGTCAGAGCATGAATTATGTGCTGCAGGATCAGGCTTTAGGACTGCGCAATTCCCAGCCTCGAACCATTTCTTCTAGCTGCAGTACTTATATGGCTGGTCTAATTCAGTTTCTGGTCAGTGATAACTTCTGTGACATTGATGTTCAGGGTTACGTGAATGTTACTCATCACTTATCAATTCAAACCAGATTGTTGTCCAAATCTTGCTACATTTGAACATGAACTATGTCAGTATGTGAGGAGTTGCAAATGGTGTAATCACCAGCAAATATCCCCACTTTCTGACCTTGTGATCGAGGGAAGGTCATTGATAAAACACCTGAAGACATTGTGTCTAGAACAATGCCCTGGGAACTCCTGCAGCAGTGTGAGATAATTGGCCTGCAACAACCACAACTATCTTCCCATGTGCTAGGTAAGACTCCAACCAGTGACGAATTTCACCCCTGATTCCCATTGATTTCAGTGGTGTGGTTAGAGCTCAGGAGGAACTGGAGAGCTAATTTCAGAGATGAAATGATCGATAAAGTGGAGAGCGGCAAGAAAGTGACTGTGAGGAGAAATAACGAAAGACACGGGGAAGAGCATCACTGCAGGTATTATCTGAGTGCTGTGTAAGTGAGAGAGCCATTGTGTGCTGCTTTTGATATATAGATTGTTCATTCCCTTATTGATTAATTCTGACAGCAGTTGGTAGAGGGGCGATGGAGGGAGGTGGCGGGGGTGTCGAGGAGCATGTATTGATCCATGTTTTGTATTTTTTTGGTATCTGCATGAAACGTGAAAACAAAAGGCAATGGGAATTGTGAGCTGTGAGTTAGAACCTGTATCAGACAGAATAAGATGCTTTTGTGCTTAGGAGTTTGAACATTGAGCAGTCCATAGACACTCAATTCATCATATAGGTAAATGAGCCTCTGACCAAACTGTTGTATTACCTTTACTACTAATGCAATACCTTTGTCATTGGAATCTGCGCCCAATAAATCAGCAACCACTTGCACTCAGGTGGCACAGTGCAGCATCCCGTGACAAAAATGAAGTCTGATCCACATTTGGAGGTGTCAGAACAGGTGACCACCAGCTGGGTCAAAGGTGATAGGTGAACGGAACTTGGTGAGAGGTGGGATAGAGGAGGCAGAGTTTTAAGTGAGGTTACAGAGTGTGGAAGTTGGGATAGTTTGCCATTTAGGTCAACACCAGCATAGCCATAGACAGTGGCGGGCTGAGAGACCAGTCTTTTATGTAAAGGAAGATTTGTCAGGGCTCCAAAGGAATTTGAAAGGATCACTGAATCTTCAGCTGGGGATTTAGTTGATATTGTTTGTGCAATAGAAGAAAGAAGTCACATTTATATAGTATCTTCCACCACTTCAGGACGTCCCAAAGTACATTACAGCCAAAGTCTAGTTGTACCTGCAACCAGTTTTCGCACAGCAATCTCCCCAAATAGCAATGTGTAAATGACCAAATAGTCTGTTTAACGTGGTTAAATTGAGGGATAACTATTTGGAAGGGCACTAGGGAAGACTCTCACACCCTTCTTTTAAGGAGCTGAGGCCAAAAAGATAAGAGAAGTGATGAGGTGAGCCAGGAATGATGGTAAGGAAGGAGGCATCTTCTAACCGCGCAAGCAAATAAACTGGAGAGTGAATGTCAAATTGGCATCAGGCATTTTCGCTTTGCTACTTTGTGTTGACTAACAGCCAATGAGCTCTCGTGGCCCAAGGTCAGGTGTGAAGGTTACCTGAGATACTGGAGGACTGAATATCATCACACATCAGCACCTCCTGCAAAAGCTAGTACCAGGAGGTGGTTATTCATCCGTTGAGCATGGCAAGTATTTTCTAATTCATTCATGGCATATTGATATCATTGACCGAGCCAGCATTTATTACCCATCCCTAATTTCCCAGAGAGTGTTAAGAGTCAACCACATTGCTGTGGGTCTGGAGACATGTGTAGGCCACACCAGGTAATTAAAGCAATTTCCCTCCCCAAAGGGCAGTGAACCAGCTAGGTTTTTTTCCCAACAATCGAAATGGTTTAGGTCTGGATGAACACAGCAGGCCAAGCAGCATCATAGGAGCAGAGAGGCT
>NC_063370.1:8366288-8372809 GCF_021869965.1 Rhincodon typus
AGCCTCTCTGCTCCTATGATGCTGCTTGGCCTGCTGTGTTCATCCAGCCCTGCACCTTGTTGTCTCGGATTCTCCAGCATCTGCAGTTCCTACTATCTCTAATCGAAATGGTTTCATTGCCATCATTAGACCTTTAATTTCAGATATTTATTGAATTCAAATTCCAATATCTGCCATGGCAGCATTCAAACCTGGATCCCCAGAACATTACCTGGGCCTGTGGGTGACAAATATAGTAATAATAACACTTGGCCATCGCCCCCCTTGGTTCTTCGCTTTAACAGCATCAAAGCCTTGAATGAGCCCTTAATAGAATGACCTTATAGAAATTGGAGGAGGTGAGTAGCCACTTCCACACACCCTGCTGCTTTATCCTAGCAAGGTCAGCAGCACATGGAGCATGGGGCTAGGAGAGAGAGCTAACTCAAGGGACAATCACCTGGATCCACTTGATGGAGCTTCATCAGTATTGAGAACATTGCAACCCCCTGGCTGAGTGGTTTTGATCTCCTCTAGGAAACTTGGCTACTTTCCTTTCTGAGGTCTGTATCTTAATTGTGCATGGCACGATGCAAGAGGGAGAGCTGTTGCTGGCAGTAACACAGCACCTAGCCCTCTCTCATCTACAATGTGCAACAGCATTGTTAGGAGAAAATTAGTTTATTGATTCACTCTCAGCTGTGATAGATTCCTCTCTCATTATTCAAATTCCCCACACGTGGGGTGCAGGCTCAACTTGCCAGCGTCAATGTCAGGGAGACAGATAGGGTCTTTATCACAAGACAAAGATTCGATGATGACAGTATTACAGGATCTTTTATTATCATCTCTCAGGTCATGAATTCTGCTGCTGTTAGACAATAAAAGTGTCCATTAACAATATGGTACAAGAGAGACATCCCACTAGATGTATTCTCCTACGCCTCTCTGTGCATTCAATGGCAAGGTTACACAGTTAACTATAATTACTGGGCCTTGATCACCATCTCTCTCTCTCACACACACACACACACACACACACACACACACTCTCTCTCTCTCTCCATTACTACAATCAAGAAAAAAGTTTTGGAGCTCATGAATTCTGCTACAGGCCCCTATATCAGTAAATACAAAATGCAATAAACATTAACCCTATGAAGACCAGCATGACTGTTTTAAACACTAGATCATTGCCAAGTTAGGTGCCGATAATTCTACAGTTTACAAATGTCAATCGTTGGCTGTTTGCTTCATTGTAATGTCAGGGACATTTACAGTGGGCATCATTGATGTGAGTCAGTTGTGGGTCACTGGGCAGTGCTCTTGACTTAGGTGCCAGGAGGCCTGTGAGTTCTCCAGAGACTTGAGGCCAATACTCCCAAGTTATTATTACTGAGACAGCGCTGCATAGGCAGCGGTGTTGTGCCTTGGGCAGGATGTTAAACTGAGCCCTTGTCTGACTCTTAGATCTGTTGTGAAAGATAATGGTTCTGAACTAGTTAACGTTGAATCTGCATTGAGCCTGGCCAAATCTAATACATCATTCAGTCTTTGAGTAGAGGAGAAGCAGTCAAGCAGTAGGTCCTGATGGAGATGGATATGAAGTACTGGCCCCTCATAGTCCCTAACTAGTCAATGTAGCATGTAGCTATAGTGCAATAAACTAATTCTTGTTGTATAAGACAAGTGCCACTTCTTGTTAAGACTCACTTACCCTCTACCACTGCTAATTAGACAAGCACTTACTTAGCATAGAATAGAGGATTGCTGGCAGCACTCTACCCCAACCATAAGCCACAGGTGTTTGGTACCACAATGTATGACAGTATCCACCCACCACAGTTGATATTTATAGAATCCCTACAGTGTGGAAACAGGCCCTTCAGCCCAACAAGTCCACATCAACCTACAGAGCATCCCACCCAGACCCATCCACCTAATCTACACATCCCTGAACACTCTGGGCAATTTAGCATGGCCAATCCACCTAACCGGCACATCTTAGGACTGTGGGAGGAAACCAGAGCACCCGGAGGAAACCCATGCAGACACAGAGAGAATGTGCAAACTCCACACAGACAGTCGCCCGAGGGTGGAATCGAACCCGGGTCCTCGGTGCTGTGAGGCAACAGTGCTAACCACTGAGCCATCATGCCATCCCAAGATCCCAGAGACATAAAACAAAGACGTGACTTTGGTTTTATGAAGTTGATTGAGGAAAGACTGATGCCCAAAACTGCTCCTTGTTGGTGTTGTCTTATAGACAGGTGGGAGAAACACTTCAGTTCGAAGCCTCGACCCAAAAGTGGCACTGCTTAAAGTGCAGCACTCCTTCAATATTCCACTGAGGCGCAACCTGAGATTATTTCTCATGTCCTGGGGGTTAGCCTTGAATTTATGATCTTTTGGCTTAGTTGTGCAGGTGCTATCAACTGAACCAAATTGTTGCAATGCTTCAGTGTTCATGGAATGTACAGTAAATATGCAGGAGAAATAAGTTGAAAAGCACTCTGAGAGGAATTTGTGTCTCACTACTCCCAAATGTAACTTGTGACCTGGAATAGGGCTGTTACTATAATGCTTAAAAATGGAAGCTAGAAGAAAAGTTTATATTTATATCACATGACTTTACTGGAAAACATACAAGGATAGTGTTAAAATCAGAACTGAGCGGTTATGCAGGAAAGACAGAACAGACTGAAGCTCTTCTGTCTCAAAAAGAGACCAGGTGAGAGGAATTGATGAGGTGGGCGGTTGGTGATGAGTTGATAGCCTGGTCATCCAGAAAGCCAGGCTAGCACTTTGACAATATGGATTCAAATCCCTCTATTCAATTTTTAAATTATTCTGAAATTGAAAGCTAGTCAGTGATGATGGCCATGACGACAATCATCAATTGTCATAAAAATGCACCTGTTTCATTAATACCTCTTTAGGGAAGGAAATCTGCTGCACTTACCTGGTCTGGCCTACATGTGCCTCCAGACCCACAGTGAAGTATTTAAAGTCATAGAGGTCTACACAGAAAATGGACCACCAGCCCATCAGGTCAAAAGCAAGCACCTAACTACTCTAATCTCATTTTCCAGCACTTGATCCATAGCTTTGTATGCCTTGGCATCACAAGAGCACATTTAAATACTTTTTAAATATTATGAGGGTTTCTTCCTCGACCATCCTTACGGGCAGTGAGTTTCAGATTCCCACCATTCTCTGGGTGAATTTTTTTTTCCCTCTGACTCCGAAAAGGTCCAGTGAGCCATTTAGTTATGGGTGGGCAAGAAATGCAGGTCTTCCCAGTGATGCCCATATCTCATGGAAGAACAAAAGAGAAAGCTGAGGGGTGATCTGATAAGGTTCTTCAAACTTTTGGTTAGACAGACCATCAAAATCGAGGGCTAGCCTGTGCTTGGGTTCAGTGGGTGTGGGACGGTTCTGATAAGTCCAATGTGTGATTGGCAGACTCTGTCACATACAATGTAGGTGATGCTGGAAGGCTTGGGGAGACATTGTTTGGAGGTTTGCTCACTCCCTTTGAAGCCTTGATTTCACCTCCACATGTTCCCAGTGAAATTTGTCAATGTGTTTGATGCCTTCTTAGATGAGCCTGTCCATTCTGGTCGGTCACAAATGAGTATCTACCACAACCCAGCAGGGAACGTTTGACCTCCAGAGAAATGTTTTGGGGACAAACATAAATTGTCCTCCTGGAAGACTGCTGCTGTGGCCATGTTCCAAGCAGATCAGTTTTTATTTTATTCATGGGATGTGGTTGTCACTGGCTATGCCAATATTTATTGCCTATTCCTAATTGCCCCTTGAAAAGATGGTAGTTAGCTGTCTTTTTGAACTGCTGCAGTCCAAGTGGTGCAGGGACATACATAGTGCAGCACCCAAAACATGCCAAGAGCAAAACAATGCAGAACGATAGACTCTCCAAACTCCCAGCTATTTTATGATAGATACAAGGCTTGAACAGATTCCTTTCATTTGTTGAGGATGGTTGCCAATAAAGCTTATATAGCTTTAAGTAAGTGCAAAGATTATGAGAACAACTGATTATCTTAAATGGATTGCTAGAGTAGTTATTGGTGCACTCAGGACTGTTCAGCAAGGGCTATCCAATCATGGCATCGCATCTAACAGCAGACATTTGTTTTGGGTTTTGCAAGACAAATGGCAGCCGTTTTATGTACAGTATGCTTCCACAAACAGGAATGTGTAAATGACCAGATAATCTTATTTTAGTGATGTTAGTTGTAGGACAAATTTTGGAGATAATGGAGAACTCCTCTGTCCTTTCTTTGAACAGTACGACAGGATGCTTTGCATCAAGGTGAGGGGACAGCCTTAGCTCAACATCTCATCCAAAAGAGGCAGTTCCAACAGTTCAGCACTCCCTCTGTAGCTCACTGGGAGAGCCAGTCTAGATTAAGTGCTGAAGCGTTCAGTATGTCATATTCCATTCCAAAAGGATTCCATCCTTTAGCACTGACATTCTTCACCGGACTGTACAAAAATCACTAAAATTATTTTTTAAAATAAATACCTTGGTTGTGCTAATAAATCTTCCCTTACAGCCAGTAATAAAATTACAGCATTTAACTATTTGGAATGCAGTAGCTCTCTGAAGGATGTACCTTGCTGTAATTTTTTGCCAATATATCTTTGAAATTCTCTGTCATGTGTAAATGGAATGAGATCAAGTAGAGAATTTTCTATCGATGCCTGAGGTTTAGGTACTTACATAAATCCCTCATTTATTTATTCACTTCAACCAGTACCATCGTCAGCCGGAGTTTTTTTCTTATGCATTCTGTGCTGCAATATGGGACACTTTCAATTTTGAGTACTCGCTGTCACTATTAAAGTATAGTGTAAACGACATTGTCTCCATCAACACTCTCAGGACCGGTATAGAATGGGGTCATATACAGAGTAAAGCTCCCACCATGCTGTCCTCATCAAATGCTCCCAGAAGAGGTGTTACACACGGTTAGATACAGAGTAAAGCTCTTTCTACATTGTCACCATCAAACTCTCCAAGGACAGCATGGGGTTAGATACAGGGCAACGTTCTCTCTATACTGTCCTTAACAAATACTCCCAGGACAGGGACAGCACAGGGTTAGATACAGAACAAAGTTCTGTCTACACTGTCCCCGTCAAATGCTCTGAGGCTAGACACAGAGTAAAGCTGTCTCTATACTGCACCCATCAAACACTCCCAGGACAGGGGTACTGCATGGGATTAGGTACAGAGTAAAGCTTTCTCCGCACTGTCCTCATCAAACATATCCAGGACGTATATGGGACAGGGTTAGATACAGAGTAAAGCTCCTTCTACAGTGGTTCTTCACCCGATTTAACTGGTACTGGTTGAGGAGATACCTAGTCAACAAGAAAGGACCTCAGTGGTAAAATCTGTTCTTTAAAGAGGTCTCAAAGCTGACGCTCCCTCTTAAAGGCAGAACCTTCCTTGGGGTGATAAATCCACTTCTCTGTTTGGATCAGTCAATTCTTTGATGTTCAAATCATTCGGGAGATCAAAGGAATAATTGGACTTCAGTATGCAGCAATGCTTTCACCATGGGTCTGTAACCATGCTATGTAAATGTCATTAATGTATAGGCATTCTTAGAGGATTATCCAAATGGAATATGTGCTGAAGTTTCAGTGTGTTACTTTGATAATGGTCAGTTCAGTGATAGGTTCTTGAAGAGCTTTCAGCTTTATAAATCTTTGTACTTTCCAGACAAACTTTATATTGATTAGGTATATTTTTTGAGGGGTTGTCATGGTTGTTATGTAGAAAACAAGCAACAAATTTACATGCAACATGCTCCAACAATCAGCAATGTTTTTGGAATCAGAACAACTAATTGATGGATAATTATCAAGCAGGGTGAAATGCCCTGTGAATTGTCCACCTTTAGGCCCCCTCCCACCTGAGAGTACAGACTAATCCTCCAGTTAACTTGTTGTCTAACAGACAGCACCTCTGACCCCACTGTTCCCTGTACTGCCCTGAGAGTCTCAGCTTTCATTCTGTGCTCACTTTCTACTTCAGAGGTGAGAATGCTACCCACAAGACCACAGCTGGCACCTGGCAGGGTAGAGAAACAAATGCAACCAATGGTCCCCCTTTCTGATGCCAAACAGCATCACTCTATTGGCACAATCCTCGTGGGACCTTGATGTATACAAATTGACCACTGCAATTCCTACATTTCACGGGAACAAAAGTGACTGAATGTGAGAAGTACTTCATTGATTACAAAGGCTTTGGTCATTTTGAGGTGGTGCTATAGAAATACAATCTTTATTTCTTTTCTTCTCAGAAGTGTGCATCTACTTTCATTGTAAATCCTGCAATCCTGAGATGTGCTGACACCTGCTTGAATCTGATTTATGTTCTACATTGTTTAGATACTTTTATCCACCACACACACCTTCCTGCACCCCCCACCCCCCCCCACCACCCCCCCAAAAACCCACAACCACCCACCACCTATCACTCTCGCGCAACACTTTTTTTT
>NC_063370.1:8372909-8394798 GCF_021869965.1 Rhincodon typus
CCCCCCCCCCCCTCCCAACATTCCAAGATGGCCATACACCTCAAGTTCTTATCTCTGGTGCGAACAATTTTGATGGTTGCACAATGAATGACCCCACTTTCAGCTGCTTGGGCTCTAAGCTCTGGAATTCCCTTCCTAAACCTCGTGCCTCTCCCTTCTTCTTTGTAAAAAGGTCCTGATAGCCTCCTTCTTTGATGGACCTTTTGGATAGCTCTGTTGTGACATCGTCTCGTGTGGCTCAGCATCAGGTTATGTTCATTGAAGCTGCTGTGAAGCCCAGGTATGTGTTCACTGTACGTGAAGGCACCATCTGAATGCAGGCTGTCATTGGACAAGGCCGAGGCTATGAACCAGCTAGTCACCTTTGCTGAATTAATCCGGCTACCTTTGATACGTCAACTTTGAAATTCCATAAATCATTTCTTTTGCAACCCTGAGACAGTGTGTCTGTACGACAGTTATTATTCCCTTACTATCCACCACACCCAACCCCCCCACCACCTATTTGAAATATCATGTTTGTGCTGAGCCTCCTGTAGGCCCAGTGAGAGAGGGCTCTGGGGCCTTGTGGACTCTCCTCTTATCAGACAGTCTGCGTTTTACAAATTCAACAGCTTGAGTTCAGCCCCCAAGCAATCTTCAGGCAAAGATCACTCAGACTTTGATGAAGTATTCAATTATGATTGAGCGTCGAGTACTGAATACTCGCGGGACACCCGAACCTGAATTTTTCTACCAAAAGAAATGCTAGTGTCTGCTTTCAGATGTATGAAAGGTCTGCAGCCTCTTAAGAAATTCATGGATGTTCTTCCAGAAGACCAGCGAGTGTGTCGGTTAACAAACTTCTCACTGGCCAAAAAAAAATTATTAAAAATGTAGCTTAAGGTGTCTGGAGCACCTTTTCAGTTGAGAGGATGTCAGGCCATATTTAATAATCATTTGTCACTGTGGAATTCATAGCCTACAAGTTTATTCAGAGTTATTTGGTTTTGCTAAAACTATACAAGGCATTAGTTGGACCACAGCTAGAACACTGTTGTGGGCCCCTTATGTAAGGAAAGTTATAATAGCATTGGAGACAGTCCAAGGATGGTTCACTAGTCTGATACTGGGTATGGAGGGACTGTCTGATGAAGAGAGTTCGAGTAGGTAGGCCTGTACACTTTGGAGTTTAGAACATTAAGAGGTTACCCTATTGAAACATACAAGAGCCTGGAGTGTTCGCAACTGTACAAAAAAAATTGCTTGGTCTTTGGAATAACCAGCTATTACCCTTCCCCTCTCTTGCCTACACAGTATTCCTGCTGGCTTCTGGCAGTAAAGTCACCAATCTGGGTCCTTATTTGCATATGGTACCATTGAGCTCCAGCCTGCAATTTTAACTCTAAGCAGACAGAAAACCTCTGTGACCTCCTGACCAAGTGGAGCCAACAGGAGTGGCGGAATCAGGGCACTGAGGAAGGGGAGAAAGGGCATGGCCTTTTATTTTGGGGAATGTGAGAAAATTGTGATGGAGATCAATGGGAAAGATGTTGAGAAAGTGGCTGGAATTTCCGTGCCTCTGTCCACATCAGAATGGGGTTGGGAGATTTAAAAATGGCAGGGATGGATACAGTTGTGAGATTCCCACATCCTTTCCTGCTGTGTGGGATTTTCATGGCTCTGAGATAGGGGTGCGGATAGCAAGGACGTCTCAGCAATCCCACTGTTGCCCAGTCCACTGCAGCGGTATCCCAGATCTGCAGCGAGTTTTATACTGTTTGGTAAAAGATGTGGTTCACAGCACCTCAGGGAGCCATGAGCCACAAGGGAAGCTGAATCCAAAGTGGGAAATCAAAAAGAAACAGTCCCTAATTGTGGAATTCTTTAATTGATAGAGTTGGACATTTTAAAAAATGAATTAAGTTACTTCAGTTTCAATAGATATGTGCTGTATTATAAGATCGATGTGTTTTTAGTGCATGCGTTGATCGTAAGGCTCTGTCCAGCAAAGCTACATGATCATTAAATTGACTACCTTTGAGTTAGTGTTGACATGCATTACAGTACTTTTCCTAATTTAGAAAGTGCCATCACACATTCAAAACTGTATTCTAAGTTCAAAACTGAAAAGGGCCTGTTCTGGGAAACTTGTTTTGGATTGAGATTCAAATAAGCAATGTCTTTAGCTTTGAAGAAAAAAAATGATCTGCTGTACTCCACTAATTGATAGATAATCTGCTTTGAAATAGTACAGCAGCTGCACCTTAGAAATAAGACCATCCAATGTTTCAGTTTCAGACAGCATTGTTGGCAGTTCCCAGAGTCTTATAGTTGAGACTATTGAATGCTTGTCTGAGATTCAAAAGGTCTTTAAGCACTTATGTCAACTAAGTGGGTGGACGGTGGGGGAGTACTGCCTTTATATGTTGGTTAATTTTAAGAGGTTTTAAAGGATTACCTGTCTTTGATGCTGTAAATAAGTGTTTGTTTGTTTTTATAACCAACTGTTCACTTGAGGGGTATGATGCTGCTTGGCCTGCTGTGTTCATCCAGCTCTGCACCTTGTTGTCTCGTTCACTTGAGGGGATTGTTTTTTGCATGGATTTTACAGATGAATGCTTTCAGCTTGAAGTGTCTTTGAATGTGACAGCTCTATTGGTTGGTTGAAGTTTATTTTTTAAAGCTCATATCAAAGATACGGATTATCCAGGCATGGAGTTGGGATGGCAGAAGGAGGGGTGCATGTGGGGTGAATGAGGTGTTGAGGAAAAACAGCCAGTCTTAAAACTGGGCCAGCCTACCACTTGCCTTCATGTCGCCTTCGCCTAGCTCCATTTGGTCCCGCATCTCCAAAACAAAAATATGGTAGATGGGAAATCTTTTAAAGGAGCTGGGTCTGGGAGGTTTCCTCACTTGGACCTTCTTGCCTCCTTCACAAAATCCAGCCTTATCTTCCTACTTCTTGGGGAGGGTTGGGGAGGGAAAAATTTTACTCATTCATGAGATGTGGGCGTCATTGACTGCCTATTACTAATTGCCCAGAGGGAAGCTGATAGCCAGCTCATATCTCTGTCAGTCTGAAGTCACACGTAGGCTAGACTGGGTAAGGACAGCAGATTTCCTTCCTTAAAGACCATTAGTGAACCAGATGGAATTTTACGACAATCAACAATGGTCACTATTGGGCTAGTTTTTATTCCAAATTTTTATTAAATTCAAATTTCGCCATGTGCCATAGTGGAATTGAGCCAATGAAGCCTGAAATACTAGTCCAGTGACATCACCTCCCCACAGGGTCGTAGCTATGATCACTAATAAGTCCAAAAAAAAGTTCAATTAGAAACTCCCTCAACCAGGGAGCGGTGAGAATGTGGGAGCTTGTAACAGAGAGAGTAGGCGAGGAGGATATTGGTAGATGGTGGCATCATTGTAATTTTATTTATTGTCATGTGTTTCTTGTTACAAATTACAGGGAAGAGTGTTGTATAATGTCGCCACTCTCTGGCACCATCTTAAAACACAGAAAAATAAACCAAAACATAAAATATAAAGGCAGAAAAATAAATAAAGAAAAAGTGTTCAACTTTACAGTCATTCTCGTTAAGTGTTCCGCCATGGGCCATGGGTCTAGTGGCCAGGCATGAGTCTTCTTCGCCACTCTGCTGCCCTTGGAACAAAAGTTGCCATTCTTTGGTGCCATCTCACCTCCACCGATACCCTCGCCATTATGAGTCCTCACTAGACCTCGAAAATGCAGACACCACTGATACCATCCGGTATTGCACCAACCCAAACTCAATGCCGCCAGCATGAATATGCTTCAAACCCACCTCACTGATGCAGCTGCTGCCAATACTATTAGGTCTCATACTGGGCCCAAACGCGCCTCCGCCACCACCTCCATGAATCTGTGCTGGACAGGAGCCCAAACTCATTCTGTGCAGTAGCCATGAGTTGGCAGTAAGGCTGCCTTGTTGATGCGGAAGCTGCTGGGAACCTAAACTTGCCTCCAATGCTGCCGCCACGAGTCCGCGCTGGGCCCACTTGAGTCCTAGCTGGGCTCACTTGCTACTGACGCCATTGCTGCAGCCGAGCTCTTCAACATGAGGTAAGTAAAATTTAAAAAAAGAAAAAAAAATGAGAGAAGAGAGAAACAAAAGAGAAAAAAAAAGAAAAAAAAAATGAGTCCCAGGCTTAGAAGCTCTTCTCCTTGCTGCCCTTCGTTGGCATCTTCTTGATAATTTTCTTAACACCCTTCTTGGAGATTTACTCACTTTTTTCTCATTAGCCATAGTGATAGTCAGCTTCAGACACAGAATGTCACTAGACTTGTAACCTAGAGCTCAGGCTGATGTTCTGGGGACAGCGATTTGAATCCTGTTATTGCAGGTGATGAAATTTGAATTCAATAAAAATCTAGCCTAATTGCAACCATGTAATCATTGTTGAGTGTCCGAAAAACCCATCTGGTTCACTAATGCCCTTTAGGGGAAAGAAACTGTTGTCCTTACTTGGTCTGGTCTACATGTGACTCCAGATCCAGAGCAATGTGGTTGACTCTTAACTGCTATCTGGGCAATTATGGATGAGTAATAAATGCTGGACCAGCCAGTGAGCATCTTCATCCCATGGATAAACAAGAACAATGCACTTAAGGGGAAGCTAGGTAAGTTCATGAGGGAAGTAGTAGGAGATTATAATGATAAAAGAATGAAGAAGGGAAGGAGTAAATTTGTCTAGAGCACAAACAGACCTTTTAGTTGACCTTTTAGGCTGAATGATGTGACTCCATCCTATTTTGCATTCTAATATTTTATATATCTTTTGAGAGAGGTTCACATGAAGAGCAAATACATTTTAGGAAGGATCTGTATCCTTGAGAGGGAGCATTGGAGATTTGCCAGATTGGTTCTAGGGATGAGGACTTTTAATTACAAGGTTCAGTTGATGAACCAGAGACATTGGCATTATTCTCTTTGGAGTAAAGGAGATTGAGGCAAGATTTGAACCAAGTGTACAAACTGATCACAGATTTATCCAGATAGGCAAAGTGAAGCTGTTCCTATTCCCGTCAGAGGTAAGTATAGAGTCATAGAGTCATACAGCATGGAAACAGTCGCTTCAGTCCAACCAGCCCATACTACTGGGGCTAGACAGGAATGTGGAATTTGGAATGCAAACATATCTGCGAGAATCTTATTGAATGGCGTAACAGTCTCAAGGGGTTGAATGGCCAACCTGCTATTATCTGCTAATATTCATTGGTAGTAAAAACACAAGGGACAGACAGTGCGTTTGAGTACATTATCTTTTCCCCTAATTCAAATATTAATTTGGGGGTTTCCTTTGGTGCGTTTTGTACTATTTCATAAGGCTTCTTTAAGGGGTCATTAATTGTAAATTTTATTTAATTTTGTTTAATTTTTTTTGTTCATTCATGGGAGGTGGGCATCACTGGCCTACATGAATTGCCCATCCCAACCACATTGCTGTGTCTTTGAAGTCACATGTAGGGCAGGTGGGTAAAAACAGCAGATTTCTCTCCCTAAAGGATACTAGTAATACTAGGTGAGATTTTACAACAAACAACAATAATTTCATGGTCACCGTTACACTCTTAATTTCACATTTAGTTATTTAGTTATTTATTTTCTATACGCACAACTGAACCATTTTTTTCTCCTATCACAAAATCACCCGTGGTATTTTCTTCCATCTATTAACCACCACATTTATTTTTATGGGGTTAAAATTCCACCATCTGTTATGGCAGGATTTGAACCCAAGTCCCCAGAACATTATCAGAGACTCTTGATGTCGAGGCCATTGCCTTCCCTATTAATTTGTTCAATAGGTTTCTAAAATAGTGTAAAGCGCCATTAACAGGTCCAGGCAGTCACCTGTTGCCATGGTTGTTATACCTGATGGTCTGCCTCTCTTCCATGGATATGTGTCTGTGTTCCCCTGGAGAGGGAGCACAAGATGTTTACAGATTTGCTTCAGGTCTTCTGCCACTGGTGGGCACCACTGGAACAGGTCCTTAATCACCTCCCAACAGCAAATTTAAGTTTACATTTTGTAAGTTTGTGACATTGTTGCTTTAAGGAGCTGTAACTTTTAAGATTGGTTTTAATTTCTTTAATTGGTATTTAAAGTAGAATAAAGAGGGACTGGAGGGTTCTTTTGGTACAATGTTAGTTTCCCTACCTCTGAGCCAGAAGGGCCAGGTTCAGGTCCCATACGCTCCAGAGGTGTGTCATAGCATCTTTAAGCAGGTTAATTTTAAAAAAATATAAATATGGATTTTGTTGGGACTTTGGGGATGTTAGAAAGTAAAAGGTACATCGTGGTGTATTCTATGAATAAACGTACTATGAAGACAAAGGTATGCCATTTTCAGCTAAGAGTCACCTGGGTCTGGAGTCACATGTAGGCCAGACTACATAAGGAAACTAGATTTCCTTCCCTAAAGGGCATTAGTAAACCAGATAATCTTTTACAGGAAAATGAAAGATGGGAATTAGATTACTAAGACGAGCATTCAATGCCATCTTAATTCATTGATTATTTTAGTTTAATTTCCACTAGCTGCAGTGGTGGGATTCAAACCCATGTTCTCAAAGTGTTACGTTCAGATTGGCACCCTCTGGTTTTTAATCTCTGCTAATGGGAACATTTCTCCCAATCTACTTTTTCCAGATCTCTTGTAATTTTGAACAACTTGATTGAGTCTTCTCAACTTTCTCTTCTGCAGGGAAAATCAGCCCCAGCTTCTGCAATTTATCCACATCACTGAAGTTTCTTATTCCTGGACCATGCCAATAAATCTTTCTGCACTCTATTCAATGTCTTCACATCCTCCTTAAAGTGTGGTGCCTGGAATTTGATTCAGTACTCCAATTCTCAGCCAATCTGTTGTTTGATAAAGGTTCACCAAGATTCATTGGCTTTTGATCTCTTTACCTCTATTCATAAAGGTTGGCCATAATATTAAAGAAACAAATGTATAATCCTTTAACATCTCTAACTGCATCTATAACACGGAACACACATTGAACCAATTCTAATGTGGCTTGGATGAGATTCCTGTTACAGGCTATGAAAGAAAACACAATATGTTATGAGATTTGGCTAGAGAAAGGAATATAAAAACTCTTCCTCTTTAGCCTCGAGAGAACGCTATTGATTGATGTGTTAAAACCTGAATATTATTTTCAAATAAGGCAAGAACTATAATATCGAGTGACAAGTAAATTCAAATCGAGAGCATCCTCATGCAAAGTATAAGAAATGTCACGAGTAATCTGTCAAGCCATTGTGCAGGGGCCCACAGTGGGATGCCAGATGGGAGAGTTATTTATTCATTCACAGGATGTGGGCATCACTGGTTAGCATTTATTGCCCACCCATAATTGTCTGGAGGACAGTTAAAAGTCAACCACATTGCCATGCGTCTGGAGTCACATGTAACATGGGGCAGACCAGATAAGAACAGTAGATTTCCTTCCCTAAAGGGCACTAGAGAACCAGATGGGTTTTTACAACAATCGGCAATGGTTTCTTGGTCATCATTAGACTCTTAATTCCAATTTCTTTCTTTGAATTCAAATTCCAATATGTTTCATGGCAGGGTTCAAACCTGAGTCCCCAGAACATTACCTGGGTATCTGGATTAATCGTATAGGTATACCACTAGACGATCAATTCGCCTTGATGGCCTTGATTGGGACGTTCTTGTGTTTTTCCCTTTCTTCTTAATCACAAAGGTCTGAGCAATTTGCTCTGGATGAAATGGTGAGTAAGTTGGACAAGTCGTTGCCATAAATCAACTTCTCTGTCACCAAACCCCACTAATCACCTACTCTGTTCCTTGATGTGGAATTAGCCATTATTTGGTGGCATCTTATAGCAGCAGTTAAAACACGTTACATCCAGAAGGGTCCCCACTTCCAGGCAGGAAACACCTAGGGAAGCATCAGAGAGAGCCATATTCATGAGTTTGCATCTTTTCCCCAAGACTTCTATTTGCCTGTCCCTAAAGTTGGCCAAAAGAGGTTTATTTAAGATTATATATATAGGATACGCAACATAGAAACAGACCATTCAGCCCAACCAGTTTGTGCTAGTGTTTTTATTTTCTTTATTCTCTGTCAAGATGTAGGCATTGCTGGCAAGACCAGCATTTGTTGCCCATCCCTAATTGCTTTTGAATGTCTTGTTAGGGCTATTTCAGAGGTCAATTAAGAGTCAATCCTATTGTTGTGCGTCTGGAGTCACATGTAGGCCAGATCAGGTAAGGACAGCAGACTTCCTATCCTGTAGGACATTGGTGAACCAGATGGGGTTTTTATTGTCAGTTGAGAGTAGTTGTCATGACTGAGACTAGCTTTGTATTCCAGATTTATTACTTTACTTCACATTCCACAGTTGACATTCCCCACAGCCACTCAAGCCAGTCTATCTTTCCTCATCTACATCTAAATCTCCCATCATAACCCTGTTTTCCTCCTCCCGTCTGCCTGTCTGGCTTCCATTACATGCATCCTGTACTGGCTAACCATGAAGGTCCCATTTTTTCAATCTCACCCCTCACTGGAGGTGTGGTGACCCTCACGTTAAACTGGCCGCTAATCATCTCTCTTTAATGGGAGAGCAGCCTGACCATTAGCAGGACTATGGCAACCTTTCAAGTGCATCCGCATTGTTTGCCTGAATCACTTCATGTGGGAGTGATTTCCCCATTCTTGCTATTCTCTGGGTGAGGATGTTTTGTCTCAATTCCCGTTTGTATTTCGAGGGAGCTGATTGAAATGGATGACCTCTATTTATGCTCTTCTCTACAATTGGAAGCATTCTCCGTTTGTCCATTTGACCAAAGATTTAATTTCTATAGTTTTAAAGATCGTTATTAGGTCTGTCGTCAAGCCTTCAACAGAAAAGGAGCCAGGCAATCCATCATTTCCAAATATGTGACAGCCCTAGTATCATCCCTGTAGATCCTCTTTGCTCCCTCCACATGCCTCTGGCTGCACCTATTGCCAGCAGCACTGTAAGGTGGCGCACGGAGAAGGCCTGAGTGCCAAGCCATACAACAATGGGATTGTGGAGGGTGGGAGGGAATGAGAGTTGTGGCTAGCAGAGGTAGGTGGTGTGTGTGTGTGTGTGTGTGTGTGTGTAGGGAGCGACAGTTGTTGTGGGGAGAAGCCAGCTAGAAAGCTCTGTCACGGTAGTGTGACATCCTCACGGCCATTTTCATCAGCTATCTTAGCATTGGCAGCACACACCCCAACCCCTTTTACTAACATCCCAACCAGAACTGGCTGCACATGGTGTGCTAAATGTGGTCTAATCAAAGTTTGATACAGGTTCAGTGTAATAAGCCCAATTTTCAATTGTATCCCTCAAGAAATAAACCCTAGTTGCTTGGTTTGCTTTGCAGAGCTCCTTGCTGAACTTTCAGTGCCAAGGAGACCTGCAGCCTGAAATGTGACACGGGAATGAATATAGGGCACTTCCATGGCCACTTCCATTTTACACTCTTTTAAAAAGGATGTAGTGTAAATGTGATTGCTGAACAAAATCATTTTCAAGTTAATGTAAAAATGGGAGAATGCATTTAACGTAGCAACCTCAGGATGTTTCTGAGTGCTCTGTAAAGTGGTAGAAGTACAGTAGTCAGTTCTCACATGGTCAGATTCCTCAAACACCAAAGTGATAATCTGTCCTGAGGTACTGTTGGTTGGCTGGACAATGATGTCCAGAACATGAGGAGAACTGCCCTGCTCTTCAACCTTATGGCTCTGATTTTGACATCTGAACTGAGAAACAGCACCTCCAGCAATGCAGCACTCCTTCAGAAATGGCACTGATGCAGCAGGCTTCACTACGGTTTGGAATGTGCAAGTCTTTGGGCCCTGGAGAGATGTCATGCAAATGAGACAAATTGGAGCTACCAAAAAGACAATCATCGCCTGTATTCAGCTTCGCTAAATCTTTAGATATTAAAAGGCAGATGCTTCTCTTCTTTTCGTTTTGTGTCCTCTCCTGCATTAGTAATTAAGAGGTCTGAGACAGGGCTTGACTTCATTTGGTCTGCAATAACCTAACCTCCACACTCAGTGAATAAGGAATGAATAGAACAGCATTAATATTCACCAGCCCTCTTCATATCTGAGCCTCTAAAGACAGGTATTGACTCCTTCGAATATTAAAGGTCAACAAGCAGGGCCAGAATCTTTTGCATAATTACGCGTGTGAGAAACTAATAAATTAGGGCTGGGTTGAAAGCAATTTTTCAACTCGTCCACCTTATTTTTCACAATGGCAAGAGTTACAATTCAAGGGGAATCTGTCTTGGAAAACAGCCACACTTTGTTACCTGCCTGTCATGTGATCAATTTCATCGGCTGTCACGTGATCAATTAATTACACCTGCTGTCACGCTGCAGAACGGTTTGCTTTTGAACTGTCAGTTGAGAGCTTATGTAGGAAACTTTTAAGAGAGTGAGACAGAATAAAAATGAAAGAGGAATTCATAATACAAAAATAAAATACTGCAGATTCTAGAGATCTAAAATTAAATCAGAAACTGCTGGAGAAACTTAGCAGGTCTGGAAACCTCTGTGGAGAGAGACAGAGAGAGACAGTGTTCCTGTTTCGAGCCTGAATTGACTCTTCCTCTTTCAGACCTCTTGTAGATCTGCACAGGTCAAATAGTGAACAAAAACAAGGAATAGGAGTTGGCTATTGAACCCTTCAAGCCTGCTTGCAATTCCATTTGATCATGGCTGATCATCCAACACAGCACCCTGTTTCTGCTCCCTCCCCGTACATCTTGATCCTTTTAACCTTAGAACTAAATCTAACTGCTTGAAAACATTAAATGTTTTGGCCTCAACTGCTTTCTGTGGTAGAGAATTCCACAGGCTCACCACTCTCTGGGTGAAGAAATTTCTACTCATCTCAGTCCTAGATGCCCTATTCCAACCCCTTAGACTATGAGCCCTGGTTCTGGATTCACCAGTTATTGGGAATCTCCTTCCTGCGTTTACCCTGTCTAGTTCTGTTAGAACTTCATGAGCTCCTATGAGATTCTCCCTCATTCTTCTAAACTCCAGAGAATATATCCCTAACTAATCCAGTCTGTCTTCATGCATTAGTCCTGCCAACACAGGAATCCCCCTTCTAGGAATTATTCTAGCTGATCAATATTTCAATATCATATTCCCACTTTTTTCCCATACCAATTTTTGCCTTTAAAATCTACACAATTATTTGTCTCTTCCTTGAACGTATTCAGTGACCTGGCCTCCACAGCCTTCTGTGGTAGAGAATTCCAAAGGTTCACTACCCTGAGTAAAGAAAGGTTTCCTCAGCTCAGTTCTAAATGGTCTACCCTGTAACCTGAGTCTGTGTCCCCTAGTTCTAGACTCCCCAACTGGGGGAAACATAATAGAAACATAGAAAAATCATAGATATCCAAACAAAAGCAAAATACTAGGAATACTGGAAATGTGAAATAAAACAAAGTGCTTGAGAAACTTAGCAGGTCTGGCAACATCTGTGGAGAGAGAAACAGTTAATGTTTTGAGTCCAGAATGACTCTTCTTCGGAGGGTTAGAGTTAGGAAGGGTTATGGTTAGTGAGATATATAAAGTTCACATTGTGGGAGATGGGGACAGAGGGATTTATCACCAGGATCTATACTGGGAAGCGTTGATATATAAGCCTACCTATCTCTGTAGCTTTCTGCAGGTCCAAATCCTCCAAGATATCTCCATTCCTGTGGTGCAACCCTACTTCAGATTGTTCCACCATCAGCAGCCATACCATCTGCTGCCTGAGTCCCAAATTCTATAATACTTCCCTCAACCGCATTGTCATCCTCCAACAAGCTCCTCAAAACCTACCTCAATGACCAAGCTATTGGTCACCACTCTTTATATCACATTTTGTGGCTCAAAGATTTTTTTTTGTGAAGCACTTTGCGACTTTGAGGGTGTGATAAATACAGCAGTTAATATTGTTGTTCAGCGCCAGTTCCTCGATGATCACATTCCTAAATAGTGCTTTGTTTAACTCATTTTGAGTGTTTGTGCCCACTTTCTATCCTGCCTAGGTGGAGCTGACTGGCAGCAGCATCTTCGATTACATTCACCCCGGCGATCACGTGGAGGTGGCAGAGCAGCTGGGACTGAAACTGCCAAGCGGCCGAGGGCACAGTTCACAAACCTCCAATGAGGACGGGGCAAGTTCAACATCTTCCTCCTCACTGGCTGAGACACCTGAGTCAGGTAAGGACATGAGGGGACAATCATTAACAGATGCACAGGGCTGGGGAGGGGTAAAGAGAGCTCCAGAATGTTTACCCAGCGATACTGAAAGCTGTCCACAATCAACAAGAGTGTGATGGAATACTCCCCACTTGCCAAGGTGAGTGCAATTTCAACAATACTAAAGACCCTCAACGGTGCCTAGGACAAAGCAGCCACTTGGTTGGCACCCCATCCATAACCTACATATTCATTCTGTCCAGCACAGACACAGAGTGGCAGCAGCATGTACTATTTATAAGATGGACTGCAGCAACTCCTCAAGACTCCTTCGACAGCATCTTTCAAACCAACTACCATCCAAAAAGTCAAGGGCAGCTGATACATGGGAACACCACCCCCTGCAAGTTCCCGTCCAAATCACTCACCATCCTGACTTGGAAATACATCACCATTCCTTCAGTGTCAGTAGATCAAATTCGTAGAACTCTCTCCCCAGGCTGTACATACATCCTATGGCAGATCAAGAAGGCAGCTCACCATCACCCTGTCAAGATACAGTTAGAATGGACATTAAATACTGCCCTTACCAGTGACGCCCACATGCCCTGGGCCCAATGTTTGAATAAAGGATGAGGAGTTCTGTCCTTGAAAGAAACAACAACATGAGAGAAAAAACTTCTTCGCACAGTCGGTGGATTTCACTGCCTGACAGTGTGGTGGAGGCAGGTCAGTCAAAGATTTCAGAAGAGAATCTGAAAGTAAAACTGTACAGGACTATGGGGAGAATGGCAGCAAGGTAACTGCCCATTCAGAGACATGATGGGCCAAATGGCCTCTCAATGCTGCAACAATTCTGTGATCCTGTGGAGGACCACCATGACATGGATCATAAACATAGAGGAGACTTCTGAGCGTTTGACTACTTGACTGAGGCTTTAACAGACTGAAAAGGATGAAGGATGACATAGTAGAGACCTTTAAAATTATGGCAGGATTCAACAGAGCTGTCATAGAGCGGATGTTGTGGTGAAGACCGTAGCAGGGGGTCATAACAAAAAGATAGTTGCTAAGGAATTCAGTAGGGAATTCAGAAGGATTTACCCAGAGAGTGGTGTGAATGTAGGACTCATTAATGTAAGAAAGCTCAGTGATCACCAAAGGAAGAAGGAAATAAAAAGACAAGCTGCTGGGGTGAAGTGGTGGAATGTGATACCTGGAGGATTATGTACAGTTTTGGTCTTGTTATCTAGAGAAGGATGTTCTGGCTATAGAGCGAGTGCAGCAAAGGTTTACCAGACTGATTTTTGGGATGACATAAGGAGAGAGAGACTGGATCAGTTAGGACTATATTCATTGGAGTTTAGAAGAATGAAGAAGAAATCTCACAGTAACCTGTAAAAGTCTAACAGGACTAGACAGAGTAAATACAGAAAGGATGTTCCTTATGACCAAGAAGTCCAGAACCAGAAGTCACAGTCTAAGGATATGGGGTTGGCCACTTAGGACTGAGAAGAGGAGAAATTTCTTCATTCAGTGCTTGATGAACCTGTGGAATTCTTTGCCACAGAAACTGGTTGAGGTCAAAATATTGAATATTTTCAAGGAGTTAGATCTTAGAGCTAAAGGGATCAAAGAGTATGGGGAGCAAATAGGAGCAGGGGACTAAGTTGGATGACCAGCCGAGATCTTATTGAATGGCAGAGCAGGCTCAAAGGACTGAATGGCCTCCTCCTGCCCCCATTTCCTCTGTTCTTAAGTGGATAATCTGTTTTTTTTTGTTGTTGATTGAGGTATAAGTATTGGCCTAGGCACCCAGAGAGAAAACTTAAAAATTGCTTATACACTTTTATATCTACTTGAGGGTGCAGATGCAGCCTCAGTTTAATGCCTTACCTGACACAGTACCTCCAATAGTGGAGCAGTCCCTGAGGATGTCTCTGGAGATTTTTGTACTGAAGCCCTAGAGTGAGAGTTGAACCTGGAACCTTGTGACTCAGAGGCAACTGTGTAACAACTGAACTAAGACTGACAATAAGTGTCAAAAAGACAAAAAGGGAATAAAGTGGCTGCAAAATTGGAAGTGTTTCCACTTCAACAGAGATTTTAAATAATAGGCAACACCTTGCTTTTGAGAGGCACTTTCTAATCTAAAATACTCTCCAAAGGCTCCAAAACTTCACTTAGGCCAAGGGCCTTGAAAGGGTTAAGTACTTCACTGTGTCAGAAGAAAATGTATTTCCCCTCAAGGATCAGGGCCTCAGAAGCTGAGTTAGATAGACAGGCTCAAGCATGGTCTGCATTCCACCTAACAGCCGTTACTTCATGCAGAATGTCGGGGGAATTAATTGACTGTGATCAGAAGCGATGCACATAAAGGCAGAGGTCAACTGCCTGTGTTTAATGGAAAAAAATGCTCCTGTACAGCATGAGGAAGGACAGTCACCTGATTCTGTATGAGTTCCATTTTTCCACTAAAACAACACCCTATATCATCCCAGGGAGCAGTCTAAATGCAGATTAATATTGAAACTCTCTCCAGGCATTCCTGCTGATGTCCAGATATTGGAGTTCCAGAGAAGATAGCACATTTTATAGGAACAGGAGGAGGAGATTTTTTTCAAGTCTGCTCCACCATTCAATAAAGGGAAGGGTAGTGTTCTTAACTCTGTTTAGCCACTTTGGTTCCAAAAATAATGTCCCTGTCTAACAAAAAAAATCTCCAAACCTCAGTTTCAAAATTTTCAATTGACTCCCCAGTCTCTTTATTTGCGGGGGTATAGGGTGAGACCATAAGATATAGGAGTAGAATTAGGCCATTTGGCCCATCAGGTCTACTCCACCATTTGATCATGGCTGATAGATTCATAGAGTTGTACAGCACAGAAATAGACCCTTTGTTTCAACGTGTCCATGTCGATCAGGTTTCCTAAACTGAGTATGTCCCATTTGCCTGCATTTGGCCTATATCCCTCTAAACCTTTCCTATTCATGTACCTGTCCAAATGTCTTTTAAATGTTGTAAGTGTATTTGTCTCTACCACTTCCTCTGGCAGTTGATTCCACATGTGAACTACGCTTTTGTGTGAAAAGGTTACCCCTCAGGTCTCTCTTAAATCTTTCCCCTTTAGCCTTAAACCTACGCCCTCTAGTTTTGGACTCCCCCTACCCTGGGGAAAAGACCTTGGCTATTCACCTTATCTATGTCTCTCATGCTATAAGGTCACCCTTCAGCCTCCTACACTACAGAGAATAAAGTCCCAGCCTATCCAGCCTCTCCCTATAACTGAAACCCTCCAGTCTTGGCAACATCCTGGTAAATCTTCTCTGTACCTTTTCTAGTTTAATAATGTCCTTCCTATAGTAGGGCAATCAGAACTGTATACGGTACTCCAAAAGTGGCCTCATCAATGTTTTATACAGCTGCAACATGATGCCCCAATTCCTATACTCAGTTCTCTGACCAATGAAGGCAAGCATGCCAAATGCCTTTTTCACCACCCTGTCTATTTGTGACACCACTTTCAAGGAACTATAAACCTGCATCTCTAGGTCTCGCTGTTCAACAACAAAATGCAACACCTTGCAATTATGTAAATTGAAATTCATCCACCACTCCTTGGTCCATTGGCCCAGCTGATCAAGATCTTGTTATCTTAGATAACCTTCTTCACTGTCCACATCCCACTAATTTTGGTGTCATCAACAAACTTACTAATCATGCCTGCTATATTCACTTCCAAATCATTTATGTAAATGACAAACAATAGTGGACCTAGCACTGATCCTTGTGATCCACAACTGGAGTCACAAGCCTCCAGTCCAAACAACTCTCTACCACCACCTTCTGTCTTCTAACATCAAGCCAATTTTGTATCGAATTAGCTAGCTGTCTCTGGATCCCATATGATCGAACATAACTAACTAGTCTGCCATACGGAATCTTGTCAAAGGACTTGCTAAAGCTCTGCTTTCATGTGTCTTCTTGGTCACCTCTTCAAAACACTCAATCAAGTTTGTGAGACACGATTTCCCGCACAAAAAAATCATGCTAAATATCCCTAATCAGCCCTTGTCTTTCCAAATGCATGTGAATCCTGTCTTTCAGAATCCCTTCCAACAACTTACCCACCACTGATGTCAGGGTCATCGGTCTGTAGTTCGTTGGGTTTTCCTTGCAGCCTTTCTTAAATAACGGCACAACATTAGCCACCCTCCAGTCTTCCGACACCTCAGCTATGGCTGTTGATGAAACAAATGTCTCTGCTAGGGTGCAGCAATTTCTTCCCAAGCTTCCAACTGTATCCTGGGATACACCTCATCAGATCCCAGGGACTTATCAATGTTTATGTGTTTTAAGAAGTCCTGTCCTGTAATGTGGACTCTTTTTAAGACATCACAATTTATTTCAAAGTTCCGTAGTTTCCATGTCATTCTCCACAGTAATTACTGATGCAAAATATTCATTTAATATCTCAACCACCTCCTGTGGTTCCACACATAGATGGCTTCTTTGATCTTTAAGGAGCCTTCTTCTCTCCCTAGTTACTCAACACCATTCTCTTGCTTTCTTCCTATAACCTTTGATCTCCTTACCACACTCAAATACACTCAATGACTTGACCTCCACAGCCCTCTGCGGTAGTGAGAAATTCTTCCTCATCTTGATTCTAAAGGATCGTCCCTTCACTCTGAGGCTGTGCCCTCTGGTCCTAGGCTCTCCTACTAATGGAAACATCGTCTCCACATTCATTCTATCCAGGCCTATCAGTATTCTGTAAGTTTCAATCAGATCTCCCATCATCCTTCGAAACTTCATCAAGTACAGACTCAGAGTCCTCAACCGCTTCTCATATGATAAACTCTTCATCCTCAGGATCATTCTTGTAAACCTCCTTTGGACCCCCTCCCATACCAGCACAACCTTCCTTCTATACAGGGTCCAAAACTGCTCACAATATTCCAAATGCGGTCTGATCAGAGCTTAATACAGCCTCAGCAGTTTTTCTCTGCTCTTGTATTATAGCTATCTTGAAATGAATGCTAACATTGCATTTGCCTTCCTAACCACCATCTGAACCTGCATATTAACTTTAAGAGAATCCTGAACTAGGACTCCCAAGTCCCCTTGTGTTTCAGATTTCCGAAGCCTTTCCCCATTTAGAAAGTAGTCTACACCTCTATTCTAACTACCAAAATACAACCTCACACATTCCCACATTACATTCCATCTGCCACTTCTCTGCCCACTTGCCTGGTATGTCCAAGTCCTTTTGCAGCCTTCCTGCTTCCTCCACACTACCTGTCCCTCCTCTTATCTTTGTGTCATCTACAAACTTAGCAACAAGGCCCTCAGTTCCTTCGTTCAGATCATTAATATATAACGTGAATAGTTATGGTCCCAACACTGACCTCTGTGGAACTCCACTAGTTGAAGGAGACTTCTAGATTTCTACAATTTTTTTAAAGAAGTGTTTCCTGACATCATTCCTGAACTAAATTGACTCTAATTTCAAAGTTATGCTCCTTACAGCCAAAGAGTCATACAGTATAGATGAACCCTTTGGCACACAGAGTCTTTGCTGATCTATCTGAAATCTCATTTTCCTGCATTAGGGCCATAGCCTTTAACGTTACGACAGTTTGAGTGTTCATCTGGGTATGTTGTAAAGGTTGTGAGGTTTCCCACCTCAAGTTTCCCACCTTCCCTGCTGTGGAATTCCCCAAGCAGAAGAAATGTTTTTTTTGCTATGCCATCAAATCCTTTTCTCATAAATTAGGTCAAGCCTTAGGAATATAGGAGCAGGGGTTAGCCATTCAGCCTGTTGAGCCTGCTTCGCCATTTATTGTGATGTTGGCTGATTAAATATTTCAGTGCCTTTTACCCAAATTATCCCCATAACCCTTTACACATTGATAATTAAAAATCTAACAACCTGTACTTTAAACATACTCAAACACTGAGCTTCCACAATCCTCTGGGGTAGAGAATTCCAAATATTAGCCACCTTCTGAGTAAGACGTTTCTCTTCATTTCAGTCCTAAATGGCATCTTCCTTGTTTTTTAGATTGTGCCCCCAGTTCAAGATTCCCTAACCAGGGGAAGCAAATCTTCTATTCAAAAGACAATACAAGCCAAGTCTATGAAAGATCTAAATACAAATACAAATCGAAATGCACCCTGTCAGATCTGACGTTCAGAACAGCAACTATGCAGATATCTGGTGATGCCAAAGCAGCTATATAAATGAAAATGTTATATTTCTTGCCTCGCACTTTGTGGAAAAAAAGCTGTTCAAAATTGTGACCATGTAAGGGTGTGACACCCTTGGAAAGACTTACAAACTTTGTTCAAGCATTGCATTGTTCAAGATTCTCTTGTGACTCTGCCCTTGGAAGTAAGCTCTTAGCTTTTGGTTTTAATTAGTGGAAATGCATCATCATACTTAAAAATTCTGGGGCTGTTCAGTTTTAAGGCTCCAACCTCCCAAACATCACAATAAAATAAATCCCGATAGACACAGAGGCAGCCTTTCTACGGAGTGTTATGCTAGGATCAGACTCCCTGTGATTCCAGGTAAAAAAGTTCCCCATTTGAAAGATTCTGTCCTGCAGCCCATTTCATCTGCCAGTCAAGTGACCTGCCACATGCAGCAGAAATGCCGAACAAATAAAGACTGGATTTCTAAATTGCTGTTGTTTAGAACGACCTTTGACTGTTGTGTAGCATTTAAAGCACAATGGTTCGCACACAGCAACATCGTTAAATCAAGAATTGAAAGTAATCGGAGTAAACCCATTAAAGGAGTTTAATCAAGTTAGATTGTCTACAATGGGAATGACTGGAAACTGGTTTGGTCCATTGCAGCCATTGATAAAGAGAATGACTGGGCTGAGATTGGTCCATTGAGATTGTGTACAATGGGAGTGAAAGGGAGTGGTTGGGTCCTTTGAGACTATGTACAATCGGATTGAATAGGAAGGTATTTGGGTCCATAAAGATTGTGTCTACAATGGGAAGGGATTTGGATCCATGGGAATTGTGTATAATAAGAGTGAAGTGGAAGGCATTTGGTTCAGCTGGGATTGTGTATAATGTGAGCAAATGGGAGGGGTTTGGCCCTTTGTGATTGTATATGATGGATGTGAATGGGAAGTAGTTTTGTTCATTGGGATTGTTTACAGCGGGAGAAAAATGGGAAAAGGGTTGGGTCCATTGGGTTTGTGTAAGTGGGAGTAAATGGGAAGGAGTTTGGATCCATTGGGGTTGTGTATGATAGGAGAGAATGAGCTTGGATCGCCAATGTCTTTTATGATGCATCCGCCAGTATTTCTGCCATTTCTTCCCTGAAGAGGCCAAATCTGTAGGCTACTGTTTCTCAAATGTCTATCGCAGACAATCCAGAACTTGTGCTCTGCAAATAATCCACACAACGATCAGGAGGAAAAGCACTGGCTCGCTCCCTCCCTCCCCTGGGCATCTAAGGTCATATTGTAACAGCTTGGCTGAGATTAATTCTCAACACAGCTGAGAGAGGGGAGTTGTTGGGGAGGCAATGGTCAGGTGGTATTATCGCGGGACTGTTAATTCAGAGACCCAGACAATATTCTGGAGAGTTGAGTTCGTATCCTGCCTTGGCAGATGGTGGAATTTGAATTCAATAAGTATCTGGAAGTAAGAGTCTAATGATGACCATGAATCCAATGTCAATTGTTGGGAAAAACCCATCTGGTTCACTAATGTCCTTTAGGGAAGGAAACTGCCATCCTTACCTGGTCTGGCCTACATGTGACTCCAGACCCACAGCAATGTGGTTGACTCTTAACTGCCCTCTGGGGCAATTAGGTTTGGGCAATAAATGCTGACCTAGTGAATGAATGACAAAAAATCTAGGGATCCGCCCTTGGCAAGTATGCCACGTGGAGCAGTCTGAAAAACTTGTGGTTTCACATCACCCTTTAGAAAATTGGGCACAAAAGCCTAAGGAGGAGAGCTGCACTGTCAAAGGTACAACTTTCCAGGTGAGACCCTAAATGCTGTCGGGTGCAAGTAAAAGATCCCATGAGCCTATTTTGAGGAAGAGCGGTGGACCTATCATGGTCAATATTTATCCCTCAATCAACATCACAACTGCAGTCATTATTACATTGCTGTTTTTGGGAGCTTTCTGTGTACCAATTGGCAGCTGCATTTCTAAGTTTCAATGACCATACTTAAAAAGCAGAGCTGTTTGGGATGTCCTGAGGTTGTGAGAGGTGCTATATAAATGCAAGTTGTCTTTTCCAGTTCCATTTCTGCCCAGTGGTTGAAATCTTACAGGAAAGAACTTAGTGAAAACTTACTCTAAACTTTATTAGAGGCAGAAAAGATCCACAAGAATGTTTACAGGGATCCAAAAGCTCCCTTCCAAAGATTGGATGAACTGGTATTGTTTTCCTTGTAGAAGGGAAGGTCGAGGGGAGATTTGATTGAGATGTTTGAAATCATAAGGGGTCTGGACAAAATAAATAGGGGGAAGCTTTTCCTATTTGTGAAAGGATTAAGAATAAGAGGACACAAATTTAAAAGAAGCAAATGGTAAAAGACGTACCAACAACATGAGAAAAAATGTTATCACTTAGAGAGAGGTTAGGTTCTGGAATGAGCTGCCTGAGAGTCTGGTGAAGGCAGGATCAATAAAGGCTTTATTAAGGGAATTAAAATGTTATCTGAAAAGGAAGAATGTGCAGGGCTCCATGGAGAATAGAACTGATTGACTGCTTTCTAAGAAAGCCAGTGCAGACAGGATGGGCTGAAAGGGCTTCTCATGCACTGCGGCATGAGATCTGTACTATCCCTGTCTGTCCACAGTTTGCGAGGTGAACAAAAAACATCCAGAAAACATTGTTTGAAGTGAACAGGGGTTGGAAGATCTGTGCCACCCTAGTTATGTGCCATCCTTCATTAAATATGACTGCCCAAGGTGTTGGGTGAACAGCCCCCCTCATACAATTTTTCGCATAAACATGGCTGATTTTATTATCTGCACGTAGATACAAGGAATGAATAAGAAGGAAGTGCATGACCATCTAATCTTTTATTATTCTTTTTATTTTAATTTCAAGAACTAATGAAAGATTTATAAGAATTATGAGAGAAAGTATGAACTACAAAGCCATAGCCTCCAGCAGTCCGAATTCTGCAGTACAGCTGCAGGCTCTTAAAATGGAATTCATCCCGTTTGTTTTCTAGATGGTCACGATGGTCCTAGCTCAGAAGGGCTGAGGTAGAGTTAATTCCAACAAAATAATCCAGTCTTTTTCCCTTTATCCCAGAGAATGCTGGCTCATTACTCTCCCTTCCTCATTTCATCGCCATCCCTGCCCAAAAAAAAACTGATTGATTCATTGTCACATGTACCGAAATACAGTGAAAAGCTTTTACAAGCAGTACAGGCAGATCACAGTAAGCAAAGGAAGTACAGATCTCCAGTGTCCTCCCTAATCTTCAAATTCACAGAATCTTGCAACATAAGGCCATTCAGCACATTGTGCCTATGCTGTCCGTCTGAAGCAGTTATATACTTGGTCCCACTGCGCCTGTTGAGCATTGAAAATTTATCCTTTTCAATGTTGTAACGGAAAAAAAGACTTGT
>NC_063370.1:8399798-8404527 GCF_021869965.1 Rhincodon typus
ATACTTAATGATCCAGCCTTGACAGCCCTCTGCGGTAAAGAATTCCACAGATTCTCTACCATCTGAGAGAAACTTCTCATCTCTGTCTTAAATGGGTGACCCCTTATTCCCTCTGGTCCTAGACTCTCCCACAAGGGGAAACAACCTCTCCGTATCTACCCTGTCAAGCCCTCTAAAAGTCTTGTACGTTTTAATAAGGTCAGCTTTCATTCTTCTGAACTCCAATGAGTACAGGTCCTATCTACTCGACCTCTTCTCATGAGAAGTTACCTCTATACCCAGAGTCAGTCTAGTCTTCTCTGGACTGCCTCCAGTGCCAGTATATCTTTCCTGTTTACAGTATTCCAGCTGTGGTCTGATTAGTTAGCAAGACTTCCCCAATTTTATACTTCATTCTCTTTGAAACAAAGGTCAACATTACATTTGCTTTCCCTATCACCTGCTGAACTTGGATGCTAGCTTTTTGTGACTTACATAAAGGAACAAACAATGGCGCCCAGTATGGTGCTCAAATCCACAATCCTGCGATTAAGGGTCTTATACTCTATCGACTGAACTCGTCAGCATTAAGTGTTGAATTTTAAATGATGTATCCTGTTTGCGTCATGCTACTTGGCGTCTCAGGGGTGGGATGAAGGCTCGATAGATTAATGTGGGGAATTCCAGACATCACGTGAAAATAAGACCATAAGACACAGGGGCAGAAATTAGGCCTTTCAGACCATCAAGTCTGCTCTGCCATTCAATCGTAGCTGATAAGTTTCTCAACCCATTCTCCCGCCCTCTCCCCATAACCTTTGATCCCCTTAACAATCAAGAACCCATCTATCTCTGTCTTAAATATACTCAATGATCTGGCCTCTACAGCCTTCTGTGGCAGTGAATTCCATAGATTTACCACTCTCTGGCTGAAGACGTTTCTCCTCATCTCCGTTCTATAGGGCCTTCCCTTTACACTAAGGCTGTGCCCTTGAGTCTTAGTCTGTCCTCCTAATGGAAACATTTTCCCAATGTCCACTCTATGCCGACCTTTCAGTAATCTGTAAATGGCTCTTTCTGTCACAGGTTATCCATGTCACAGGGCGCTTGCGATCTCGGATTTCGTTGCCTCATGCTCGTGCTGTTCCCACCAGCTTCATGGGGATGGTGGCTCTCGCCCATACTCTGCCGCCTTCCACCATCAATGAGGTCCGGATTGAGTGCCACATGTTTGTCTCCAGGGTCAGTCTGGATCTGCAGATCATCTACTGTGAAAACAGGTCAGTATCTAAGTTTTGAGCATGTACTACCCAGAATATTCCACTTTATGGACGGCTACACTTGGGTATATCCCTTCACTCTACGCAGTTATTTCTGCACTTCTTATTTGCATTTCGGAGTCTTCCTCGATTTATTTTTCTGTCTGTGTCTCTATTTGTCCTCTGACTGTTGAGAACGAGAATGAATTTAATGATACAGTGGTGATGTTCTCGGCAGTCACAAGCAAGGGACTTTGAAGAAATGGTCGAAAATTGGAGTATGTAGCATTTACCCAAGTCAGACAGAACTCATTCATAGGTAAATGGGAAACCATTGCAGGACACAGATTATGAGCAGAAACAAGGAGAACCTTCTCTCCAATGTGCAGAATACCCCCAAGCCACAAACTTGTGGCAACACAAACCTATGCTCCTCCTTCAGTGGGCCTTTCTCTCTATCATTCTCTGTCTTCCATTGTCCATATTCCAGTCTCTAAATTTTTCTTTCCCTGTACATCTTTCTTCATTTCTTTTTGTGTCTGTCTCTTTGTCCCTGACTCACTTTATGCCTTTCTCTCTCTCTCCATATTTCTCTGTGTGTGTGTGTCTCTCTCTGACCACATGGCTGTGTCTTTCTGTCTGTCTTCCTCATCTGTTCAACTCTGTCTCTGTCTCTTACTGTCATTCTCTCCCTGCCCATGTCTTTCTTTCTCTTTCTGTCCATCTTGTAGTTTTTCCATCACTCTTTCCCTCTCTTCTGCTGTCATTCAATGTCTTTATCTTTTTGTCCATGTCTCTCACTGTCTGTGGATCCTTGCCTGTGTGTTGAATCTTTAATTATCTGCATTGTTTCCTGTCTGTCTATCCACTGGTCCTGGGTCTGTCTAGCTGTTTGTCCACCTGTCTATTGGCCTATCTGCTTAATCTAACAGTTTGTTCGATTATACAAAAATGTCTGTTGGACTGGCTGTTTTATCTCCATCCATCTTGAATGTGTCAGCCTTGTGTACCTGTTTGGAATGATTTGTCCAGCTCTCTGCCAAAACTATTACAGCTTTCGCTTTACCTGTCCCAGAAATGAGCATGCCAGATTCTTACAGGTTCTGTAAGACCATATGATGTTGGACACAATCTTGTCTTGAGACAAGAAAACACAGCTGATTGGAAACACTGCTTAATCTGCTGTAGTCTGTCTCCCTGTCTTACATTTATTGAATCTTGTACCTATCTGTCTAATTCTCTTATTAATCCATCAACCTTTTTATTGGTGCTACCATCTATCCATCTGATCATATATCTAAAATTTGGATAGAGAGAAGAACCAATGGATAGAGATGCAAATAGAGAGATCAATATACACAACAGGCTAATGTCAATCTTAGGCCTCCTGTGCATATTTAAAACATTAAATTCAATTTCTGTTAATATGTATGAAAAAGAATTATGCCTTGTTCAGCACAACAGTATTTACAGTAGAATTGACCTTCTGTTGCATGTGTTATGATCCCAGCTGATCAAATCAGACCCCAGACTGAAAACCATTATTATTTTGGTTTTATCCTATTTAATGTTGTGGCCTTTCACTGTAAACTAAACACACAAGGCTGTAGATTTGGTTTTAACAATAAAACAGAAGTTTATTATGTAAGAGGTGGAATGGGCGGGGGTAGTGTAGTGTTAATACCATTGGGTCAGTCATTTAGAACGCTAGATTAATGTTCTAGTGACATAGATTCAAATCCCACAACAGCGCATGGTGAAATTTGAATTTTATAAAAATCTGGAATTAAAAAGCAGGCATAATAGGGACCATGTTACCACTGTCGATTGACATAAAAACCCATCTGCTGTCCTGACCCAGTCTGGCCTACATGTGACGTGGAGATGAAGGGTTTCAGCCTGAAATGTTGACGTTGCTGCTCCTTGGATGCTGTCTAACCTGCTGTGCTTTTCCAGCTTCACATCTATTGACTCTGGCCTACATGTGACTTAAACCCATAGTTAACTGCCTTCTGGCAAACCACTCAGTTCGCTGGCCATTTATTGGTCAGTATATTGAGTACAGGCGTTGGGAGGTCATGTTGCGGCTGTACAGGACATTGGTTAGGCCACTTTTGGAATACTGCGTTTAATTCTGATTTGCTTACTATAGGAAAGATGTTGTGAAACTTTAAAGGATGCAGGAAAGACTTACAAGGATGTTGTCGGGGTCGGAAGATTTGAGCTATGGGGAGAGGCTGAATACACTGAGGCTACTTTCATAGAATCTCCACACTGTTGAAGCAGGCCATTCAGCTCATCAAGTCCACTCTGCCTCTGCGAACAGCATCCCTCCCAGACCCACCCCCTACCTTATCCCTGCATTTCCCACTCTAGACACTATGGGCAATATAGCACGGCCAATCCACCTAACCGGCACATCTTTGGACTGTTGGAGGAAACCGGAGAAGCCACAGGAAACCCATGCAGACACAGGGAGAACATTCAGACTCCATACATACAGTCACCCAAGGCTAACCACTGAGCCACCGTGCTCCCCTGTGGAGTGTTGGAGGCTGAGGGGTGAACTTATAGAGGTTTATAAAATCAGGAGGGACATGGATAGGGTGAATAGCCAAGGTCTTTGTCCCAGGTTAGGGGAGACCAAAACTAGAGGGTATAGATTTAAGGTGAGTGGGAAAGATACTAATGGGACCTAAGAGACAACTTTTTCCACACAGAGGATGGTGTGCGTGTGGAATGAGCTGCCAGAAGAAGAGGTGGATATAATTACAACATTTAAAAGGCATCTGGATGGGTATATGAATAGGAAGGGTTTAGAGGGATATGGGCCAAATGCTGGCAAATGGGACTAGAGTAATTTAGGATATCTGGTCGGCCTGGTCGTGTTGGACTGAAGCATATGTTTCCATGCTGTTTGACTCTATGACTCTATGTATGACCAATCAGTAATGTACACAAACCATACAAGAATATATATAAAAAAACAAATCAAACTATCTACACGAAACACACTTTAAAAGATTTTAAACATCCAGCAAAACCAAATCTTGTCTACTCCCCAGCACCATCATTTTATCGTTAATTAAAATCCAGAGGCATTTTTCTTCCCTATCAGATCTGTAGCTGGACTTATTTTTTTTTAGTTCCAGCCCTGTGAGCTATGGGTCCTTTTCTTTAACCACTCACACCACTGAGAGCTTAGACTTTCTCAGTCATCTAACAATCTACAGATTTCCAACCAAACACTTTTGATCTATAGGTTTTTGCAAACTATGCTGTTTCGTTGTAGCCTATTTCCTTAACTGCACTGAACAACACCATTTTTTCTAGGAGAAACTATTCTTGCATCTGTTTCCAATTGGTCTTCTTCAAACCGAACTCAAAGCTTTTAACTAAATGAAAAGAAATTTAAACAAAAAAGAACTTGCTTATCTACTATCTGCAAAGCTAATGGCGTAATGTTATTTTAATTTTCCGCCTTCTTCTCC
>NC_063370.1:8405027-8406609 GCF_021869965.1 Rhincodon typus
GGGAATGGGGATGGGGTTGTGTTAGTGAGGAGAATGGGTATGGGTGTGGGGTTGTGTGGCAGGGGAGAATGGATATGGGGGTAGGGTTGTGTTAGAGGGGAGAATGGGTATGGGGGTTGGGGTTGTGTTGGGGGCATAGAATGGGTATAGGGATGGGGTTGTTTGGGGGGGAATAGTTGTGTGGGAGGCATGAGTGTGGGAGGGGTGCATGTGGGAGGGGCGAATGAGTGTGGGGGAGGGTTGCGTGTGTGAGTGGGGAATGGGTGTGGGTGTGGGGGCATGTGTGAGTGGGGAACGAGTGTGGGAGTAGTGGCATCTCTCGCCGCAGGGGGATCTCTCAGATTAACACATTGCCAGTTCCTTGTGTTAAAGGTTATGTTTAGAGTTGATGCTGAGATACACAGCGTCACGGTATTGGCTCTACGAACTTGATCTACCCTCAGTGCCGTGTTTTCAGTGTTTCACTGCACGTAACAATTTGTTTACATGTGTGTGTGTGTGTGTGTCTGTTTGTGTGTATGTGTGTCTGTATGTATGTGTGTGTTTGTGTGTGTGAGAGACTGTGTGTGTCTGTGTGTGTGTGAGTAAGAGTTTGTGTGTGTGTTTGTGTGTGTATGTGTGTGTTTGTATGTGTGTGTGTGTTTGTGTGTTGAGAGTTTGTGTGTGTGTGAGAGACAGTGTGTGTGAGTGTGCGTGTGTCTGTGTGCACAAGACAGTGTGTGTGTGTAAGAGTTTGTGTCTATGTGTGTGCAAGACAGTGCTTGTGAGTGTGTGTGTGAGTTTGTGTATGTGTGAAAGTTTGTGCCTGTGTGTGAGACAGTGTGTGTGAGTGTGTATATGCATGTGAGAGTTTGTGTCTGTGTGTGTGTGAGAGACAGAGTTTGTGTGTGTGTGTGTGTGTGTGTGTGTTACAGTGAGAGTTAATGCCTGTGAGAGAGAGAGAGAGAGTTTGTGTCTGTGACTGTAGTGTAGTGTAGTGAGTGTAGTGAGACAAAGTGTGTGTGTATATGAGTGTGTGTGTGTGAGTTTGTGTGTGTGAGAGTTTGTGTATGTGTGTTTATGTCTATGTGTGTGCGAGACAGTGTGTGAGTTTGTGTGTGTGACAGTTTGTGTCTGTGTGTACGCGAGACAGTGTGTGTATGAGTGTTTGTGTGTGTGAGAGAGAGTGAGTTTGTGTGTCTGTGCGAAACAGTGTGAGTGTGTGCGTGCTTGTGTCTGTGTGTGTGCGAGACTGTGTGTTTGTGTCTGTGAATGTGTGTGTGACAGTTTGTGTTTTTGTGTGTGTGAGAGAGAGAGTTTGTGTCTGTGACTGTGTGTGCGTGACAGTGTGTGTGAGAGTTTGTGTCTATGACTATGGGTGAGAGACAGTACATGTGAATTTGTGTCTGTGAATGTACATATGTGACAGTGTGTGTTAGTGTGTGAGTGCATGACAGTGTGTGTGCATGACAATGTACGTGAGTGTGTGTGTGACAGTGTGTGTGTGCTTGTGTATGTGTCCGTGTGTATATGTCTGTGTACATGTGTGTTGTCTGTATGTTTGTGCCTGTGTATATGTGCCTGTGAATGTCTGTTTATGTGT
>NC_063370.1:8407328-8407967 GCF_021869965.1 Rhincodon typus
TATGTTTGTGCCTGTGTATATGTGCCTGTGAATGTCTGTTTATGTGTCTGTGTGTGTCTATATATGTGTGCACGTGTCTGTTTATTTATATCTGTGCCTCTCTGTGTTTACATGTATGTCTGTTTCAGTGTCGACATGTGTGTATGCGTGTCTCTCTTTGTCTATGTGTGTCTATGTGTGTCTGTGTGTATATGTGTGTGTGTATGTGTGTCTGTATGTGTATATATGTGTGTCTGTGTGTATATCTGTCTGTCTGTGCGTGTGTTTGTATGTGTGTCTGTGTCTGTGTGTGTGTGTGTATGTGAGTCTGTGTGTGTGTATATGTGTGTGTGGGATGTGTGTGTATATGTGTGTCTGTGTACGTGTATATGTTTGAGTGTGTACATGTGTGTCTGTCTATGTGTGTGTGTTTGTGTGTGTGTATGTGTATGTGAGTCTGTGTGTGTGTATGTGTGTGTATATGTGTGTCTGTGTGTGTGTGTGTGTGTGTGTGTGAGTCTGTGTGTTTGGTGTGTATGTGTATCTGTGTGTGTATATGTGTGTGTGTTGTCTGTGTTTGTGTGTGTGTGTATGTGTGTGTTTGTGTGTGTGGGTCTGTGTGTGTGTATATATATGTGTGTGTGTGTGTCTGTGTTTGTG
>NC_063370.1:8408067-8408617 GCF_021869965.1 Rhincodon typus
TATGTGTATGTGAGTCTGTGTGTGTGTATGTGTGTGTATATGTGTGTCTGTGTGTGTGTGTGTGTGTGTGTGTGAGTCTGTGTGTTTGGTGTGTATGTGTATCTGTGTGTGTATATGTGTGTGTGTTGTCTGTGTTTGTGTGTGTGTGTATATGTGTTTGTGTGTGTGTGTGTATGTTTGTGAGTGTGTGTATGTGTATATATATGTGTGTATGTGTGTCTGTGTTTGTATGTGTGTATGTGTATGTGAGTCTGAGTGTGTGTGTGTGTGTGTGTATGTGTATGTGTGTGTATGTGTGTGTATATATGTGTGTGTGTATATATATGTGTGTGTGTATATACGTGTGTGTGTGTCTATGTGTGTGTGTGTGTGTATGTGTGTGTGTCTGTGTGTGTATATATATGTGTGTGTGTGTATGTGTGTGTGTATGTTGTGTATGTGTGTGTCTATATACGTGTGTGTGTATGTGTGTGTATATATGTGTGTGTGCCTGTGTGTGTGTATATACGTGTGTGTGTATGTGTGTGTATATATATATGTGTGTGTGTGT
>NC_063370.1:8408717-8417873 GCF_021869965.1 Rhincodon typus
TATATATGTGTGTGTGTGTATGTGTGTGTGTATGTTGTGTATGTGTGTGTCTATATACGTGTGTGTGTATGTGTGTGTATATATGTGTGTGTGCCTGTGTGTGTGTATATACGTGTGTGTGTATGTGTGTGTATATATATGTGTGTGTGTGTGTGTATGTGTATGTGTGTGTCTGTGTGTGTGTATATACGTGTGTGTGTATATATATATGTGTGTGTGTGTATATATATGTGTGTGTATGTGTGTGTATATATATATGTGTGTGTGTGTATGTGTGTTTGTATGTGTATGTGTGTGTGTGTGTGTGTGTGTGTTGGTGGTGGTTGGGGTGCGGTAGAATATAGGAGCAGCAGTGGGTGAAAGAAAGGAGAGTCAGCAGGGAGTCTGTACTCATAACAATTTGGGTTCGTCATGCTGCTGTGACTCTATGACACCATAACCTCCATCTCCCAGAACAAAGTTCACAGAAACCACAACCACACCTCTCCCCAGTTTGTTAAATCTGTCCTGAAGAGTGGATGTCTATCAGATAAATGGCACTGGGTGGGTTTTGCAGAAGCATGAAATTGCTTCCTGGTCAACATGCAAGGTGTCCTTGGCTCCTTCGATAGTTCCTAGACCTTCCTGAAAAACTTCCAGGTATTCAATTCGGGCTTCACTCATTTTCTAATCGAAAATTATTGAGCCAATCTAGGTGAATCTTTCTCAATCACATTTCGCCCAATCAAGCTTGGGGCCTGAGCCTGTTACTACAATCAATGATGACTGATCCAGCTGCTTCTCTTAAGAGACTGGAACTGAAGTTATACCTTTAATCTGTAAAGGCTCCCTGGTATAGATACTCAGTCTAATGCAGAGCGTAAATATGCCCAGATAGAGAAGGTCGTTATATTTGGCGCCAGGAAATCTCTTTACAGATGTAAATTTGTAATAGTAACATACCATAAACCGTTGCTGGGTCTTCTTCGGGTTGAATTCAGTAGTGGGTTCTAATACTAAGTGCATATGATTACAAACATAATCAGAAATTGCTGGAAAAGCTCAGCAGGTCTGGCAGCATCTGTGGAGAAAAATCAGAGTTAACCTTTCGGGTCCAGTGACCCTTCCTCAGCGTATAATTACAAGTTGGAACACCATCTGGGACACTAAAGTAGCAAATGCACTGAGCCACCTCCTGCTGGCAGATACACCACCAATGGTATGGCCACTGGAAGGGTCCGTAATGGTTTTACATTTTGTGGGCGCTCTTCCAGTCACAGCTGATAGTGTCAGACAAAACTGAAACAGCCGGTGGTGATGCGGGGAGACCAAAGGGCTGTCACAACAGGAATTGAAATCTTTTTTTTGGACCCGCAGAGACCGGATCACAGGAGAGGACGGCATATACAACAATGTGATTGATTTTTAACCGCCCTCTGGGCAATTAGGGATGGGCAATAAATGCTGCCTAGCCAACGACGCCCTCATCCCGAGAATGAATAAAGAAAAAAATTAACATGGGTAGCGAGAGTGATCATCCTGAGTAAAGGTCCCTGCCAGATACTGGTTCAATTCTACCAGGGTCAGCCAGGCCTTTCCAAACTGAAGAATATTGGTGAGAAGTTACGCCTGGTGGCCAGGATTGGACGCAGACATAGCTGCGTGGGTGGGGCAGTGCCCAGAGTGCCAACAGGGACATAAGTTACAACCAGCAGCTCCTTCGCACTCGGTGAGAATGGGTGCGTAAACTCTCAACTCAGTTACTGAGCCTGAGATGGAAACGGCTGACGTCGTAGCCTTTGCCTCCTGAAGAAGAGAATAAATTTCTTCCGAGACAGCCCGGGCACAAGAAGCGAGCGACTGTGTGTTACACGGCCGAGTTGGAGGAACCTGGCCTGGTGCTAATAACGCCTCAGGAGGAGCTACAAAAAAAAGGAGAACCAGCCCATGTCATCAGATTCAGAGGGGCAGGGGTGTACTGACTATAGAGAGGTCAGCCCAGTGGACCTCATTGAGTATGAGTTCCCTGATTGGGGCTGTTAACCTGGTCCAATCAGGGAGCCCTGGCTGACAGAAATAAACAGGAGTGTCAGAGGTTCTGAGAGCTGGCTCTGAGGGAGCTGGATCAAGGGCTCTCTGCCTGTAAATAAAGGGTGACTTGGTGATACGATAGAGGCCTCAGTGGAGTTATTTCAGTGACAAACCCTGGAGCAATAACGAATAGACATCTCAGCCTTATCCCTGGACTGAGAACACAGATGTTATCTGTTACACTCTTCACCCGCTCCCAGTGTTTCAGCCCAGAGTGGCTTATATGAGAAAAAGAGTTTCATTTACATAGCGCCCTAAGGGACATACGACCATTCAATAGTGGAGCAGAGGTAGGCCATTCATTCCATTGAGTCTGCTCTGCCACTCAATGGTTGATCTGATCATCCCCAACTCCACTTCCTCTTCCCCTCGAACCCTCCATTCCCTAATTGGCTGAAAAACAGCTTGGACTATACTTAATGACCCAATCTTGACACCACACTACCATGTGGTTGTATTATCACTGGACCAGCAATCCAGAGTAATCCCATTCTGAAGTTAGGTCACTGGGCCCGAAACATTAATTCTGTTTCTCTCTTCACAGATGCTGCCAGACCTGCTGAGTTTCGCCAGCTATTTCCATCTTTGTTTTATATCTCCAGCATCTGTGGTTCTTTTCACAATCCAGAGGCCCTGGGATATGGTTTCATATCCCACCACTGCAGCAGATGGGAGTTGGAATCAGTGAATAAATCCGGAATTGAAAACTGGTCTCAGTAATGGTGACTATGACAACTAATATTGACTGTTGTAAAGATATCTGAAAATACTGTCTGTTTGGAGAAAGAAATCTATTGTCCTTATTGGGTCTGGGCCTACATGTGATACCATTCCCACAGTAACTACCCTCTGCAATGGCCCTAGCAACCATTCAGTTCAAGAGCAATTTTAGATACACTCGCCATGGCAGTAGGTGGAATTTGAACTTAGTAAAAATCTGGAATTAAGAGTCTAATGATGACCATGAATCCATTGTTGATTGTCAGACAAAAGCCCATCTGGTTCACTAATGTCCTTTAGGGAAGGAAACTGCCATCCTTACCCAGTCTGGGCCTACATGTGACTCCAGACCCACAGCAACACGGTTGACTCTAAACTGCCCTCTGGGCAATTAGGGATGGGGCAATAAATGCTGGGTGTATGCGAATGAATAAAAAAAGACCTTTGGGCCATCGAAGTGGAGTTGGCCGCTGGTGCCTGCTATGGTGCTCCAGTTTATGGCCATGCCATGGCGGAGATCCTGATGGCATTCAATAGCTTTGTGGGGAGGACGATGCATACCCCAGGGGCAAATCACAACCTGGACCAGCCACTGCAGGCTGGCAATTCATTTCAGTGAAGCTCAAAAGAAACAGCTGTCTGCCGACAAGCACAAACAACAGTTACAGTAAAATGAAGCAATAACTGAAAGTCACCTGATTGACTGGAAGTGGTGGTGTAAAAGCAATGAACTTTCTGATTGTGCAATTGCTGAAGGCTGTAAGGCCAAGAGATGTAATCGTTAGGGGCTGGAAACACACAAATAAAAATCATGGAGAATCATAAAGTCTCCCAGCAGAAGACAAGGCTCACAGTCCTCATGTTTGCACTTTGCAAAAACTACCAAATTAATCCATAAGGCCGTAAGATGCAGGAGCAGAAGGTAGCCAGTCAGCCCATGGAGTCTGTTCTGCCAGTCAATGAGATCATGGCTGATCTGATAATCCTCTTTCCTCCATCACCCTTGATTCCCTTTACTGATCAAAAAATCGAATGTAAAATGTACAACTGCAGATGTTGGAGGTCTGAAACTCATAAAAACACAAATTGCTGGAGAAACTCAGCTGGCCATAGTCCATTTCAGGTCCAGTGAAGAACATTCATATCAGACTCGAGCCATATTTGGCACATAAGGACGGGTCCATACCATCTGCCATCCAATGGTCTGGCAGAAAGGGCAGTCCAAATGTCGAAGGCGGGCTTAAAGAAACAGCCTGCAGCTTCGCTCGATGCCAAACTGTCACGGTTCCTGTTTGATTATGGGACCACCCCTCATTCAAATACAGGGATAGCTCCAGCAGGAGGTGCTAATGGGGAGTTGGCTCCACACCAGGTTAAACCTGACATTCCCGGACATGGAGGTGGGGAGGTGAAATGGCATCAGGGATTGTTAATGTCGATCTCTCTCTGTACCTTCTCAGTAGCTGTAACACTGTATCCTGCACTCTGTTCTGCTACCCTGATGCACTTGTATAGTACAGTACGTACATAAGACAACACTTTCTACTGTATCTTGGTACATGTGACAGTATAAATCAAATCAAATCAATATCAGGAATGCCAAAGCAGGACATAAGACTCCGCTCAGTGAGAGAGACAGTTTATTTCAGGGGCCAAAGTTTGGTGAAGGAACCATGGGAATGGTCCTGCAGGGCTATGGTCCACCCCAGGTCAGGTGCAGTGACAAATCAGGTTCGGGTTGATGCGCCGATCCTGAACATGCGTGTGGACCATACAAAGGCTGCAAACACGGGGCAGGAGCAAAAACTTTACGACTGTTCTGGATCCGATGGGTTCTCCCTCTCCATCAAGCGTCGAAGATACCTCGGAATCTGAGATAGACACATCGGATGTTGGTTGCTGCCTCGATGCCTTTGCTGCCCGAAGAGGAGAATTAATTTCTTTTCGGGATGCTCTAGGAGCATGAGGCGAGCTGCTGTGTGTTACGCCACTCGTTTCAGAGGCAGACTCGGAGGAACCCAACCCGGTGCAAAACGGCCCGGGAAGCACCACATTAAAACCGCAACCAGCCCAATGTCCTCGGATTCAGCATCTCGGAAGGAATTCACTTTCCTCTCCAGGCTGCGAAGGTGTCGAGGCAATAACATCTGTCGTGTCTATCTCAGATTCCGAGGTATCGTCGACGATTGATGGAGACGGAGAATCCACAGGTTCCGGAGCAGTCGGAAAGACTGTCAGGGAGCCCAGCATGTTTTGCTCCCGCTCCGTTCACGAGCTCCCAGCTTTTGGAGTCTGCATATTACAAAAGATGCTCGCAGTTTTTCCATCATCGTTCCCATGTCTGACAGATGGACTCTATGCACAGCCAGCTACTTTGAGTGGGCGCCTACAATGGCTAAGAACATTGAGCTCATGAAAGGACCTGCACAGCCGACAGGTCTAGGATTTACCTGGCCATTCCCATGGATGTGGGGGAACTGCTGGCACTAGTTTTTGTCCCTGTTGGCACTCTGGGCACTCCCCCACCCACGTGGCTATGTCTGCATCCAGTCCTGGCCACCAGGCATAACTTTTCACCAATATCTTCAGTTTGGAAACCCCCTGGATGACCCTAGTGGAGTTCAGCCAGTATCTGCTGGCAACCTTTACTCAGGACAATCTCTCTCGCTGGTCATAATGATACGCCATTGTCTACTGTGATCTGGTCTCTCCAGGTCCAAAGAAAAGTTTCAGTTCTGGTTTTGATGGCCCTTTGGTCTCCCCCATCTCCACCAGTTGTTTTGGTTTTGTCAGGACCAGATCTTCCTGCGTCCCAAATCTGATATTGTCCACTGTGACTGGAAGTGTGCCCAGAAAAAGTAAAACCACTACGGACCCTTTCAGTGGCGGTACCACCGATGGTGTATCTGCCAGCGGGAGGTGGCTCAGTGCATCTACATTTGCTACTTGGCCTCCTGGACAGTGTTCCAACTTGTAATTATACGCACTTAGAATAAGAACCCACCGTTGAATTCGGCCTGAAACTATGGACAACACTGCCTTGTCCTTTAAGTAGACCTAGCAGGGGTTTGTGGTCCATTACTATTACAAATTTACATCCATAAAGGTATTGGTGGAACTTCCTGATTCCAAATATGACCGCCAAACCTTCCTTCTCTATCTGGGTGTTTCTACGCTCTGCATTAGCCAAAGTACTGGATGCATTAGCTAGTGATCGTGCCTCTCCATTGGGCCAGCTATGAGCTAATACTACCCCGATGGCATACAGGGGGGCATCACATGTCATAGAACATAGAACATAGAACATGACAACTGACATTGTCAATCCCAAATCTCACCTGGCACCATAGTGTGCCAACACCTTAGAGGACGATAGCTGTTTCTTCACTTCCCTGAAAGCTGTGGCTTGGCTACGCAACCATTTCTAAGGCTGAACATTTGTTAAGAGTTGATGCCAGGATGTAGACCAGGTTATATGTGAATTTTCTGTAATAATTCACCAGCCCAAGGAAAGACCTAAGCTCTAGTGCAGATGTGGGAGCTGGGTAACCTTTGATTGCCCTCACTTTATCTTCCAAAGGGTGTAACTCTGTAGTCCAAATAGGTCACCTGGGGTGCCAGGAAGACACATTTTTTCCTTTCTAAGGCGTACGCCTGCCTGGGAGAAATGTCTAAGCACTATGCCCAAGTTCTCTAAGTGCTCTTTATTGATTTTCCCTCCTATTAGCATGTCATCTAGATAAATGGTGACCTGGGGTAGACCTTGTAACATGTTCTCCATGGGCGGCTGGAAAAGAGCGCAGGCTGATGATATCCCAAATAGCAATCTTGTATATTGGTATAAACCCTTATGGGTATGAAGCTGCGAAAAGCAGTTTACCGTTTGCTTAAAATCCCCACAAAGGCAAGCTGAGCCATCAGACTTCACAATCAGTACGACCAGTACCGCCCATTCTGCAAAATGCACTGGTTTGATGATTCCTTCACTCTCCAGCCTCCTGATTTCAGCCTCTACTTTTGCCCACAAGGCATATGGCACTGGGTGGGCCTTGCAAAATCATGAAATTGCTTCCTCATCAGCATGCAAGGTGGCCTTGGCCCCTTTGACAGTCTCTCGACCTTCCTGAAAAACCTCCGGATATTTAATTAGGGCTCCACTCAGGCAGCCATTTTCTAATCGAAAAATGTTGAGTCAATCAAGGTGAATCTTTCGCAGCAGTTGTTGTGCCTGTTTGAAGTTGGGCTTCAGCTAGTAGGTGCTTTTGCATGGTTATATCATTAATCCCACATACCAAACATCTCATTAAGTGTTAAAGCAAGGTCACAAGCCACTGGCAGTTATATTAACCTAGTCAAAAATCCCAATACTGATTCCCATGAATCTCAAATTGCCGAGTAAAACCGATTGCATCTCAGAATTAGAGGATGCTTGGGATCGCAATACTCCTTAACTAAATCTGTCAACTCTTGAAAGGTATTCGTATCTGGTGCAAAAACAAAGTTGCTGGAAAAGCTCAGCAGGTCAAGGAAAAAACAGATCTAACCCAAAACGTTAACTGTTTTTTCCTTCACAGATGCTGCCTGACCTGCTGAGCTTTTCCAGCAACTTTGTTTTTGTTCCTGATTTACAACATCTGCAGTTCTGTCGGTTTTTATTAGTATCTGGTGCCTCAGGGAAAGTTAGACTCCTAATAACCGAGAAAGCTACAGGTCCACGAGCTGTCAGGAGAATTACTTGTTGCTTTTCATCTGTCCCAATGTCATTTGCCTGGAAAACATAATACATTCTTTCCACACACCTGGCCCTGACTTTGATGGCAGGATTGAATGAGGCAAGCTTCCCAAATAATCGTACGATGCCAGAAATTCTTACCCCAATGCAAAGGTGGCTGTTGCAAGTGAATTTCTTTGGAAGCGTGCTTTTCTCTCATTGCCACTAGGATGCTCTTCGGAGGGTCAGTGTGGACTCAATGGGCCGAATGGCCTGCTTCCACAATTCTATGATTCCACAGTTGCTGCCGGATCTGCCGTGTTTTTCCAGCAATTTCAGATTTTGTTTCTGATTTCCAGCCTTTGCAGGTTTTTTTTTCAGTTAACGTGATGAGTTTGGTAAGATACGGCAATGACCTTGCTACACCTCGCAAAACGTGCTGAAGCTGACCTAGCCTAAATCAGGCAACTGTCTTTAAATCGTGTCACGCCCCGCTGTGGGTACGCATGCGTATTGTTGTTGGCTGTTCATCTTGGGTAATATAGACAACACAGCGTGGAGCTGGAGGAACACAGCAGGTCAGGCAGTATCAGAGGAGCAGGAAAGTCGACATTTCAATTTGGGACTGTCCGGGTGATATTCCTTCTCTGCGGAGACTGGCTCACACGAGCACTGGTTGCAACTTACTTGTTCTTGTTCCATTTCCATTGCAAGGGGTGGGGGTGCTGAAGTGGCGAGGGAGGGTACTGTGGACCTCTTGTGTGACCATGGAAGTGGGGGTGGTGGGGAGGGGGGGGGTGTGGGGGGAAGTGGGAGTTGGGGGCTTGGGATCAAAATGACTTCATTCCTAGGGGACGCTCAGCTTTGAGACTCATGGTGGGGGTGAACTCTGTGCCTTGGAGGAACGACTTTGGGGTCCCTTGCTACCCACCTACCTACACCCACACTCCAGTTCCGTCCCTGCTCACCCCACCAACCCCCTCACAGCTGACCCCTACTGGGGGCAGACTGGAACTGCTCCCCACCCCTCCCACCCCAAACTCCTCCATGTCTGTTTACTGGGTCACGTGGGGTGGTTGTGCACGTGTAATTGACACAAGGGCTGATGGAGAAGAGGTGGCGGGTTTCGGAGCTTGGGTAGGGATCCCTCCGGTGGGCAATGCAGCCTCGGGTTAATGCAATTCATTAAATGCAGCGACGGGGAGGTGGCGGTCGATTGCAATTCGCCGAGGAGAGTGTTTCTGAGGAGAGAGAGAGAGAAGCGGCGGCGGCGGCGGGAGGCAGAGACGGTGGGTGGGTACAGTATTGTCCGGGTCGGTGAGGATGAGATGCCCGTGAGCCGGTGCTGGGTTCCGCGAAGCCATGGCTCCGGGACCTGAGCTGAGATGGCAGAGCCGCCGCTGCCGCCGCCGCCGCCGCCCCCCGAGTGCCTGACGGCGCCGTTCAGCCGGAGGCTCTCGGCTCTGAGCTCTGCCCCGTGCCCGGGCGAGCCGCCAGCCTCGGCCGCTCTGCCCATGGGGCTGCAGGGCTTCAGCAACCAGCCCGCGGCGGCTGGCGGGGCCCTAGCGGGCGGAGACAATGTATCCTTTCAGATGGCTACAGTATCCCCGGGCACCCAGATGGCTACAGTATCCGCGGGCACCCAGATGGCTACA
>NC_063370.1:8418698-8423103 GCF_021869965.1 Rhincodon typus
GCCGCAGTATCCGCGGGCGCCCAGATGGCCGCAGTATCCGCGGGCGCACAGATGGCTACAGTATTCCCGGGCACCCAAAAAGCTCCAATTCTGACTGGCACCAGAATGACTACAGTATCTACAAGATCCCAAATAGTTTCAGTGCCCACTGGTTCTGGAACGGTTACAGCGTCTGGGGGCACTGTGCACGGCGAGGGGGCACGGAAGCCACGCCACCATCCCCATCGCCTTCCTCGGGACCTCCTGCTGACCCTCGATCCTGTCCTCAGCACCCTTTCTGCTGGCCAGGAGGTGGTAAGCAGCAACTGCAGGAGGAGAGCCTTGGAGAGCCCGTGCCCGATGCCAGCCCCTTGTCCGTGGCAGGGAGAGGGTGGTGGCGGCCTTCAAGGAAACAGGAGCGATGCCCAGCTGTGCCCTAAGCGGAAAAGACTGGAAAACGGGGATAGTCCTGGTGGTCTAAGCCTGGTGAATGGCCACAGCGAGGATCCTGGCCCTGGCAAGGATGCCAAGTGGAAGAAAGAGGAGGATGAAAATGTTGCACCCTTGGGGTGCCAGGAGGCTAATGCGATGGGCAGAGCAGCGCAGGACATGCACTTGAGACTGCAGACCCAGGATTTGGTCAATAACTACATTGTGCCCTGCATGAACTGCTATGGCATCTGCGTCAAGGACAACTTTCTGGGGGAGGGACTGGGCAGTAAGGTCCTCCTGGAAGTGCTGAGCCTTCACCGGAATGGGATCCTGATGGACGGGAAAGTGGTCAGCCCTCTCAGTGTGCCCACCAGGAGTATCCGAGGTGACAAGATTGCCTGGGTGGATGGCAAGGAACAATCCTGCACCAACATTGGCCTTTTGATGGCCAGGATCGACGAACTGATCATCTACAGTGCTGGCAGGCTGGGGACATACATGATCAACGGGAGGACTAAGGTAAGGGGTACTTCTAGGAGCTGGACGTGCTAAGGGTTGGAGCCTTTGTTTTTTTTACATCCAGCTCTATTATGCTTCACCTGTCAATAATGTGCATTCTGCTATTAAGTTAACATTGCATTGTAAACAGGTAGGAAGGAAGAGGATTTGAGCCATACCCTCAACTCTCAACAGGCCCTCTTGTCCTTATGTGTCTGTGTCAGGGCCTACACTCACTGAAGTTACAATTGTAGACAGTCTCTTTCCAATGAACTGAAAGTAAAGAAAGAGCAGGGCTATAGAGACAGTGTGGGTCAGTGGCATGAGGAAGGTTTCAGAGAAGCAGGCATTATGGGCTGAATGGCCTCCTCCCTCCCCCCCACCCCATAGTAGATGATCAGCTTGTCAATCCTGGCCATAAAGAGGCCAATGTTGGCGCAGGATTGTTCCTTGCCATCCACCCAGGCAATCTTGTCACCTCGGTTGCTCCTGGTGGGCACACTGAGAGGGCTGACCACTCTCCCATCCATCAGGATCCCATTCCGGTGAAGGCTCAGCACTTCCAGGAGGACCTTACTGCCCAGTCCCTCCCCCAGAAAGTTGTCCTTGATGCAGATGCCATAGCAGTTCATGCAGGGCACAATGTAGTTATTGACCAAATCCTGGGTCTGCAGTCTCAAGTGCATGTCCTGTGCTGCTCTGCCCATCGCATTAGCCTCCTGGCACCCCAAGGGTGCAACATTTTCATCCTTCTCTTTCTTCCACTTGGCATCCTTGCTGTGGCCATTCACCAGGCTTAGACCACCAGGACTGTCCCCGTTTTCCAGTCTTCTATACACATTTTGCTATGTGTATAAAACGCTGACAAAGTTTGACAGGCTAGATGTTACGAGTCTGTTTTAGCCCCGACCGCTTCAAACAAGATAAGTTCAGGAAACTAGACCAGCTTGACAGCCTCAGGGCAAGGGTTCGGCCATTTTCTTTTTGGACTGAGGAGAGATTTCTTTGTTCGGTGTTTGTGTGAATGAGTGCGTTTCTCTGCCTCTGAAGGGTGTGGGTGCTCGGACGGTGAGGATATGCAAGTCTAAGAGCATTAAACTTCTGGATACTCAAGGGAATAGGATGGGCTATGGGGAGTGGGTGGGAGAGTGGGGTTGAGGCCTATTAGATAGGAAGGGGCTCAAAGGCCTGCTCCTGTATTGCGCATGTGTATACCTAGTTGTTTTTTCCTCATTGACCTGTTCAGAGATGTTATTATACGCCTCTGGAGCAGGTGGGAGTTGAACCTGCGTTTCTTGGGCCAGGGGTAGGGTCACTACTGTTGCACCACATGAGGGTTGTGTCCATGTGTATGTTTACGTTTTGCCTGATGCTTTTGCCATTGCGATAGGAAAAGGTTCAATCATCTCATCACAGCAGTTTAGTACGAGGTGACGTGTTAATTGGATTAAGCTGGTTTTAGCCCATAACTGTTAGAAATAGGCTCATCCTGAGGTTTAGAGGGCAGGGGAGGGGTTTATTCTTGATCGACTGGCAGCTGCTAATAAAACCCTTGCTCTCGATGCCCTGAGAGGTAGGCACCGCAGGGGATACAGTGCTGTATTCCCCCCTCCCAATTCCATTTTGATTTAGTCCCTCCCTTCTCCCCCCAACCCTCTCCCCTTTAATGATTTGCATTGCTGTTAATGGGCTTTGCTTGTAAATATTCAATTGGCTACAGTGTTTTACTGGTAGTAGTCAGTAAGTTTTTAAAAAAACACACAAAAAAGGGTCCCGACCCGAAACGTCAGCTTTCCTGCTCCCCTGATGCTGCCTGGTCTGCTGTGCTCCTCCAGCTCCACGCTGTGTTATCTTTTTAAAAGAGTCACAGTGATTTACGTGGTTGGAAAGTCACACAGATGTGTGGGATAGAGGGAAGAAAAATGCCCTTGTTCCTTATGGTTAAGGGAACACATGCCAGGAGGGATTTGATATTCCCTCTCACGGTGGAATAGCTAACCCTACCCCTCCAAAAGAAAACACTCTGAATGGGGGCTTCAAGGATGATAAGCTATTGCAGTTGGAAATTTCCTGAAAAAAAAATGAAGTGACGTGCATTTGTGTAGCACCCTTGACCACCCTAGCGTTCTGAATCTCCTTTGGAGCCAGCTTTAAAGCACAGTTGTTGTCGGAAACGTAGCACCCAATTTGCCTACAGCCAGCTCCCTTGAGCTGCAGTGTGCTAATAACCAGATAATTTTGTATTTGGATAATTAATGACCCAGGACGTGTCTGGGAAGACTGCCATCTCTTTGAAATAGTACATGTGCCATCTGTTAATGCCCTCTTAAGAAGGCAGATGGGACATTAAATTGACGTCTCCTCTGAAAGGTGGCCTCTTCAGACTGTGCCGTGCTCTCTTTAGTGTCATCAGTGACAGTCAGCGCACTCTGAAGGAGATGAGGAGGGAGAGAGACAGAAAATTCTTTATCTTCTACCTGCTGCAATACATGATTTTAACACAGTGACCCCTCAAACAGAGGGAATACTGCCTTCAGACCCGGTTCCTTCTCAGGTTAGGAATTAGACGTAGCACCTATGGGGAGGCAATGGCCTAGTGGTATTATCACTGGACTGTTAATCTAGAGACCCAGGTAATGTTTTGGGGACTTAGGTTCGAATCTCACCACAGCAAATGGTGGAAATATTGAATTCAGTAACTATATGGAATTAAGAAACTAATGATCCACTGGCGATTGTCAGGAAAAACCCATCTGGTTCACTAATGTCCTTTAGGGAAGGAAACTGCCATCTTTACCTGGTCTGGCCTACATGTGACTCCAGACCCACAGCGATGTGGTTGACTCTTAACTTCTGTCTGGGCAATTAGGGATGGGCAATAAATGCCCTCATCCCATAAATGAATAAAGAATAAAATAAACCTCTTTGCTACAATGGATGATGAAATAAGCAAAGCAGGCTGTTTTGAACTTGGTAACAAGAGAGTTGCATTTACCTAGCTCCTTTCAAGGTGATTGGATGTCACAAAATACTTTGCAGCAAATGAGCTACCTGTCCAAGCATAGCCATCATTGTCATCTAGGAAACACGCCTGCCAGTTTTCTTTGTTACACGGCAAGATCCCATAACATTGTGCAGTGGTAATGACCAATTAATTATTTTTGGTTGTTGTATTAAGGTGGGCTACAATGTGCTGGGCAGTGCCATTCTCTGCTTCGAGATGATGTCATGGCCCTCACCATCTCGAGGGCCTCAGTTTGATTCGTCCTTGAGGATACTGCAACAGCACAGGCCTCAGAGTGATCGCCTGCCAAAGTCAAAAAGTCCTTTCGGAGGATGATCTTTCTTCTAGTTGTGCCCTCATCACCACCCTGTCATAATTTGATTAGATCCTTCTCAGAATTGTAGAGCCCCGTGGAAGCAGGCCACTTGGCCCATCGAGCTCACACCAGCCCTCCGAAGATCATTTCACCCTATCCCTGTAACCCTGCATGTC
>NC_063370.1:8423113-8424504 GCF_021869965.1 Rhincodon typus
TCAGTCATGGCTCAGCGGATGTCCTCCAGTGACATTGCTGTGGAGGACCCTACAGCTCAGGCATGGCAGTGCCATCAGGAGAGACAAGGGTCAATAACATTGAGAATGTTTTCTTTCCCCCTGTTGTTATTTCCTGGGATGTGGACATCACTTGCTAGGCCAGCATTTGTTGCTCATCCCTGATTGATCTCAGTGGCTTGGCAATTTCAGAGGACAGTTAAGAGTCATATCGTCGTTAGTCTGGAATCACGCAGACGCAGGATCACAAAGCATTGTCCATGTGCCACCAGGATGGAACAGTGGTCTACAGAAATTGAAATTGCTGGAGAAACTCAGCAGGTCTGGCAGCACGTGTGGGAAGAAAGCAGAGTTAACGTTTCAAGTCCAGTGACTTATCAGAGCCGAACTTGAACAGCCGAATATTTTGTTAGGGCAAGTTCTGTTTAGAACTTGCATTAATGTAGCACCCCTCTCAAGCCCCAGCAGATATCCTTCCCTAAAGGGAATCAGGTGGGTTTTTATGGGAGGAAAAAAAAAATTAGGTAGACATTCTAAACTGGCTCCCAGTTAGTCACTTAAATTCACATTCTAACAGCTGTTCCAGTTGCATTGAACCCATTTACCTGGCTCTGTGGATTAGTAATCTAGCAACAATACCACTTGGCTGTCATCTTCCCTTGAGTGTTTATGCAGCAAAACCAGTATCAAGGGTATTTAAAGCTTTATTTCTGTGTAAAAGATTAGAGAGATCTTTACTCTGTATCTTACCACATGCTGTCCCTGTCCTAGCAGTGTTTGTTGGCGATAGTGTCATGGAGCTTTACTTTCAGTTGAAAAGAGTAGAGAAAAGTTTAATTTCGGTTTAAAAGAGTAGAGGGAGCTTAACTCTGTATCTAACCCTGTGCCGTCCCTGTCCTGGGAGTGTTTGATGGCAGTAGTGTCAAGGGAGCTTTAGTTTAAGTTTAAAAGGGTAGAGGGAGCTTTAATTTCAGTTTCAAAGGGTAGAGGCCATCTCGATATTGTCCCAAAGCATGTTGGTTTGTCTTGGACATTAGAATCCTGAATCTGTTGAATGAAATAGTTTGCTTCCTTGTGAAGTCTGATTGTGTGCCCTGGGACTCTCTGATCGTTTCATAAGTGACCTGTTACTTTGACTTGCAGTGATCAAAGTTACCTTAACTTCTGTTTGTGTGGAACCGTCACTTTAAGATTGACTTGAGGCTGGACTTCTGGTTGTCTTAAAGGCAGAATTCTTTCGCTCCCTTCACTGTGCTCTCCCCAACCCCCATCCCGTAGACTTTAGGGGATGTTAGCTGCTTTATGTAGGTGAAGCCAGCAGATATTTTGACTGGGGTTAAAATTGTATCAGAGATAGTAGGAACTGCAGATGC
>NC_063370.1:8425004-8435102 GCF_021869965.1 Rhincodon typus
TTTGGCTTCCATCCGGCGAGTTTGGGGGTTCATGCAGCAGCCGGTTTTGGAATACGTGCTTTGTGTTCATCCACTCTCGGGATGTGAGCGTTTGTTGTCCATCACTGGTTGCCTTTGGGAAAGTGATGGTGAGCCATGACCTTGAACCACTGCAGCCCATGGGCTGGGGGAGGGTTCAGATACGGCTTTGTAAGGGATCCAGGACCATGGAATAACCTTGTGGTGATGTCCCAGAGATGCACCTCCCTGGGCATAAAAAGCACAGTGTGGGTGGGGTTAAGGGGAACACTGAGATGGAAAGTTTTGGAAGAGAGGAGTGGGGTCTCTGTTTTATGTCTTTGCAGAGGGCACTTCTGACAGTGCCCTGCTCTATCCTTAAGGAGTTTCCATTGTAATTGTTGGCCAGGTGAGGTAAAGTTAAAATTACTATAGTGCCATCGGGCCGCTCTCCCATTAGAGAGAGAGAGAGAGAGAGAGAGGGGTGACGTGGTGGTTTAAACTGGGGGTCACCGTGCTTCAGGCGAGGGGTGAGAGGTTCAGAAGGAGAGTCCTTCACAGTAAGCACAGCTGGTGTAGGAACTGAACCCACGCTGCTGTTATCATGCAAACCAGCCGTCCAACCAACAGAGTGAACTTACTCTCCCACCCCCTCACCTGCCAGGACACCAGGAGGCATTGTGACTTAGAAAAACCTATTTCAAACGCCCAGGCTGTTTGTACGTCCACCATCTTCCCTTAGCGCTGCTGAAGAGAATGGGTCTTACCGAGCTGGACAAGAGGGTGCGCTGAGAGATAAATGCTTCTCGTGACTCTGTCTTTTCCACCCTCACCCCTCTCTCTCTCCCTCTATCCCCCCCCACTCCCCCTCAGGTACGCCATTACTGTCTGGTATTTTGATGGGAAGGAGCGCATCGAAGCCAAAGAGCGATTTAAGAAAGGTATGGACTTCTCCTGCTCTCCCTGTTGCCCTTTCAAACCGTTTGTCGGTGCCTGAGTGTGTCGAAGGTTCAGGATTGTGTGGTCACCAGCCCCGGGCTATTAGTCTGGACCAGGCGGGCAGAGTGGCTGGAATAGGGAAGGCAGCTATTGTCTTCCTCAAAGCAGAGACCAAAACCGTGCACGGTGTTAAACGAGGAGAAGCTGTCTATCGCAGCGCAAGAGTTGGTTAACCAGAGAATCCATCGACTAGAATCCCTACTGAGCAGAAAGAGGCCACTCGGCCCGTCAAGCCTGCACCAGCCCTCCGAGGAACATCCCAACCCACTCTCCATCTGGGATTCTTCACCCACCCAAACCGGCCATGGTAGACATGAACAACCTGGGGGCTTCTTTCCGTTATATGGCCACTGATGCAGAAGCTTATTGAATGAAAGGGTGGCCATTTGGCCCATTCTTGCCCATGCCAGCTTCTTGCAAAAGCTACAAATTTAGTCCCACTCTGTCCTGCACATACTGTTTAAAATTATACTCTCCCAGTTTTTAAATAATTCCCTAACGTTACCACCAATCTTTCAGGCAGTGAGTTACAGATTGTGACAGCTTGGCTTTTTTTTTAATAAAAATAAAATCTCCTCTGATTCTTTTGCTGATTTATTTTAAATCTGTTTCCTGCCCATCAATATAGTTCCTCCTCACTCATTCTCGTGGGGAGATGGTGACAGAGGGACTGTGTTTCTCAGAAATCACGAGGGGGTCTGGACACAGTAAATAGAGGAAAAAAAATGTTCCCTCATTATGAAAGGATTGAGAATGAGAAGGTGCAGCTTGAAATTAATTTGCTGAAAAAGCGACAAAAACAGGAGGAGGAGAGAGCTGGTTGGGAATTGGAATGTATTTGGCGGGGGCTGCTTTAGAAAGGGAATGAGACTGTGTTGAAAGGGAGAAGGCAGAGGTTGGGCAAGATGCTCAGCAGGAAAGAGCCAGCACAGCAACGATGGACCGAGTGGCCTCTGCCTGTATTGACTCCATTCTGTGATCCTGTTAAACTTCTTCTCTCTTCACAGCTTCTGCTCAGAAGGCTCTGCAGTTTACCCAGACCAGTACGGCGTAGGGTCCAGTTGGACAGGACCAGGACCCATGCCCCCCTGCCCGTCTCTCTTCAGCTGCCCACCCTCCCCACCCACCATCTCCAGTGAGCAGAGGGATTGATTGTGCTGAGCTGGTTTTGAGTCATCGACCCTCCAGCTCCTCCATCCACCATCCACTGGGCTGGCCTGTCTCTCCATCCATCGTCCTGGGGCCTCTCGATGCAGCAGCTCCGTTTACTACAGACCACAGTGTTCTTCAAAATAACACGAAACAACAGGCCAAGGGTGACCAGGGGCAGCATTTAACCCTTCGCTGTGCATCATGGGCACTTACACATTGACCGTGTACAGAGAAAATTGTTTAGTTGGACTTTTTTCTATTTGTTCCTCTGAGCCAGTGCAAAGCAATCATTATATGTTTGATGGGGACAGTGTACAAGGAGCTCTACTTTCAGTTTAAAGGAGTGGAGGGAGCTTTACTCTGTATCTAACCCTGCACCATCCCTGTCCAGGGAGTGTTTGATGGGGACAATGTAGAGGGAGCTTTACTCTGTATCTAACCCTGCACTGTCTCTGTCCTGGGACTGTTTGATGGGGAACATTGTAAAGGAAGCTTGACTCTGTATCTAACTCCATGCTGTCCCTGTCCTGTGAATGTTTGATGGGGAACAGTGTAGAGGGAGCTTTACTTTCAGTCTAAAAGAGTAGAGAGAGCTTTACTTTGCATCTAACCCCGTGCTGTCCCTGCAAAGTTTTGTGAAAGAAAATCCCTCATTATTCCATAAACGCAAAGCCTTGATACGGATAAATCTCCTTTTCAAATAACACACTCTCGTTCCCTTTTTGTTAAGTTGAATCTTGTATTCCAGATATGATTGATTTTATTGTCGTGCGTACCTGAACAGAGTGTAAAGCTTTGTTTGCAAGTGGTACAGGCAGATCATAGTAAGCAAAGGATGTACAGATCAAAAAGACTTAGACAGAGGCATAAAGGTTACATTGCACAGGGTGTGCACTAGGCGATACCAACGTTAGCATGATCAGTGTTATTTGTGGTTGGAGAGCCCGTTCATCAGTCTAATAACGGCAGGGAAGAAGCTGTTCCTCAACCTGTTGGTGTGTGTGTTCAGGCTTCAGTATCTTCTGCCTGACGGAAGAGAGCGTTACCGCGGTGTGATGGGTCTTTGATGTTGGCCGCCTTTCCGCAGCAACGAGAAGTGTAGATGGAGTCCATGGATGGAAGGTTGGCTTCTGTGATGGTCTGGGCTGTGCACACCACCTTCTGTAGTTTCTTACGGTCCTGGGCAGAGCAGTTGCCATACCAGGCTGTTATGCACCCGGATAGTATGCTTTCAATGGTGCATCTGTAGAAGTTGGTGAGGGACCTTATGGACATGGCAAATTTCCTGAGCCGCCTGAGGAAGGAGAGGCGTTGTTGTGTCGTCTTGACTGTCGCATTTATGTGGGAAGTCTAGGACAGTTTGTCGGTTACTGTCGCTGGATTTAGTGGGTGGTAAGGGAGACAGGAGTTAATGGGCAAGTGTCCAGTTCCTAATCCCAGCCCTCACCCTTGGCCTTTGTTCATCAGATACCGTTCCCAACTTCCCTTCCCCAATCTCCAAATGAGTTAATGGACCGTCTGCTTCCTGAAGATCTTATCCATGTACCACGCCCCCTGGGACAGTGCTGAGGAAACCTTGTACATTCTGCTCAGAAGCCTCCTTCTTTATTCACCACCTCCCCCCCCACCCCCAGCTGCCCCATTCCATTCTGGGGTCAGGACTGTGGAAAGGGAGCCCTCAAAAGCTCTGCTCCTTCGTTATTAACACCACATACAAATTCTAAACTCCTCCTGGGGCATTTTGTCAAGTTTCAAAAATGGCCAGTTCATGGACCCTTAAAGCTCTGCACCCTCTCCTTTAAGAGGAGTGGCATACTCAACGTGGATTTTCCAACACACACCATAAATAAATGAACTGTGGATGCTGGAAATAGGAAACAAAAACAGAAGTTGCTGGAAAAGCTCAGCAGGTGTGGCAGCATCTGTGGAGAGAAATCAGAGTTAACGTTTCGGGTCCAGTGACCCTTCCTCAGGACCTCTATTCCAAGGAAGGGTCACTGGACTTGAGTCCACATTGACCCTCCTGAAGCATCCCACCCAGACCCAACCCCAGCCCTGTAACTGTGCATTTCCCATGGCTAATCCATATAGCTTGCACATGCCTGCACACTATGGGCAATTTAGCACAGCCGATTCCACCCTAACCTGCACATGTTTGGACTGTGGGAGGAAACCAGAGGTAACCCTCACTGATACGGGGAGAATGTGCCAACTTCTCACAGATATTGCCCAAGGCTGGGATTGAACCCAAGTTCTCTGGTGCTGGGAGGCAGCAGTGCTAACCACTGAGCCACTGTTCTGCCCTACTGCTCCTGCAGACAGCTGTGGGGAAGGAATCCTTGTGCACGTTTAAGGCTGAGATAGATTGTTGATCAGTTGGGGAATCTAGGGTTACAGGGAAAGGGCAGGAAAGTGGACGTGAGGAACGTTGGATCAGCCATGATCCTATTGAATGGTGGAGCAGGCTCGAGGGGCTGAATGGCCTGTTCCTTTTTTTTAACAGTAAACAGGAATGTGGAGTTGAGGTTAAAATCAGATCAGCCGTGGTCTTATTGAATGGCAGAGTAGGCTAGAAGGGCCGAATGGCCTACTGTTGTTCCTTGTTTGTTATTTTTTTAAAAATAATTCATTCACAGGATGAGAGCATCACTGGCCAGGCCCAGCATTTATTGCCCAACCCTAACTGCCCGGAGGGCATTAATGAGTCACCCATATTACTGTGGGTCTGGAGACATGTGTAGGTCAGACCAGATAAGGATGGCAGTTTCCTTCCCTAAAGGGACATTAGTAAATCAGGTGGATTTTCTGACAAATTGTCAATCATTAGACTCTTAATTCCAGATTTACTTTGAATTCAAATTCCACCATCTGCTGTGGTAGGTTCGAACCCGCATCCCCAGAATGTTACCTGCGTCTCTGAATTAACAGCCCATTGATAATATCACTAGACCACTGGCTCTCCTAATGTATGATGTTTGAAAGCACGTCTTCACACTAAAAAGTTGTGGAAATCAGGAACCCTTCCACAGAGGTCTGTACAGTGCTGCAAAACTGGGAAATACATGAATATTAATTTGATCCCCATGTGCCAGCCACATTTTGTGGGCTCAGTAGGTCAGGTCGTGCCTGGAAGGTGAGGCTTTGCTTGGTTCAGTCTCTAGGACAAAGGTGTTGGGTGTTTATGACCACTGATATGACAACCTATTGTGACTACCAAGAGTGTTTAAGATTAAAGAGAGTAATGCACAAGCACAAGCCTTATCTCCAGTTCAGAATTCCGCTGAGATGATATTTTCAATGAAGCAGAAAGTAGCTATCTGCTAGCAGCTGAGATACTGCGATGAATACAATTCTTTATTCACCTTACCGCAGCCTTTTCTTCCTGCAGTTAATTACCATCCAGCCCAGTAATCAGCAACGGTTAATTTCTTTTCAATTAAGTGAATCTGTTGGCTCCCAGTCCCCTTTTAAACCTAGCTCCATTTGATTCTATATTCCTAGAAGTTTTACAACATTACACTGAGAAATGTGGAAATTAAAGTCAGAGATTTCTGTGCCTTGTTGTTTGCAGCCCTCTGCTGGAACGTACTTGTATAGCGGAGAAAGGGACATAAAATAACAAGTTGTACTTATATAGTACCTTTTAGCATAATAAAATGCCCCAAGGCATGTTGTCAACAAAATCTGACATGGAACTGCAGAAGGACGGATGATCGAGAGTGTGGTCAAAGAAGTAGGTTTGAGTATTGCTGAGAAAAGACACATTCTGTTGAAGCTTTTAGAGTCACAGCACAAAACAGACCCTTTGGTCCAACTTGTCCCTGCCAAAGGTATCCGAAACTGAACTCGTCCCGTTTTCCAGCATTTGGCCGGTATCCCTCAACCCTTCCTGTCCATGTACCTGCCCAAATCTCTTTTAAATGTTGTAATTGTACCAGCCTCTACCACTTCCTCCGGGAGCTCATTACGTATACACACCACCTTCTGTGTGAAAAAGTTGCCCCTCAGGTCCCTTTTAAATCATTGCCCCCTCTCACTTTAAACCTATTCCCTCTAGTTTTGGACTGCCCCACCCTTGGAAAAAGATATTGGCTGTTCACCCTATCTATCCACTCGTGATTTTATAAACCTCTCTAAGGTCACCTCTCAGCCTCTGATGCTCCAGGGAAACAAGTCCCACCCTCTCCTTATAACTCAAACCTTCCATTCCTGGCAATATCCCTGTAAATGTTTTCTGTACCCTTTCTAGTTTAACAACATCCTGTAGCAGGGCAACCAGAATTGTACACAGTATTCCAAAAGGGAGCTCACCAATGCCTTATACAGCTGTAACATGACATCCCGACTCCTGTACTCAATGATCAAAGAAGGGAAGTGCGCTAAATGCTTTCTTCACTACCTTGTCTACCGGTGACTCCACTTTCAAGGAACTATGAACCTGCACCCCTCAGTCTCTCTTTTCAACAACACTCCCCAGAGTCCTACCATTAACTGTAAGTCCTGCCCTCGTTTGCCTTACACCTCACATTTATCTAACCTAAAGTCCATCTCTCACTCCTCAAGCCCATTGGCCCATCTGATCAAAATCCTGCATTCATCAGAACACTTGGTAAGAATACCAATTCAAGGGTAAAACCAACATTGATACTGCGCATGGGGAGAGTGTGGATGGGAGGGAGGGGGAGGGGGAAGGGCACTGAAGGGACCAGGAAGGGAACTGAGGGGTAGGGAGGAGGATGTGGTTATGGAGGGGAGGGAGGAAGGGGACTGAGGGATGACCATGGGAACTGGCTGGAGGCATGAGGAAGGGAGAAGGGGTAGGTGAGGGGACAAAGGTGAAGGGTTTCCAGGGAGAGTGAGGAACAATGAAGTTGGGTGCAGGAAAGGGAAAGAGATGAGGTGGGTGGAGGAGGAGGAAGGGAATTGGACCTGGGGAAGGTGAATGAATGGGGGTAGGATAGGAGAGGGAAGGGGACAGGAATGGGTTGGTAGAAGAGGAGAGGGAGTGCAGTGAGGGAATGGAAGGTAAGATGGGGACTGAGACATAGGAGGGAAGGGAAAGACAAGGTGAGGGGAATTCCTACAATGTTTCGTTTGAACTTTTTACTCTATGCTGCAGCCATGAGGTGGAAGATGTAACCATTGAAAACAGGCAAAGGCGAGGCCCAGAATCTGGCCCTCTCTCTGTGCCAGGGTGAGGGTGGACTGACAGGAGGAAATGGGTCACAGTTTGGTGGCTGCAAGTTACTGGCACCCAGTGTTGTCTTAAAATCCGGGGAATCTGCTTTAACTAGGCCTCCCCAATCATAGAGACTATTGTGTCTGCCTGCAGCTACTGCACAAAACTCTTTCATGACCCATAGACCATCTGTTCTTCATCCTCATTTCCATCCTGAGGCATATCGAAAGGGAATTGCTAGATCCATGGAAAAGGTGAAAAAATGTGCAGGGATTTGGAATGCTGGCTCAGGCTCAATGGGCCAAATGGGATTTGGGAAGGCACAGGAATTCCATGAGGGTTAGGGGGGGTTTTGATGAAGTGTGGCAACAGTGGCCCTTGCCAAACTAGTTCAAGACAAGCCAGGGCCCCTCCACAACTCACCCTCACCCCAGAGGGCCTCAATAGAAACCCCTTGTACAATTACTCAGGAGTGTACGGACTGACTGGACTAAAACTCAGCAATTGAGGGGGTAATTGCAGCTTGGCTTCAGGGATCTGTGTTTCCTAAAACAAATAACAACACAGAGGGAGGCCAGTCGGCCCCTCCTCTCTGTGCTAGCCAGTCAACCTGATCCCACTTACAAGCTAAGGGTCTGCAGTTTTACAGATTACTGCACTTCAAGGGCATGTTCACCAGTGTCACCCTTTGAAGCAGTGAGTTCCAAATCCTCAGCAGCCAGCCCCAACCTCCCGAACCCCTAGAAACCATCCAAATTCACGTGGGAATTGCAAACTTCAGCTCATAGCCTGGCAGATTCTGGAGAAAAATCATGTTAGGATTTGTTACAAAATGGGACATCAGTGTGCTGAACACAGAAACCAAACAGCTGGAGAAACTCGGGAAGTCAGGCAGTGTTTGTGGGAAGAGAAACTGAGTTTTGAGTACAATATGACTCAAGACGTTACCTCTGTGTCTCTCGCCACAGATGTTGCCAGACCTGCTGAGTTTCTCCAGCATTCTCTGTGTTGGACAATATCCAGGTTTGGGCTGACACGTGGCAAATAATATTTGTAACTATCAACATCCTGGGAGTTACCATTGACAAGGAAGTGAACATAAATACAATGCCTACTCAGAGACCAGGAATCCTGCGGTGAGTAACTCACCTCCTGTCTCCCCAAAAGCCTTTGCAACAGCTACAAGACACAGGTCAGGAGTGTGACGGAACACTCTCCACTTACCTGGATGGATGCAGCTCCAACAACACTCAAGAGGCTTGATACATCCAAGAGAAAAAGCCCACTTGACTGGCACCACATCCACAAGCATCCACTCCCTCCACCACCGACGCTCAGTAGCAGCAGTGTGCACCATCTACAAGATGCACTGCAGAAATACACCAAAAATCCTTAGATGGCACCTTCCAAAACCACAACCACTTCCACTTTTCACTGTATTTCAGTACATGTGACAGTAATAAATTCAAATCAAATCAAATTTAGAAGGTCAAGTGCAGCAGATACGCCACAACATGCAAGTTCTCCTCCAAGACCCTCACCATCCTTATCTGGAAACATATTGCTGTTCCTTCTGGGTTAAAATCCTGAAACTCCCTCCCTAGTAGCATTGTGGGTATATCTGCACCCAAAGGACTGCAAGAGTTTTTTTTAATAGGCCCCTTAAGCCTATTCCTCCATTCAATAGGATTGTGACTGATCTGACACTCATTTCTATTTTCCTGCCCTTTCCCCATAGCCTTTGATTCACTGACTGATCAAGAATCCATCTGCCTTAGCCTTAAATATACACAGGACTCTGCCCCACAGCTCTCTGTGGCAAGGAGTTCCAAAGACTCAAGACCTTCTGAGAGAAGAAATTTCCTGCTCATCTCAGCCTTAATCAGCACCTTTTTATTCTGAGACTTTGCACTCTGGTCCTAGACTATCCATTGAGGGGAAACATCCTCTCAGCATTTAACCTGTCAAGCCCCTTAAGAATCCTATATGTTTCAATGTGTTACTTCTCATTTTCCTAAATTCCAATGAGTCCCCAACCTGATTTCTCTTTGATCATAACAGAATTCCTCCATACCTGAGATCATCCTCATCAACAAAGCAGGTCAAGGGAGCGACTCACTGCTACCTTTACGAGTGCAACTAGGTATAGGCAATAAATGCTGATCCAGTCAGGAATGCTCACGTCATGTGAGTAAATAAAAAATCCTCATTATAAATGCCTCAGTTATAACACTTCCTGCGTCATCCTACCTACAGTGTAAACTCCCTTTCATTTCCCCCATGGTCCTGCAGATATCAGAGGGGTTTGGAGGGGTGACACTTTATGTGTGCACATTGTTAGTTCTGCACAAGAGGCTTGAGAGTATGGTTCGAGGAATGAGAAACTTCAACTTTGAAAATATTTTGACGATGTTGGGCCTAATCTCCTTGGGCAGGAGAAGGTTTGATAGAAGTCTTCAAAATCATGAGGGTTCTAGGCAGAATACCAGGAGAAAAAAGCACTGTTGGAAAAAGGATCATGAATAAGAGGGCATAGATTTAATTTGGAAAAGAAGTAAATGTGGTGTATGAAGAAACGTTCTTGCACAGTCAGTTATTAGGGTCTAGGATGCACTATCTAGAAAATGGTAGTGGAGGCAAGTTCAAGAGGGCATTGAATGGGATTTTGATAGATAAAAAATGGTGCAGGGTTACAGGCAAAAGGCACTAGAAAAGTCATCAGAGATAACAAGGTGTAGAGCTGGATGAACACAGCAGGCCAAGCAGCATCA